>NW_022437034.1:5573423-5833008 GCF_009761245.1 Sapajus apella
TTTTTTTTTTCCCTTCAGCCCTGCCCAGCCCAGCAAGGAGGCAGCCTAGTCACTGTCGGCCTATAGCAGCTTTGCTGAGCTGCTGTGGGCTCCGCCCCGCTGCCTAGTGAACTTCCCTGCAGTCCTGTTTATATGGGTATAGTTAGAACTGCTTTGGCCATGGTGGCCCGCCTCTATTGAGGCGGAGTCTCTTTGCTGTGGCGGGTTGCCTTGGCAACGGCGGGCTGCCTCAGCAATGGCGGGTTGCCTTGGCAACTGGCGGGCTGCCTCGGTAATGGCGGACGACCCTCCCCCACAGAGCTGGACCGTCCCGGGTTCAGCTGCGCTTGCTGTGAAACTCTCAATCCAGAGTTTCTGGTTGCTGTTCTTTTGTGGGGGTGGGGCCAGCCGAGCCTGATCGCCTGGCTCCCTGCCTCAGAGCCTTTTTTAAGTTGGTGTTCCAGTCGCTTGTTGAAGAGGCGCCGGGGTCTGTTTGTTTTCCCCTGCGGCCACTCACTGCCCTGGCTTAAACAGCAGCACTGAGGTTTGTGGCGCTTTTTTTTTTTTTTTTGCCCTGGAATCTACTGTCCTGGTTCTCTGCTCAGTCCCCTTTTTCAACCGGCGAATGGGTGACTTCCCGTGGCTCCAGTCGCCAGCCAAAATGGCACCTGGACCAGTGTATTTTGTACGGAGAACCGCGGCTCCGGGGCGCCGACAAAGCAGCCGCGCGGGGCAAAGCAGCGGCCCCGGCCGGCACCACTGCGCTGAGTGAAACAGCCACGCTGGCGACCGTGGAGCTCCTCAGCCCGGGAATTTCCTAGTGTGTGGGCAATAAAAACGCAGAAACGCGGCGTCCACTCACCCTCTGCGCTTTCACTGGGAGCTGCAATCCTGAGCTGTTCCTAAACGGCCATCTTGGATCGTCCCTCTCTAAATTAATTTTTTAAAATCTATTTCATTCTCAATTATAACATTTTTACTCACCTAGATTTTTAGTGCTTTAAACGCCTTTAACATGGCTTCTTTTTTTTTTTTTTTTTGAGTGTAAAAAAAAAAAACCTCCATTTTTCGGCTTGTTAAATTCTGGTTTTAGGTTGATTTTTGAGTGGAAATCACTGATCAAATTCAAAGCTCTCACATTTTTTCAGTATCTGAATATCAGAAATAGAATATCAGGCAGTTTCCCATGTTGAAATATTCAATAGTAAAAAAGGCTAACAAAACTTCTGAATATTTCTGCTATTTATCAGTTTTTGCCTTGCACGTTCAAATAATGTTAATTTGTAATGGAAATGTTTTAATTCATTTAAATCTCGATTATGGAGTAGTTAGTAAATCACGTTTAAGCCTGAGAGTTAGTTGATATAGCCCTTATTTCAGACTGTAGTTTGAATATATAGACTCTGATTATAACTAGGCTAAGTTACATAATAATGACTTGATTTTCACTGAAAAAAGTTTCCTGTTTTTTCAATGACAAATTATTTAAGTCGTCATAGTAAAAGTTGCTGTTGGCTCTGGGTTTTATTTTGCTACATATAGCAGACATGGTTGATCATTTAATTGTGCCTTGTAGATAAATAAAATAAATTGTAGAATAACACATAGAAATCCTCTGCTGTTAAATTTATACTATTTAGCTGGTGTTTTTGTCTCATCTTTTAATTTTGAAAAATGTCTAACTTTCAGAATAGTAAACTGAATTTCTCTATACCCTTCACATTGATCCACCATTTATTAACATTTTAACACATGTGTGTTCCTTCTTTAGATAAATATATGTGCCTATATTTTCCTAAGGAACCATTCTGTAGTATTTATTCCTTATTCAAGAAATTAAGCGTTGATACTATTTTCCTACATATGATCAAGATTCCAGATGTAGTGATTATTCTGATAGTGTCCTTAATAGCTGTTTAATTTTATTCTCGGTCCAGGATCCAATAAGAATCACACATTACATGTATAGTCCTATTTCTTTAATATACTTTCCTCCCACCTTTTTGATCAAGGCATTTCCTTCTTTTAGGAGTCCAATTCAGTTGCTTGTAAAATGTGCCACATCATAGACTTATTCGCATGATTTTAGGCAATAATATTACGTAAGCAACATTGTGTGTTTCCCCTTGCATCACATCATAAGGTTTATGGCTTTATTGATAATACTAATTGATAATGGTTAAGATAGCATCCCTCAGATTTCTTGCTTAGAACCTGCTTCTCTTGCCTCATTCTATGTTTGCATTTTCCTTATCCTATTCAGCAGACCTAGCATCAACTTGATATTCATTTACTCTATCCTACAATACACACAAAATAGCTTCACCAATAATATAACCAGCAATAAACCTACTAAATAAAGTTTATCTGTTGTTTTTGTTCCTTATACTATATCCCATGAAGATTGTATTGTCGTAAGAACATATAGAAAAATTATTTGCGTTATATTTTCTGTGTGCTTGTGTTATAATTTGATACCTTTCTTGATTTTTCATTTCTGTTATATTCAACTCAATAATTTGTTTTTCTTCTAATGGAATTTGAAATTCAAATTAAATTTTATTACTTGAAAATTCAAAATTTTAACATGTTTCAGAAGTCAAATTTGTATGTTATGCTGTATCACAGAACTCTTCTATTCCTATTCCTCTACTCCTTTCCCACTCACTCTCAGAGAAAAGCATTTTTCATTTCTCGTTTATTCTTTCTGTGTTTCTTTTTACAAAATTAGCAAACACAAAAATATATATATTTTATGTATGTATATAGTATAGTATCTATACTAAAAGAATATATATGGCTGGGTGCAGTGGCTTGCACTTGTACTCCCTGCTACCCAGAAGGCTGAGCTGGTTCTCTTCAACCCAGGAGTTTGAGGCAAGAATATATATATTCTTTTCTTTATGTAGTAATAACCATAACATTAACTTTACCATCTTATCCATTTTTAAATGTACCATTTAGTATATGCATGTTGTTACACAGCCAATCTCTAGAACTTTTTTCTTCTTGTGGTGTTGAGACTCTATACCCAACTAAACTAATTCTTCGACTTCTCTCCCTCAAGTCCTTGATAACAAACTTTCTACTTTATGCTTCTATGATTTTGACTATTTCAGATACTTTCTATGAATGGAATCATATAATATGTGTCTTTTTGTGACAGATCTTATTTCACTTAGCAAGTGCTTGATATTCATCTATGTTGTAGCATGTGACCGGATTTCCTTCTTTTGTTTCTTTATCCTTTGTTGATAGACATCTTGGTTGCTTTAACCTCTTGGCTATTACGAATGCTGCAGTGAACATGGACATGCAAATATCTCTTTGAGATCCTGCTTTGAATTCTTTTGACTGTATACCCAGAAGTGAGGTTACTTGACTATATGTTAATTTAATTTCGGGACCTCCGTACTGTTTTTCATAGTGGCTGTACCATGTTACATTTCCACCAACACTGCACAAGAGTTCATTCACTTCTCCACATTTGCCAGCACTTCTTATTTTCTGTGTTTTCGATAGTGACCATCCTGATCATGTGAAGTCATATCTCATTGTGGTTTTGATTTTCATTTCCCTGATGATTAATGATGTTGAACATCTTTTCATGTGATTATTGGCCATTTACATATCATTTTTGGAGAAATGTCTATTCAAGTCCTTTGCCCATTTTAAGATCACATTATTTGTATTTTTATTGTTCATTTAGAAGTTGTTGTGTATTCTAGATATTAACTTTTCATTGAATATATGGTTTGAAAATAAGTTGCCTTTTCACTCTGTTGATTGCCTCCTTTGCTGTGCAGAAGTGAAGTTTGATGTAGTCACATTTATCTATTTTTGCTTTTGTTGCCTGTGCTCTTGTTGCCATGTTTGTGAAATCATTGCCAAATCCAATGTCCTGAAGCTGTGCCCCTATATTTGAAAATAATATGTATGTTATTAAGTTTTATTCTTTTTTAAACAAAGCCTTTGTACCTTTGAGACTTGATTTTTTTAAACTTAACAAAATATCCTGGAAATTACTTTATGTAGGTGGAGTGTTCCATATAGCTTTTCCTTGTTTTGTGTTGTTTTATTGGGGTTTTTGAATATTCCATTGTGTAGTTATATCATAATCAACTGATGTTCTATGGATGGACTTCTGGTTTATTTCCAACATTTTGCCATTACAAATAACATCTCAATACTTATATTGTAAGTGTGCTGTTTCATATTGTGAATGAGTCTCTTCAGGATAAATCCCTAGAAGTGAGATTGCTGGTTATCAGTCTGTTATTATATCTCATTTCTACAGTTTTGTCTTTGTTACTTTTTTTTTCTCCTCATCTTTTTACCTCTTAAATATACAGGTATTTCTTTTATATTCCAAATGTTTGACAATAGATTTTATCAAAATCTATTTTGATGTCTTTTGATTTGTATGTAGATTATTTGTAGGTTATTTTGCTACCTCTAAGTGTTTGAAACTAAATAGATGTTAGCTTCGGAATCACTATAGAGTATTAAAACCCTCAGGAATTTGAGAAAATTATGAAAGGTAAAAAGTTCAAATCTGTGAAATGTATGCATCTTACAAGAAATCCATTGACATTAAAATTTATAATAATTACTTCAAGAAAAAATGAGATATTTGTAATTAGAATTGTAACACTATCTCTGAATTTTTTAAATAATTTACTAGATACAAGCATGTTTTAGCTTAATTTAGTATGAATTACTACAATAAGTATGACAATCATAGTAACAGCCACAGCTAATATATGTTGTTTACTGTGTGCTGAGTACCATGTTCAACATTGCATGAACATTAATTTACATCATTTCAATTAATCCTCAGTGATCTTATGAGATGTATTTGTAATTATATATCCACTTTAAACATGAGTGAAATGAGAAATGTTAAGTGACATGCCGTAGCTCATGCAACTAGTAAGTGGCAGAAGCAAGATTTGAATCCAGACAGTCTTCAACCAAGATCAATTCTGCTCTTTTTGTGACAATGCTTGACTGCTTATATTGGAACCCACTATTATTTTCCTATATCAAGCCCGCATTTTTCTTAAGGTCTGTATGATTTTAGCTGCTGATTCCTCAACTACTCTCTGTACTTTATTTCTCTCCTTAAAGCAGTATATTACATGGTTGTTATATCAAGTTTTTTTCTTTTATCATAAGTGGTAGTATAGAATTGATATTGCTTTCATAACAGCCACAGTTTCTCATAAAGCATTCCTTTCACATCACTATCCATGGCAGAATATTGAACAATGTGTACCATTTTTTTGACCCATTAAATTATTTATGTTCCTGTTTTACAGTGGATGATTCAACAGCCACACAAAGCAGCAACATTTTTTGGATGCATTGGGATAGATAAATTTGGGGAGATCCTGAAAAGAAAAGCTGCTGAAGCCAATGTGGATGCTCATTACTACGAGCAGAATGAGCAGCCAACAGGAACATGTGCTGCATGCATCACTGGTGGCAACAGGTCAGTGTAATTCCAAGGGAAACGCTATACTAATTGGCGATTTAAACACTGGTAAAATCTGAATTCCATTGTGAATTTGGAATTTTGACTTTATAATTCCTTTTAATGTTTGATAAATGTTTCTTCCTTATATGAGTTTTCCTTTGTTTTTTTTTTTTTAAATTTACGTTTGTTAAACATACAGTTCAATTCATGAGGCATAATGGAATAAAAGCTTGTGATTATTTAGTCCAGTCTTTACTTTTTATAATTAGAATCAGAAAAGGCAAGTATCTTGCTGAATGCCTTGTAGCTAGTTTGTTGCCAAACTTGAATTAGAAACAATGTTCTTTTCAGTATATCTTGAAGTTGGAATATTAAGAGTGTGTGTGTGTGTGTGTGTGTGTAATGTGTGTGGGCGTTGTTTTGTTTTTTTTTTTTTGAGACAGAGTCTTGCTCTGTTGCACAGAGTCTCCATCTGTCGCCCAGAGTCTCCCTCTGTCATCAGACTGGAGTGCAGTGGTGCCTTCTCAGCTCAATACAACCTCCACCTCCTGGGTTCAAGTTCTTCTGCCTCAGCCTCCTGAGTAGCTGGGACTACAGGTGTGTGCCACAATGCTCAGCTAATTTTTGTATTTTTAGTAGAGATGGAGGTTTCACCATGTTGTCCAGGATGGTCTCAATCTCGTGATCTGCCTGCCTCAGCCTCCCAAAGTGCTGGGATTACAGGTGTGAGCCACTACACCCAGGCATGTATTTTACGTACATAAAATACAACATTACATTCAGTTTTATATGACTTAGGTCATCTAAACCATTTCTGGCAAATAGTAATTTATTCATATTAAATAAACTCAGTCATTGGTAATATACCACTAACGAAACAACCAAGTATATTTCCATATACCCTTACGTATTAGAAAATTAGTCTTTATATGAACTTGAAATATATCTCTCAGGGCCCTACATGTATTGGTTGTTTGTTCTTTTGTACCCACATGGAGATCCTCCTTCAGTGTATTCATGCATTGCTAACATTATTACTATATCAGCACAGACTTTTTTTCCCTTTGCAAGGGAAAAAACAAATTATCTGCCCTAGCTATTATGTTGTTGGAATCATCAAAGATTACCTCTTTTTAGATAGTGGTTCACTAGAAATTTTGCATCACTTATAGTTAGAAATATTTAGTCTGTCCTCCTTCATTCCCTGTCTCTTTTTCCCATCTTTACCTTTCGTTCCTTTTTCCCTTTTTCATCCTCCTCTGCTTTCTTCCTCCTCTCCACCACCACCTTTTCCATTTCTTCTGTTTACTTGCTTTATTGTTCACTACTTGACCTCCAGCAGAGGTATATTAAGGAATGGACTATTCTGGATACTGGGGATCATTAAGCATAGTATTTACTAAATAACTAAAATATAATATTAAAAAATTATTAGGGTATGAAAGCCATTTTTAGACCTTTGATTTTTTTAATGTACAGAATAATTTTATGATTTTAAAGTTTCAATAAATAAAACCACCCAGTGTTCAAACGTTGAAATATGGGATTGAGGGAGAAAAAAAAAAGTGTAACAACTAAAAAATGTTGAAACATACTTGTTTAGACCTTTGTCCTTAATTTTCTCAAGACCAGCTTTAATCTGCAGGTGGAAAGCTTTCCCATTAGTGAGAAGTAGGTCACATTTTCTTCTGACAATCACTTAGGCTACAGTAAAATCACTAAATTGTTTTGGTATGCTAAATGGCTGTCTTAAAGAACAGTTATGGCAGGCCGGGCGCGGTGGCTCAAGCCTGTAATCCCAGCACTTTGGGAGGCCGAGGCGGGTGGATCACGAGGTCAAGAGATCGAGACCATCCTGGTCAACAAGGTGAAACCTCGTCTCTACTAAAAATACAAAAATTAGCTGGGCATGATGGTGCATGCCTGTAGTCCCAGCTACTTGGGAGGCTGAGGCCGAAGAATTGCTTGAACCCAGGAGGCAGAGGTTGCGGTGAGCCGAGATCATGCCATTGCACTCCAGCCTGGGCAACAACAGCAAAACTCTGTCTCAAAAAAAAGAACAGTTATGGCTAGGTGTGGGGCTCATCCCTGTAATCCCAGAACTTTGGGAGGCCGAGTTGGGTGGATCACCTGAGGGTCAGGAGTTTGAGAACAGCCTGGCCAACATGGCAAAACCCTGTCTCTACTAAAAGTACAAAACTTAGCCAGGCATGCATCTGTAATCCCAGATACTCTGGAGGCTAAGGCAGGAGAATTGCTTGAACCCAGGAGGCGAGGGTGCAGTGAGCCGAGATCACGCCACTGCACTCCAACCTGGGCAACAGAGCAAGATTCTGTCTCAAAAAAATTTTAAAAAGTTATGATAATATTAGATCTTCTAGATGTCAAAGACTTTTATACTAATTTTATGGTTATAGTGATTATATTGTTTAGATGATATGGGAATCAAATATTGAGGAGAAATCTTCAGTATTTCTTCAGATAAATCATTATCTGAAATCTTCAGATAAATCATTATCTAAGTTCTAGAACCTAATAGAGTTGGATCAGTTGTTTTGGATAGGACTGGTAACCTTTGCTGCCACTAGCAAAAACTCAGAAATTGGCTGGCCATGGTGGTCACACCTCATAATCCCAACCCTTTAGGAGACCAAAGTAGGCTGATCGCTTGAGCTCAGGAGTTTAAGACCAACCCAGGCAACATGGTGAAACTCCGTCTCTACAAAAAATACAAAAATTAGCTGGGGATGCTGGTGTGCACCTGTGGTCCCAGCTGCTGGGGAGGCTGAGGTGGAAGGATTGCTTGAGCCCAGGTCAAGGCTGCAGTGAGCTGGGGTCGTACCACCCACTGCACTCCAGTCTGGGCAACAGAGTGAGCCCCTGTCTCTAAAACAAAAAACAAAAAATTTCAGAAATAAAAGTGTTTGGGTAATACAGTATCTTTCTTGATCCAGGTTCTTCCTCTTCAAAGTCAGAATCAAATACATTGGGATAAAAGAATACTTATATTTTTCTGGTCGGGCGTAGTGGTTCATGCCTGTAATTCCAGCACTTTAGGAAGCCGAGGTGGATGGATCATTTGAAGCCAGGAGTTCAAGACCAGCCTGGTCAACATGGGGAAACCCCGCCTCTACTATGAATACAAAAAAACAAATTAGCCTGGCGTTGTGGTGAGCACGTGTAGTCCCATCAACTTGGGATGCTGAGACAAGAGAATTGCTTGAACCTGGGAGGTAGAGGCTGAAGTGAGTTGAGACCGAGCCATTGCTCTCTAGCCTGGGCAACAAAAACGAAACTGTCTCAAAAAAGAAAAAAGAATACTTATATTTTTCTTTTGGAGAAACTGTGTAGTTTCCCATCAAAAAGTAGTTTCATTATCAAAATAGAGTTTGGTATCTGGTACCAGAAGTGTTTGCTTTTATTTAGCAGCCATTTTGTCATAATTTTCCTAAAGCCATAATTACTAAAATATTTTTATAAATTAGGTCTAAATTTTCTTAAGTTTGTAACATAGTTATTTTGCACATGAATATGTTGATGTATATTACTCTTTCTTTCCTTCATTTACTTGAGCATAAACAGATGTATCCTTCAGTAGTAAATTGGCAGATAGATGAGTGGAAATACGTTTTGGAAGAGAATCGAGTTTTTTTTTTTTTTTTTAACAGTGTAATCGAACATATTACCGAAGTCTCAAATGATATTTTTTTTTGTAAGCTGTAACTGTTACCATTTAATTAGAAAAAGAAAAATTGGCAAGTAATTTTGTAAATTCTGGAGCAGTATGAGGAAGTAAAGTATTTTTATTAATTTATTTATAATGTAAATAATTATCGTATTTCTTTTTAATTAAACAACCTAAACTTGTAGCAGGATTTTATTTTTTATTCATTTTCTCTGGAGATGGGGTTGCCTTGTTACCTAGAGTGGAATGCAGTGTCATGATTGCAGCCTGAAATTCCTGTGCTCAAACAATCTTCCCACCACAGCCTCCTGAATCCCTAGGACTATAAGTGTGCACCGCTACCCCCAGCTAATTTTTAAAATTTTTTGTAGAGATGGGTCCTGACTGTGTTATCCAGGCTGACCCCAAACTCCTGGCATCAAGCAATCCTCCCACCTCGGCCTCTCAAAGAGCTGAGATTTCAGCTTTGAGCCACTGCACCCAACTCGTAGCAAGATTTTAAATGCAACATCCTGCTTAGATATTCCAGTTCTAAAACTGGACCAGTCAGGGGACTTTTCAACTATAGAAAACAATTCTAATTGATTTCAGTCCTTAAAATGTAATGGTTTACAAATTAATTCCTCTTAGTTAATATGGTCTACATTTATAAGTATCTTTGTGAAATTAATTCTATACTTGGCTTGTAAAGCCTTAAATAGACAGCTATAGTATGTTGATATTTATTTTTATATTTTTCTACTATAAAAATGTTTTTAGTTGCATAGATTTATATAATGAGTTAGTAGTTTTATTTCTTAACTACATTTTGAACTATTAAAGTGTAAAAAGTAGATCCTATTTTACTATCAAAAGGCAACTTTATGCCAGTTTCTCAAAATACCAGGTGTTGTTTAGAACAAAAATTAACATAGATGCCTCAGAAAGTTCTCAAAACAAATTAATATTTATATTTATTTAAAAATCAATAACATTAGTTTTGAAGAATTAATTAAAATGTTGTGAATTTTAAAATTTGCAAAAAAAATTGGTAATTATCTATAGAAATATATGCCAATTTTGGCTATAATATTATTTGCTTTTTCTTTGATTGTTTTAGGTCCCTTGTAGCTAATCTTGCTGCTGCCAATTGTTATAAAAAGGAAAAACATCTTGATCTGGAGAAAAACTGGATGTTGGTAGAAAAAGCAAGAGTTTGTTATATAGCTGTAAGTACTTGGCTAATTCAAATTTCTGGTACATATTTACATGACGGATTATAGTTGTTGGCTAATATATATTTTTAAATAATCATCTTTTTTTTTACCCTGCAAATTATTTACCTATCTCAAAGCACGTGTTAGATTCACTATTGTGAATATAGAAGAGAAATAATTATCATTCAGTGGGTAATATAATTTGTATTATTTATCTTCATGTCTGTCTGTTTTGGATATATTATGCATAGATGCTTCCCAACCAAGTAATAAATTCTGTATTAAATTAGTTTCCGAATATATTTTAAAGTAATTCTACAATTCTACAAATTTACATCTTATATTTGTAGGCAACTTGCATTGTGCAGTAAAAAGTAGTATAAATATTCACTGCAAACAGTTTGAGCTGATTTGCCTAAAAAACTTAATTGCTATTTATTCCATAGTAATTACCATGACACCTCTTAATTTAATATTTCAAAAACATTGATTGTGACAAATCTTTTAAATCTGGGAATAAGGGTAGTGTGTAATTTGAATTATTAAGTCTTCTGACATAAAAATAATTGGTTAAGAATTTATTTCTAAAATAGGACTATACTAAAAATTATTCTGAATTAATCACCCCATGATTACCTTGTTTTTGTTTAATATGTGTTAAGTGTGGCTGCTTACAAATAAGTAGATAACCTGTGAAAAATTAAAAGCATCTCCTATGCATGTAATATGTGGTTTTGGTATAACAGCTGCTGCCATTTCACTACCTGAGCTGTGTGAAACAGCTGGTAAGATGTGTAAAAAATTGATTATCCAGTAGGAACATGTTTATTGAAAATATAATTATTTCTTTCAGTTTAATGTTAATGTCTCCTGCAGCATGTTTATGTGCACTGCTCAGGCTTTACAACATTGTTATTGATTCTTCTGGATACCTTTATAACTGTCAAATAAATGCTTACATTGAGAAGATTATATAATGGAGAGTCATGCTATCTTTTCTGCCAGTATGTGAGAAAAACATTTCAAGAATTACATATTTTTCCCCCTTTCTTATTGCCTTTTCATTTTGTTTCTCAAAATGGGCTTATTTTTGTCCCATTTTTCAAATTTTGGTAACGTATTTTTTGTAGTCTGATACTTCAGGGGAGATTTATGTACTATTTCAAACCATCTTACACTTGACAGTCTAATTTTCAAAAAGCACCAGTTTAGAATTTGGCATATGTATATTCATTGACTGTGAAATAAGACAGTGTATTCTGATGAAAAAGTGTATTTAACTTGACAATTATAGTCTTCTGTGTTTCAATATATAGTCGTTCAATCCTGAATTGTGAGCCAACTTGCAAACAATTCATAGTTGTAATGATTATACAGTGTAACATGTCTAGCCAACTTTGGGTAAATGGAACTTTTATGAAAGTACAGATTCAACTTGCAGACAACTCATAGTTTTAGCATTTATGCATTATATTGCATGTAGCCAAATTTAAGTGAAGTTTTGTAGTTGTATTAAATATTTATACTTACGTACAATTATGTAAGGCATAAGGTGATCAGTTTTGGTTAAATTAATAAGGCAAATGGGATTATTTTTGATATTTGGGTGGTATATTCAGCCAGAAGAAATAACAAAATGGATTTCAGTTGATATCTGATACAGATGTTAGCTCGTAGCTTCTTTTTCAGCAATTTTTAAAAAGAATGATCTTTTACATTACCAGGTAAATCTATACTCTTCTCATAGCTTAGCTTATTCCAAAATACTTCTGAAAATATTAGACTCATTGGATACCTGGGATGCTGTATATTTTTGATGAATATTCAACAAATATTTACTTAATAAGAATATAATTCTTATTCATTGAAATCTGTGAACTTCCTTTTGAAATATAATGTTATTTCCACAAAGACACTGCAGGTTTTACAAATCTGTAATTGTGTTTGATTTCAGAGCATTCAGAAATGAGATGTAGTCTAGTCTAGTTTTTGCTTAGCATATGCTCAAACCACAAATTAACTTTGAGGTTCTACGAGGTCAGCAGTCTCCTTACCTTATCATCATAAACTAATGAGGTTTAAGAAGTTAAACTTCTGGGGGCTCTTTAATTGTAAAATGTTTTTGATCTAAGGAAGCAACTCGGTTTATCTCTCCAACAAATTTCCATAATTAAAACATCTGTCTGCATCACAAAAGCTAAACTAGATCTACATACTCAGCTCTGCTTCTTCACATTATTCTCTAAACTAGCATTATTTCATGAACATTAAGAAAATTCCAAGCCTTCTTTATTTTCTTCACCACATAATTCATTAAGTTCATACTGGAAACCTTCCTGATTAAAAAGCTGAAAATGAATATGGATACACCAGTATCTTCTCTTGGTTTAAATAAAGTGTCGAGATCTTTTAAATTTTATTTTTTTAATCTTTCATAACAAATGTCTCATTTTATGCCACATAAAGTCAGTTTTTCCATGTTTAAACCAACTTCTCAGATTCTTAGCAGGTAATTAGGCATTGCTAGTTATGGTGACTAGCTAATTATGTTTTTGAAAACTTAAGTCTCAGGTTCTCTTCACCTTAGAATCAGGTTGTGATATATCTGTTTTTTCTCACTTGAGAAATAATATTTCTTGGCCAGGCGTGGTGGTTTATGCCTGTAGTCTGAGTGCTTTGGGAGGCCAAAGCTAGTGGATTGCTTTTGGCCAGGAGATGGAGTACAGCTTGGGCAACATAGTGAGACTCCATCTGTGCCAAAAAAGAAATTTTTTTTAAATTAGGTATGTATAGTGGCACTCACCTGTAGATCTAGCTACTTGGGAGGCTGAGGCAGGAGAATTACTTGAGCCCAGGAGTTAGAAATTACATGGAGCTATAATTGTGCCACTGTACTCCAGCCTAGGTGACAGAGCAAGATCCTGTCTCTAAAAAAAAAAAAAAAAAAAAAAAAAGAAAAGGAAAAAGAATATTTAATATTTCTTAAATTATACCTGTAAGACTGTGATATTCAGGAAAGGCTTATGAAAAAGAATAGTAAATTGAAGCCATTAATTTTTCTACACTATGTATTTCTTTCTTATATATTCTTAATTTTTATTGTTACTTTTTATTTTTTTTGTAGCTAAGGTCTTGCTCTTTCCTTCTTATATATTCTTAATTTTTAAAATTATATTTCCTTCTTAATATATTCTTAATTTTTATTTTTACGTTTGATTTTTTTGTAGGTAAGGTCTTCCTCTATTTCCCAGGCTGGGATGTGGTAGTATGATCACATGTCACTGCAGCCTTGAAATTCTGGGCTCAGGCGGTCCTCCTACCTCACCCTCCTGAGTAGCTTGGGCTACAGGTGTGAGCCACTGCATCTGCTCTGTATTTCCTTTTTAAGGTATATTAATCTGCTATGAAAAATGTAAAAAAAATTGAAATGTGACAATGATAGCATAAAGGCTAGGTGAAAATTAGCACTCTGTTTCATCTTGAATTTTGGTAGTTACATTTTTACTTTTTTTTTTTTTTAAATAGTTTCAGTGTTTAAACATTTTCATTTTGTTCTGTAGCTATAACTCTTGTAGTCTTAATTCTATATTTAAATGAGTTAAATGCTTGTCATCAATTGCTTTATCACAGTTTTCCCATTCCTTTATTGTTAATTTTGATTATCCCTTGATTGGCTGCATTTTATCATTAAGCTGTTTTTTTTTTTTTTATAGGAAGGACTTAAAATGCCTCCTTTCTTGAGCTTTTATTTACCTCCTATTGCTTTTACATAAATGACAACTCATTTGGTGTAATATTTTTCAAAACAAAATTGATTGATTGATTTCAAAACAAAATTGGTTGATTTTTATTTGGTCTTCATTATTTCCTTTTTTTCCTTCTTTGGGGTTCATTTGTTGTTGTTACTCTCCTTATTCTGCCTCCTACTACCTCTCCTTATTCTTTTAGTTTTTTTCTAAAGGGAGAAGAGTAATTCATTGATTCATCACTTTTTTTTCTACTAAAGATGTGTTCTTAGTGTATACATTTCTAAGGATTAACTTGGCTGCATCACATGTATCTTGATATGTCATGTTGTCATTTTCATTCACTTTGAAGTACTTTCTAGTTTCTCTTTTAACTACTTCTTTGAATCATGGGATACTTAGATGTCTGTTATTTAATATCTAGATATGAGGACTTTCCAGAGATCTTTCTTTCATAATTATGAATTGGTGTATTTATCTCTCATATTCTATTAGTTTTCACTTATGTTGAAAATCTGTTGTCAGGTGCATAGGTTGCAAGGTTCATTATTTGGCCTGTTTTTCATTATGAAATATATATCTCTGCTAATATACTTTACTCTGAAATTTACTGTCTGATATTAATATAGTCAATCCAACTTCCTTTTGATTATTGATATCATATATCTTTTTCCTCTCTTTCACTTCTATTTATGTCTTTATTTTTTAAAGTGCATTTCTTATAGACAACATAGTTGAGTCTTATTTTTTGTCCAATCTGACAGTGTCTCCCTTTTAATTGGAATGTTTATACCATTCCAATTATCAATATAGTTAGGTTTGATTTTATAATCTTGGTATTTGTTTTCTATTTGTCTCATGTGTTCTTCATTCTCTTTTCTCTTTCCTGCTCTCTTTTAGGTTAATCTTGTGTTTTTATCTTCTTCGCTGGCTTAATCTCTGTCTTTTGGTCTTACTTTAATGGTTGCATTAGGATTTATAGTGCACATCTTTCATCACGGTTTGCTTTCACATATATTATTAAAGAACCTTATAGTGATATACTTCCATTTGCCTCTCCTAACCTTTATGCTATAACTGTAACATTTTAATTTTTTTTTTTTTTTTGAGATCAAGTCTCGCCCTGTCACCCAGGCTGGAATGCAGTGGTGCAGTCTCTGCACACTGCAACCTGCGCCCCATGGGTACAAGTGATTCTTGTGCCTCAGCCTCCCAAGGAGCTGGGACTACACAGGCACATGCCACCATACCCTGCTAATTGTGTGTGTGTGTGTGTGTGTGTGTGTGTGTGTGTGTGTGTGTGTGGTGTTTTGTTTTGTTTTGTTTTGTTTGTTTTTAGTAGAGATGGGTTTCTCTATGTTGGCCAGGCTGATCTCAAACTCCTGGCCTCAAGTAATCCACCTGCCTTGGCCTCCCAAAGTGCTAGGATTAGAGGCATGAGCTATTGTGCCCGGCCTTAATTTTTTTTTTTTCAACTTTTTTTTTGCTTTGAGACAGCATCTCACTCTGTGGCCTAGGCTGGAGTGCAGTGGCACAGCCACGGTTCACTGCAGCCTCAACCACGTGGGATCAAGTGATACTCCCACCTCAGCCTCCTGAGATGCTGGGACTTTTTTTTTAAATTTTTTTTTTAAATGAGCTTTGTTAATATATAATTCTCACAACTTACAACACATTTTACTTCTACATATATATTATAAACATCATAACATTGCTACTATTTTTGTTTAAATTGTCAGATATCTTTTTTTTAAGACTTAATAAGAAAATAAAGCATATTTTTACTCATGTGATTACCGTTTGTAGTTATCTTCATTCTTTTTTGTTAGAATCAAATTTCCATCTGGTATCATTTTCCTTCTGCCTAAAGGGCATTCTTTAATATCTCTCGTATTTGGATCTGTTGGTAATAAATTCTTTCAGCTTTTGTATGTTTGAAAACATCTTTATTTCACCCTCATTTTTGAAAGACATTTGTGCCAGATATATAGTTCTAGTTTGACAGTTTTTCAGTACATGAAAAATGTTACCCCATTGCCTTCTTACTTGCATGGTTCTTGATTAGAAATCTGACGTTCTTTTGTTCTTCAATATTTCATGTCCCCTACCACCTATATTTTGCTGCTTTTCAGATTTTCTGTATGAGGCCAGGTGCAGTGGCTCACACCTGTAATCCCAGTGCTTTGGGCAGTCAAGATGGGAGGATGGCTTTTGAGGCCTGGAGATCAAGATTAGCTGAGGCAACATAGTGAAACCCTGTTCCTACAAAAAATACACAGAAAATTACTGGTTTTGATCAGCTTGGTTATGATAGGCCTTAGTGTATTCTTCTTCATGTTTCTTGTGCTTGGGTTTTGTTTAACTTAGAGCTATGGATTTTTAGTTTTTATTATGTTTGGAATATTTGCAGCCATTATGTATCTTCAACTTAGTTTTCTGACCCTTTCAGGCCACTTGAAGTTGTCTCCTAGCTCACTGATACTCTTTTTCTTATTTTGTCTTTTTCTCTATGTTTTATTTTGGTTACTTCCTTTCCTGTGCCTTTTAGTTCACTCATATTTTCTTCTGTAATACCTGAACTGTCATTAATCTTATCAAATAAATAAAACTAAATATTCCCTTCTACTGGGACAAGACTTTTGTTATTACTCCATGGCATAGAGTACTAAGGGGTCTCCAGTCCCTGTTACTGCAACAGGAACTGTCTCCAGTTCCTGTTAGGAACCAGGCCACACAACAGGAGGTGAGTGGCCGGACAGCAAGCATGACCACCTGAGCTCCACCTCCTGTCAGATCAGCAATGGATTCTCATAAGAGTGCAAAGCCTATTTTGAACTGCACAAGTGAGGGATCTAGGTTGCATGCTTCTTATGAGAATCTAATGCCCAATGATCTGAGGTGCAACAGTTTCAACATGATACCATACCCCTTACCCCTGTCCGTGGAAAAATTGTCGCCCACAAAACCGGTCTCTGTTGCCAAAAACATTGCAGACTTTGATGAGTTTTTCTGCTCTAGGCCTTGACAACAAATGTATGTGTGTCTCGGGTAGTGTTCCCTCTATTTTTTTTTTCTCTCTAATACTTTTGGATGTTTCTTTCCCAGGTGTTGACCTGGTAAATCTTTAAGAAAAGACCCTCTGGAGATTTCCATGTTTCTTTGTAAGTCTGTCTTTCTGTTCTCTGATATTGTAGCCCTTCAACTCTAACTGCTCTGAAACTCTCAGACTCTCAGTTCTGTTTCTTCAACTCACTGGAATCTACTACAGTTCTCCTCCTTATACCATATCCTGGAAACTCTTGAAATAAACTGCTGTAGTCATATGGCTCACCTCCATTGTTTCCCATCTCTCAGAGATCAGTATTTTTTCTTCTTGATGTCCAGTGAATTAAAAACCATTGTTTCTTCCATTGTGTTCTAGTTTTGCTGTTGTTTCATGATAGGGAGTAAATCTGTTTTCTGTTCCTCTACTGTCTTCTGCTTTGCATTGTTTTTGAAAGAAAACCTGCTGCTATTCTTATCGCTGTTCCGTCTTACCTAATATGTCTTTTAACCTCCTCTAACTGCTTTTAAGATTTTCTGTTTATCACTGGTTTTAAGCAATTTTATTATGATGTACCTTGGCATAGTTTTATATTTTGTGTGCTTGGGGTTTGTAATAATTTCATTCACTTTGAAATTATTTTATAATAATTTTTCCACCTCTATCTACCTTTGGGACTCCAATTAAAAATAATAATGCTATTATTAAGTCACTTGTATTTGACCCATGTCTTAGTGATTCTGTTTTCAGTATTTTTGTTTTTCTGTTTGTTCTTCATTTTGAATAATTATTCTCTCCCCCTTTTTTTTCTTTTCCCCTCCCTCCCATCCTTTCTGCCCTTGCTTTCTGTCCTTCCTTTCTTTCCTTCCTTTCTTGTTCTCATTCTGTCACCCAAACTGGAGTACAGTGGTGTAACATTGGCACACTGCAACCCCCACCCCCAGCCTCCCAAGTAGCTGGAACTATAGGAGTGCACCACCATGCCTGGCTAATTTTTGTATTTTTTGTAGATGCAGGGTTTTGCTATGTAGCTCAGGCTGTCTCAAAGTCTTGAGCTCAAGCAATCTCCCTCCTTTGGCCTCCCAAAGTGCTGGGATTATAGGCATGAGTCACCACATCCGACCTTGAATAATTTCTCTTACTATGAAGTTTACTAATTATTTCTTCTACAATGTTTAATCTGCCATTAATCTTATCCAGTTGACTTTTTATCTCTGGCATTATAGTTTTAATCTCTTGAACTTTGATTTGGATCTCTCTTACTCATACCATGTCTCTACATAGTATGCTTATGTTGTCCTGTGCTTATGGAATGTTGTTATAGCAATTGTTTTAATGTCCATGTCTATTAATTCTATCACTTTTTTTTCTAATTATTACCTGGGTTTTGGTTGTTTCCTCATACATATGTGTTGAAGACTCTGGAGGAATCCCTTGCATATCTTGAGTTCTCACTTTCCACCTCTTTCTTCTCCAAGCAGCTCTCTCCTCTCCAGTACTCTGCCCTGACATGTGGTAGCCAGCTTTGCCTTCCTGAATGGAAACTACTTGACTCTATTTAGGTTCTTCCTTACTGCTCTACAGCCTGGGAACTCTATTCAAGGTATAAGTTTGAGTAATTGTAGCACTTACCTTATTGTGCCCCTTCTTTGATTATTATCCAATGCCTGGAAATTGTGTTTTCATATATTTTGTTCATTGTTAGCTGTTTAAGATGGGAGTATAAATCTACTCCCTGATCCTTCATGCTGGTTGGAAGTATAAATCTCTAGGTTGGTTTTGGCTTTTCCCTTTTTCAGGTAACTTGCTTTTTTCACCCCCCGAAAGTTACCTAATTTTTAAATTTGAGTTTGAATATTTTTCTGTTTTTTGTTTTTGTTTTTTTCCCTTGAGACAGAGTCTCTGTCTGTCGCTCAGGCTGGAGTTCAATGACACAATCTCAGTTCACCACAACCTTCACCTCTGGGTTTGAGCAATTCTGCGTCAGCCTACCCAGTAGCTGGGATTACAGGGACCCACCACCACACCTGGCTGAGTTTTGTGGGTTTTTTTTAAGTAGAGATGGGGGTTTTACCATGTTGGCCAAACTGGTCTCGAACTCCTGACCTCAAGTGATTCACTCACCTCGGCTTCCGAAAGTGCTGGGATTACAGGCATGAACCACCACACCGAGTCTGGATTTTAATTTAATAATAGACATGATTTATCTCTATGTGAATTTTATATTGAGTTTTCTTGGAACATTGTATTACTTTTAAACTGTAGATTTCTCTCCCAGTTAACTTTCTTGTCCCCAAGTATTGTTTCTCCTTTACTTGACCTATTAGGAGTATCAGAAAATGACCATAACCAGCAATAAATGTGTTATGGGGAATATTTGAGTAGAAGCAGAAATCCCTAGTTGTGGGAATGTACAGTGGACCCTTGAACAATATGGGGGTTATGGGCACTGACTCCTTCAAATATCCACATACGTCTTTTACCTCCCCAAAAACTTAACTACTAATGGCAGTTAATCGAAAACTAGTAAATAGTTGATTAACATGTATTTTGTGTATGTATTATATCCTATATTCTTACAATAAATTAAGCTAGAGAAAAGATGCTATAATATCATATGGAAGAGAAAATATATTTATTACGTGGAAATGGATCATCATAAAGTTCTTTATCTTAGTCATCTTCATGTTGAGTGGGCTGAGGAATGGAAGAAGAAGAGGAGGTGGGGTTGGTCTTCATGTCTCAGAGGTTTGGAGAGGCAGAAGAAAATCTACGTATACGTTGACCCACACAGTTCAAATCCATGTTGTTATAGTATCAATTATAATCTTAAATTCATCTTCAGGTTAATTTAATGTCAAAAACACCCTCAGATATTATTCTAGAGTCTATAAAATTTTCTTAAAAATAATTGTGAGGCCGGGCATGGTGGCTCCTGTCTATAATCCCAGCACTTTGGGAGACCAAGGCAGAAGAATCACCTGAGGTCGGGAGTTTGAGACCAGCCTGACCAACATGGAGAAACCCTGTTTCTGCTAAAAATACAAAAAATTAGCCGGGCATGGTGGCGCATGACTGTAATCTCAGCTATCTGGGAGGCTGAGTCAGGAGAATCACTTGAACCTGGAGGTGGAGTTTGCAGTAGGCTGAGATCATGCCATTGTACTCCAGCGTGGGCAATAAGAGTAAAGCTCTGTCTCAAAAAAAAAAAAAAAAAAAAAAAAATGATAATAACAATTGTGAAAGCTCTCAGCTAAGATATAGTTGTTCATCTGTGTGTAATTACTAGTATTATAATTTTTTGTAATTTCTTGGTTATCTATAGTGTTTGAACTACATTGTGAGTACAGTAGGATTTTGTTTAGAAATCTATGCATTATTTCAAATAACATCTCTTTATGATAGGAAAAAAAGTTCCAAGTTTCAAATACACTGTAAAGAACTAATCATCTTACATGTTTAGACTTATTATGGGGAGAATTTTAAACTTTAGGCTTTAAAAATATATTTAAGAAAAAGATTTTAACAAACTTTTAGTACCTTGTAACTTACTGTCCATAAACAAGGCCAGCCAAATTTGTACCCTGTTTCACGAATTAGAAATTAAACACTATAAATGAAAGAATAATAAGTCATATCTTGTCAATAATTTTGTGAGACTATGAGGCTTGTAGTGAGTTTTCCTTTAACACTCATGCCTGTTTTCTTTTCAAAATTATTTTTCCAGTTTTTATGTCTTACTGTAGGTCTTCCCTTTTCCTCTCTTCATTTATTTATAACTCTATCTTGACCACTTCTATCTGTTTTCAGCCTAGAATTTTACTACTTTGGGGAACGTGGTTTTCGTGAGGGTAGAGTTTTTGAATGTCACTAATGTTTGCCTCTGGAATAAGTATGATTATAGGTCAGTAGAAGAAACATGGTATGAAAAAATGTACAGCCTTGGTAGTAAGCAATAGAGTTCATACTTGCAAAGAAATAGAAGTATATGTATATTAAAGGCAAGTAAGAATCACTAGCAAATGTTTGCGTTTTACATCTCCTGCTTTGTTGGCCTATAGGTTTTTTATAACTATGCCATGAGTAATAATTTTTCTTAGTAAAACTTTTATTTATACTCAGTTACAATTAAATATCTTTGTCAGTAATCTAAAAGCAATAAAGTCCTTAAAATGAGGCAATGTGATAGATTATAAGAAATTACATCTAAGAAATCATATATTTGAAATTTTACATGTCAGTAATGTGGTCTGTGACCATTGAATTACAAGTTAGAAAGAATTTATCATTAAATTCTATTTTTTAGGATTTGGTTATCTTTTGGCAGTACTTACTAAAACATATGGTTACACTAAAACATGACTAGAAATTTTAAAAGATTGGTCAAAATTTCATGCTCAGAATTTAGAATGTGTCATCTAGTATTCTTTGCTCTGTCATGAAAAGATTTGAGAAAGTTTCAGTGAAAGTAAGTTAAGTTGTTTTGTAATGGTAATCTAATAGAAATTGAAGTTTTTTTTTTTTAAGCTAAGTATGACTTACTTAGACCAGACATAGTGGCTCATGCCTGTAATTCCAGCACTTTGGCAGGCTGAAGTGGGTGGATCACCTGTGATCAAGAGTTCAAGACTAGCCTGGCCAAAATTTTTGGTAGAGACCAGCCTGGCCAAAATTTTTAGTAAAGACCAGCCCATTCTTACTAAAAATACAAAAATTAGCCATACATAGTGGTTCACACCTTAGTCCCAGTTGCTCAGG
Source organism: Sapajus apella (assembly GCF_009761245.1). NCBI lineage: Eukaryota > Metazoa > Chordata > Mammalia > Primates > Cebidae > Sapajus > Sapajus apella. The sequence continues at coordinate 5,595,310 of NW_022437034.1, forward strand.
AGGCTGAGGCACTAGAAGCACTTGAACCCAGGAGGCAGAGGTTGCAGTGAGCCAAAATTATGCCACTATACTCCAGCCTGGCTGACAGAGCGAGATTCTGTCTGGAAAAAAAAAAATTACTTCCTTAAAGTGATTCCCTTAAACCTTATTAGACCATGGTACAAGGCTTTGTAACATAATCTATACTGTTATAATAAGCATACTTTGGCAGAGTGAGTGAACTAAGGATTTTTCATAATTTAAGATAGTCTGGGAATGACAGTTGATTAAATAATGTCACAGCTCTTTATATAGCGTTTAAATAGAGTTCACGTATTTTTGGAATTTGTTAATTAATCTTTATAATATTCTTCTAGCGTTATTAGTTCAAGAGATGGGAGAGCTAAACTGTGTCTAGCCTTTTGTTTTATCATTGTTCCTAGTGCAGTTTTGAACTCTTATGTGTTAGAACTCCCGTTATATTGGTCAAATCAGTGGTCTCCATATGATCACCATATAACTTTAGTCCTTCGTTTTTGCCTCCAATTTTTAACTATCCTATTCTGGACTACTTCATTAACTTTATTTGACAATGTCAAATAAAGGCTTAAATATTCATAGTTAATCCCTAATGAAATAGTTGCAGGTGACCTTGATTATTTCATTGATAAATACAGGGAATAAAATGAAATCTGTAGAGCTGTTTGTTTTATTTGGAGCTTTTCATATTGGTGTAAAATTACTGACACTTAACACATGGGAATCTTTTTCATTCATGTTTTAAAATTTTATTTGATAGTCACTTCAAGTAAAGCCCAAGATATGTTAAAATTTGACTTAACCAAAGATGTCTTTGCTTAACATATAGGCAAATACAGGCATACCTTAGAGATATTGTGGATTCAGTTCCAGACTACCTCAATAAAGCACATATCACAATAAAGCAAGTCACATGAGTATTTTGTTTTCTCAATTCATATAAAAGTTATGTTTATACTATACAGTACTCTCGAGAGTGTGCAGTAGCATTATACCTTTAAAAATACACATACTTTAATTAAAAATACTTTGTTGCAACCAGGTGTGGTGGCTCACACCTGTAATCCCAGCACTTTGGGAGACCCAGGCGGGTGGATCATGAAGTCATGAGTTTGAGACCGTCCTGGCCAACATGGTGAAACCCCGTCTCTACTAAAAGAAAATGCAAAAAATTAGCTAGGCTTGATGGCAGGTGCCTATGATCCCAGCTACTTGGGAGGCTGAGGCAGGAGAATTGCTTGAAACTGGGAGGTGGAGGTTGCGGTGTGCTGAGATCCTGCCACTGCATTGCAGCCTGTGTGACAGTGTGAGACTCTGTCTCAAAACAAACGAACAAACACTTTTTTGCTAAAAAATGCTAAAGATCATCTGAGCCTTCAGCGAGTAATAATCTTTTTCCTGTGGAGAGTCTTGCACCCATGTTGATGACTGCTGACTGCTCAGGGTGGTGGCTTCTGAAGGTTGGGGTACCTGTGACAATTTCCTAAAATAAGGCAATAATGAAGTTTGCTATATCAATTGACACTTCCTTTCATAAAAGATTTCCCTGTAGCATACGATGCCATTTGATAACATTTTACCTACAGTAGAACTTCTTTGAAATTGGAGTTAGCCCTCTCTAACCCTGTTGCTTTAACAATTATGTTTATGTAATACTCTGAATCTTTTGTTGTCACATCAACAGTGTTCATAGGGTGTTCACCAGGAGTAGATTTCATGTCAAGAAACCACTTTCTTTGTTCATCTTTAAGAAGCAGCTTCTCATCCATTGAAGTTTTATCATGTGACTGCAGCAATTCAGTCCAATATTCAGGCTTCACTTCTAATACTAGTTCTCTTGCTGTTTCTACCATATGTGCAGTGACTTTTTCCGCTGAAGTCTTGAAGGCCTCGAAAGTGATCCATGAGGGTTGGAATCCACTTCTTCTAAACTTCTATTAATGTTAATATTTTGACCACATCCCATGAGTCATGAATGGTTTTTTTTTTTCTTTTTTCTTTCTTTTTTTTTTTCTCTTTTGAGACAGGGTCTTACTCCTGTCACCCAGACAGAGAAGTGCAGTGACACAATCACAGCACAGTGCCTCGACCTCCCAGGCAGGCTCAAGCAATCCTCCCATCTCATCATTTATTTTATTTTTGTAGAGATGAGGTCTCACCATATTGCCCAGGCTAACCTCAAAATCCTGGGCTCAAGTGATCCTCCCACTGCAGCCTCCCAAAGTGCTGGGATTATAGGTGTGAGCCACCATGTCCAGCCTATGAATGTTCTTAATGATAACTAGAATGATGGATTATTTTCAGGAGGTTTTCAATTTACTCTGCCTGGACCAATCAGAGAAGTCACTATGGCAGCTATACATTATGTAATATATTACTTAAATAAGATTTGAAAGTCAACATTACTACTTGATCCATGGGCTGCCGAATGAATGTTGTATTAGCAGCCATGAAAACAATGTTCATCTCCTTGTATGTGTCCATCAGAGCTCTTGGGTTATCAGATGCATTGTCTATGGGCAGTAATATTTTAAAGAGAATCTCTTCTGAGCAGTAGATCTCAACAATGGGCTTAAAATATTCAGCATATCGTACTCTAACAGGTGTGCATTCATCCAGGCTTTGTTATTCCATTGATAGAGCACAAGCAGAGGAGATTTAGCATAATTCTTAAGGGCTCTAGGATTTTTAGAATGGTAAATAAGCATTGACTTCAACTGAAAGCCACCAGCTGCATTAGCCACTAACAAAAGAGTCATCCTATCCTTTGAAATTTCGAAGCCAGGCATTGACTTCTCCCTAGCTATAAAAGTCTTGGATGGCATCTTCTACCAATAGAAGACTCTTTTGTCTGTGTTGAAAATCTGTTGTTTAGTGTAGCCAACTTCATTAATGATGTTAGCAAGATCTGGATAACTCATAACCGCTTGCTTTTTTACCTTGCACTTTTATGATGTGGAGATTGCTCCTTTCCGTCAGCCTCACAAACCAACCCCTTTTAGAGTCTGACTTTTCTTGCACAGCATCCTCACCTCGCAGCCTTGATAGAATGGAAGAGTTACGACTGTGCTTGGGATTAAGCTTTGACTTAAGAGAATGCAGTGGCTGGTTTGATCTTCTATACAGAGCATTGAAACTTTCTCCATGTCAGCAATAAGTCTGTTTCACTTTCTTATCATTCATGTGTTCACTGAAGTAACGCTTCTAATTTTCTTCAAGAACTTTTTCTTTTGATTGATAACTTGCCTGTTTGGTGTGAGAGGTCAAGCTTTCAACCTATCTCACCTTTCAATATGCCTTCTTCACTAAGCTCAATTATTTCTAGCTTTTGATTTAAAGTGAAGACATATAACTCTTTCTTTCATTTGAACACTTAGAGACCATTGTAGGATTATTAATTGGCCTAATGTCACTATTATTATGTCTCAAGAAATAGGGAGGCCTTAGGAGAGGTAGAGAGATGGGGTGATGGCCAGCTGGGAGAGCAGTGAAAACAAGACATATTTCAGTTAAGTTCACCATTTTATATGGGTGTGGTTGGTAGCATCCCCAAACAATTACAATAATTATATCATAGAACAGTGATCACTATAACAGATATAATAAAAGTTTGAAGTATTGAAAGAATTACCAAAACATGACAGAGATCCAAGTGAGCACATTCTGTTGGAAAATAATGACACCCATAGACTTACTTAAGGCAGGCTTGCCATAAACTTTCGATTTGTAAAAAAAAAAAAAAAAATACATGGTATCTGTGAAGTGCAATAAAATAAGGTATACTCATATCAAAAAAGACTTAATTATGCTGTTTCTTACCATTAGTATTAGAGTTCAGTTTCTAATGTTTTTAATTTTCCACATGTTATTGATGTTCAGTGAGTTACACCAATTATTTGCTGTTATCACCTCTACCTTAGTAGGGAGAATCTTTGATTTTTGCTGGAGAAATTTTCAAACGAGTGATTATAGGCCAGGCCTGTAATTCCAGCACTTTGGTAGGCCAACGTGGACAGATCATCTGGGTAAGGAGTTTGAGACCAGCCTGGCCAACATGGTGAAACCCCATCTCTACAAAAAGACAAAAATTGGCTGGGTATGGTGACACATGCTTGTAATCCCAGCTATTCAAGAGGCCGAGGCAGGAGAATGGCTTGATCCCGGGAGGCAGAGGTTACAGTGAGCCAAGATCATGCCATTGCATTCCTTGCCTAGGTGACAGAGTGAGACTCCGTCTCAAAAAAAAAAAAAAAGAAAAAGTATGATTATAGAAGAGTGACACTGATTTTTATACAGAAAGACTTTCTCCAAATTGGGGAATGTACTCCTTTATTCCTGTAATTTTTCTTAAATCTTATTTTTGGCAGCTACCAAAAGTTAAACTTTACCAAGATTGAGAATAAATCTTTGGGAATATTAAAGTAATGTTATTTTTCATTACATAGACTAACCTTTTAAGAAGAATTGGGATGGTATTGGTTATAGAAGCTTAGAGTCCTAAAGATAAAGATTAGAAGATTTTGTGTTGTGGACTTGTGGCACTATAACAAAGTCTGGGAATTTTATGTGGGATTGGAAACCACACTATGTGCTAATTGCCTCAGAATGGTAAGAAAATAAGCATATGTATAGCATTTAGTTGTTAAGACAGTAGGCACTTATGCAGAGCCACAAATGAATTAACAAATCATCTACTGAAATATTTTCACTTATGTTTACTTTATGTATTTTAGACATAAAGTAAAATCAGCAGTTGCTTGAGAAAATGAAATGTTTACTAAATCTCTTTAATAAACATGTTTAAGATAGGAAAAACTTATAAACATTCGGATGGCAGTGTACATTTTTATGTGCTGGTTGTCATATCTTTGAAATTGTATGTAAACTGGACATAAACAATCGCGTGTCTACAGAAGGGTATCTGTATTCCAACATATTCACTGAACATAATTATAGAATATAGTTTAATATGATTTACCCTGCATGTTCTGTTGTCTCTATCTTTTCAGATAAAGTTGAATTTAATCTTTTTTAACAGCTTTTATTGAGGCATTAATGTACCCTTGAGTTCACCCACTTGAAAAATATCATTCATTGGCTGTTATTGTATTTACAGAGTTCTGCTACCATCACTGTAATCTAATTTTAGAACGTTCACATCACCACAAAAGGAAACGTTATACTCATCAGCAGTAATGCTCCATCCCCCCTGGATTTAATCTTATATCCACATCTCTCATAATAGTTTCAATGATACCTAGTTATTATTACTACAAACGATACAGTTGTTCCTAATTACACACATAATGTATTTATGTCTTTATTTGTTGACATGTAGTGGAAGTCATAATAAGTCTACTTTGATCTCTTGCTCTTACCTATTTCTCTATTGCAGGTGTTACAGTCTTTTAAGCTTTTGTTCACATACACACACACACACACACACACACACACACACACACACACGTTAATAACTACCATATTTGAGGTTCATGAGGGTCAATTCTTTGAAATAGCAGGGTTTTTTTTCTGATTTGGGTAGATGACATGTTACATGATCCTAAAAAAGCTATTTGGTAAATTGGTATGAAAAAACAAGAGAACAACCTTTTTCCTTTCTGGTACTTAGCAGGAAGGGAAGTTCTTATATAAATCTGTATTTCCTGTTACCCATTTTCAGACCAATAGTGGTTTCTCATCTATATAATAGGGATCTTTTGGCTCTGACCTCTTAAATCTATCATGTGGTTTCTTTCTTCACTTTGGAAATAGCTTCTTGAAGCCCCAGACTTCTAGAACACATTCATATTAACTAACATTGTCCTGATTTACTAGTTAGGGATATTAGTAAATCCTAAATAGTTGAAGATATTCTGAAAAATATTTTGCTGCTTTTTAAAATTTTATTTATCTCGTTTTGTATACAGATTTCTGACACAAAAAAAGATTTTGTTTTGTTTTGTTTTTCAATTGTGGAACCGTGGATGCTTTTCTCTATAACTTTCCCATCTTTCCTAATCATACCCTCACTGCAAACATCTAATTTCTATCCTGTCTCTCAACTCTGTTCAGCTCTGCTATCCTACTAATCATTTTTTGTATTCATCTTTCAAAGTATCTGTTTCTGTCTTCATTCTATAAATAACAAGGTTATTTAAGATTATATTGTATTAACACTATTTAAGGGACATGACAGAAATAGTAAAAATGAAATAAAATATCAAATATAGAATAGTCCACCAAAAATATTTCATCTTTTCCAGAAAGGCACACATATAATAAAGTAAATGAGCATTATATATTTTATTATTCTCAATAACTTTTTCACAGATATATTGCTTTTTGTAAGTTTAACTTTTTTAATGTGAAAACTACAATAAGCTAAATTAAATCTTTAAAATCTTTTACTTACTAAAGTCAACTGATGTTTTCCTGGTAGACTGATAGGCTTCTTGTGGTAGTTTTTAATCATATGCAAGTTTTGAGCCCTGTTTCTAAAACCTGTCTGATTGTAAATACATATTTGCTTTCTTACATCAATTGAGAATTTGTTTTTATAAAATTAAAGTGGAGAATCAGACTCATTGGTGAAATGTTGCAGACTTAATGCCAGCAATAAGCAGAATTATTTAAATTCATTCAAATGTCTTTAATTCCTTTGTTGTCTTTTTCAAAAATTATACATTTTTACTACTTGAATATAACAGAAGGCTTTTTAAGGCTTAGTTTTCCTTTATAGATATTCCCTAAGTTCATTTTTATTTCAGTCTGTCAGGGTTGTGATTGTGTTGTTTTAAGGTAAACTAGTATTTTCACATCCTCAGATGAACTGAATTGGGGCAATACTTTGTAGGAAGTTTTTTATATAGTATGTAGACACATTGGTAAAAATCAGTATGTCCACTGGGTTATTAGTTTCACAGATGCTTCCATAATTCTTAGTGTACTCTTGGGTATATTAAATTATCATATCCTGACAGCAATCCTGAAACATGCCAGTCTTACAAAGCCTTATTTCTGAGCACTAAAGCAAAGGCATCAGCGAACCATATCTGACATGCTATGTTAATTTCCATAACTCTCATTTCTGGGAGGAGGTAGTATTTCTAAAGCATGGAGAATCTCAGTAAATCTACTTATTTTAAAAAAAAAAAAAAGCAAAAAATCCATTTTATTCCTGGGTTTCCAATCATGAGGCCTGACTCCTTAAGTACCACTTAAATCATTTCAAAAATAGTGATAAGTATACTTTTTATCTTACTACAGATTATTAAATATTTACTTTTGTGCACAATATATCAAAACATATTTTGAATTCTATATTCTTAGTGTTGGGTGTTCATGTCATGAATGAAAACCTCATTCTGTTATCTCATAACATACTGATATATACAAATAATTTTGCCTTAAGTAGGAAAGAAACAGCTAAAAGATACATAGGTTATTTTGCTTTTTAAAATTTTAGCAAACTATTCTGTGAATCTTTTGTGTGTTTGGGCTGAGGAAAATTTCATCAGGCGACATTTTTGGAACATTGGCCTTTTGTACTCTTTCCTAAATAAACTTAAACAGAAACTTGTACACCCCAAAATAAAATGTTTCTTTGTATATTGTTACCTGCAATTTACTGATAATAGAAGGAACACCTTTTCAATCCTTAGTCCCCTTTCCCGCAACACAGCTTTTAGATTGTAGATGAACTTCCAGCTCAGTAATTAACTGAGCTCAATCATTGCACCCTGTATCATGTGATTTTTTTTTTTTCCAGTGGAATACATTATTAGAGCACATACACAGTCTAGCTGCAGCAGCCCAGGCGGCAACAGCAGTGCCATTTTTCACAAAGAAAATGTTGAACAGGAGCCAAATGTTTGGTGGCAGTCTGTTGCTAGGAAATCAAGGTCCTGAGGCGATTAATGACAAAGCAAGCAATAACAAGAAGGCAGAATTACAGATTTAAAAGAGAAAAAAGTGGTTGGTGTTATAATTACCCAAAGAAATCCGCACTCATTAAATTGGCTGTTTTTATGATTGACTTTAATTGGAGGTTAGCTCAGATATTTAGCTCCTTTCCCACCCCTTTAAACACACACAGGCACATAATCTGTAGAACTGCAGACTTGTTTTTCTAAGCATTGAGAGGAGCTTGCCCTGTAATTTGATCCCACTGACAGATGCATTTTCTATGCTGCCATTTTGAATTAACCTATTGTAGAACAATTTTCTTCAGCCCTGTTGAATAAAACATCCAGTCTGATTACCTCCGATGGATTTGATAGAGTAAAAGAATGTACTTCTCATTGAAGTAGATTGTTTGCATGGACTCTCCTGATTTTGAACTCTGCCAGTAAGCACAATCATTTGTAATAAATTTTCAAAGAAATTTGTGAGGAAAAGTTAATGAGACTTACCCTGTTATAGTTTAATGTTTGGGCACCTCCATCAAAATAATATTATTCTTATGAGACAGTGTTATTTTTCCAGTAAGCTTTTCACGTGGTTTTGGAAAAAAAATTCTGAATCTTCATTTAGACTATTCATATATTTAGGAATAGAGTCTTGTATTTACACACTCTAAAATGACCATTCTTCCTCCCCAACAGTAACAGTATTTTAGTACAAGACTCAATATGCAAAGCACTCTATTGCAAAAATATTTTTGGTATGTACAGTATTTAAAGTGATTTTAAGAATGGCCTATTTCAATCCTTGAAGTACTTCCCCCCCCCAATATTCCTTATTTAAATTTTTTAGGGTGTGATGAAGCATATTACTAGAAAAACATCAATCAGTCTTTCGGGTACAATACCAGAGGAACCATCACACTTTATTTACCTTTCAGAAGCTTTAAAAATAAAGTTACATGATGCCTCTGCTCTCCGGATTTCTAATCAAACCCTGGAACAAAAGAGCCAAGCACATTCTATCTGACAATACACACTGCTAATCAGATGCCAATGCCAAGCTGTCTGCTTTGTTAAATACTTAGCTTCCTAGAGGCAGGAAGACAGCTGCTATAAGTATGATGAAATTTTGTAGTTCAATCTATTTTTGCTACCCTTGGGCTACTGAGATACTGTTAATTTAGACCACCCCAATTGGTACACTTTAGGGAATTTTTTAAAGAGTTTGTAATTAAAATGATAAAACATCATTATTACATCGAAGATCTTCTGTAAGTTTTACATTAGGCAGATACCTACTGAGATAACCCCAGCATATAATTTATAATGATGTAATGGTTGTAATTGCATTTTAGAAAAAAAGAGAACTACAGAAGTCAAGTGGAAGAGTTTTTAAATCTGCTTCTCTTTCATTTAGATCTACTTCTATCCTCAAATTACTTACCTACATTTGACTATAGCAGCTATAAATCTTAACATGCTATCTATTTTTTAAAAGTTATCACCCCAGACACTACCACCAGGGGGAGGAAGCTAAAATCTTAAAGTTCTTAACTGATGATGATACGCCAGCAGTAGACTATATTGCTTAGCCTACCTAGTTAACTACCTCCCTCAAATAATACCGCCTTTTGGGACATGATTCTCAAAACCTGTAATATGTGAAACCTGTAGACTTAGCACACTGTTAATTATAAATAAAATGGGAACTTTCATATTCTGGTAATTGGGGTTGGAAAGGGGAAAGAGGCAGTATAAATAAGCAACCTGGACATTTTTGTTGTTTTTCTCTTATCTGTTAATCTACTTGAGGAGCTGTCCTTCTGAAATTGAGTGCTTTAGATCTATGAAACTGGGAAGCTATCATACCACATCTGTTAAGATCTACTAATCACTTAATTGATACAGGAAAATGAATAGACTAAGGTAGTTTTCTATATTTTTTTTTGTTACTACACTGTGGTTTTGTTTTTAATAAATAGTTTGGGTTTTATTTTAAACTATTAAATCAATCCAAAACATTTCATAAGCAAAGCTTGCAGGTTCCATCCTTGGAAAATATTCTATAAATGTAGAAAATAGTTGCTTAGGATTGGGATCCAACTCTGTTGACCATGAACAGCTTCTAAGTTGATCTCATAATCTTGCGTGTTGTGGAATAATATCATGAAAAAGTTAATGAAGGAATTTAGATGTTTGCTCTCCTGTCTAGAACTCAGTAACTTTTAATATTAACTCTTCTTACAGTTTAACTGTTAAGTAGTAACTCTTCTGACATTTTAGATTTTATTCTGTGAAGACTCGTGATTTTTAATTTTTGCATCCTAATTTTTCGGTTATTTCAGGTATTGAAATTATAAATGATGGGAAAGAAAAGTGGTTGACTGGCGGGGCGTGGTGGCTTACGTCTGTAATCCCAGCACTTTGGGAGGCCAAGGCAGGCGGATCACAAGGTCAGGAGATTGAGACCATCCTGGCTAACATGGTGAAACCCCGTCTCTACTAAAAATACAAATAATTGGCCAGGCATGGCGGCACATGCCTGTAGCCCCAGCTACTTGGGAGGCTGAGGCAGGAGAATTACTTAAACCTGGGAGGCAGAGGTTGCAGTGAGCCGAGATTGCGCCACTGCACTCCAGCCTAGGCGACAGAGTGAGACTCTGTCTCAAAAAAAATAAATAAATAAATAAAAGAAAAGAAAAAAGTGGTTGACTACAAAGGGGACATTAAAGGCAAAAGGCAAGTTTTAGGGTGAGGTAATGTTCTGTATAGTACTGTGGTAGTGGATACCTGATTTTATGCATTTGTTAAAGCCCGAAGAATTAGACATCAAAAAGGATTAAATTTTAATTTATGCAGTTTTTTTTTAAGTTGGGATTTCAGGATAGAGTGCAAACTGTAACAAATGAGTTCAATTGTATTACAAATTTATGGCATAACTTCACTGAATGTGTGCGGGGGAAGGAGCGGACCTAAGTAACTTTGGAAAATATTGTTTTAGCTGGACATTGTAAAACTTAAAGGAACACTATAGAAACACTCTCTATTCTAGTTTGTAAATTTGTTTCTCAAAAGGATATGGGTTAACAGTTCTGAACCCCTTTACATGTATCCTAGAGTTGAACTAATAAGTAAATGGATGATGAATGGTGGAAGCTAGGTTTCTCGCTGTCAGAAAGGAATGTTAAACATAAATAAAATAAACAAGAGGAGAGAGCTAGAATGAAACCTGTGGTACTGGATTAGAGTTGGAGATATAAGTATTTACTCATGTTTTATTTAATATATGTAGATGGATACATGCAGAAACAATTATAGAAATAAATCCATGTATATACATGGATTAGTATACATACATATGTTTCCTAGCTGTGTTCGCTGAGAAGGCCTAGAAGCAGTGATACTCCAGTAGCCACAAACACATCCAATGCCCACATCCTGGTTTGTAAATCCTATTCTCCAATAAAATGATTCAGGACTTATTTTAAATATGACTGATTCTGGAGCTAGTGAAGGGAAAATACAACATAAGCGTGGAATATCTTGTAGTGCCAGAAGACAAGAGATTACTTAAAAATAGTAAAGATTAAGTATGCCAAAAGGGACACTTGAGCCAACATGAAAGAACTCCCAATGGCCATAGCCAGAATAATTAGAGCAACAAAATAAAACATGTAGCATTGGGTTAAGGATAAATTATTAAATAAATATACATGAGTTTACAGTGTTATGTATAAATTGTATAAATAAATGAATGGAGGAGAAGAGATAAATCTCTCTGACAGAAGAATTCCAAATAACATATTGCCCCCTCCAGAAGATGGATCCTACTTCCCTTCTCCTTGAATGTGTGAGCTGGATTGAGTGAATCATCTCTAAAAATTGAGTTTGGAAAAGAGAGAAATACTGACTTGACTATTTCCATTGGAGAAAGCTGATAAACAACTATGTTAACTAAGTGATCAAGGTTAACATCACAAATGGGTAGTCATGTTCATGTAAAGAGGTAGAAACTTCATCTCTCTGATACTTTCCCTAAACCTGTAGCTTCAATCTAATCATTAGGAAAACATCAGACAAATCCAAACTGATGGACATTCACCACGTAAGTTGAGCATTCCTGAGAACTGTCAAGGTCATGAACAATGAAGAAAGACTTTGAACTTGTCACTGACAAGAAGGGACTAAAGAGTCATGACAGCTAAATGTTACATGGTTTCCTGGATCAGGTCCAGAATAGAAATAGGATATTAGTGTGAAAACTGATGAAATCTACATAAAGCCTTGACTTTAGTCAATGATCCATCAACACTGGTTTCTTGGTTTGGGCAAATGTACCACAGTAATGTAAGATGCTAAAATACTGATATTAGAACAAACTGGATGAGGGGTACATGGGAGGTCTGTATATTATATTTATAATTTTTCTGTATATATAAAATTCCCAAATTAAAAACATATTTGAGGTCAATCAGTGGGCTGACTATATTGAAAAGATACTGATAAATTACATGTTGAAGAAAACATAAAATATAGAAAAAGTCAGTTCCATCCCCTCCCAACTCCCCCTTTACCTACCTGCTCCCCAGTAATCATCATTGCGATTTGGTCAGAACGGGGCATAGTGCCAGAGGTCAGGGTGACTGAGGGTGGAGGAGTTGTGGGTAATGGGTTTGTGGCTGTCACAATAATGCTGAAGCAGTTCTGTGGTTTCTCAGCTGGGAGTTAAGAGTGGAGAGGGAACTGCAGCCTGATTAACAGCCAGCTGAAGGAAGAACCGCCTCTCCTTTCCCTAGCTCCCCAATCACCCAAGGCCTACTCCATCACCCTAACTCAAGACCATGCCAAACAAAGTAAGAATGTGGATGTTCTTGCTGAGTCTGTTCTGCAAGAGGCAAAGAAAAGGTAGCTGCTCCAATCCTGTCATCCTCATTATCAAGGGTAAGGGGGAACAGGAGCATGTGGCTGCTACCAACAAAGGAAAAACAGGAGAGCAATAGAAAGGGGAGAAAGTGGGAAGAGCAGAAAATCAGTGTTATTTTTAAAGTGACTTAAAACTTAAAATTGAATTAGTATTTGTCCAGAAAGGTGCAGGTGGAATAACTCACTCTGGCCCATGATCAATATTACATGGAGAAATAAATCATGATGGACCCCTCCCCCTGTCCCCAGTGGTGGCACCAGTTGCTGAGTGTGGTTAGAATGGATTTCAGTCTAGTCGTTCAAGCAGAGGAGGTAATTGTAGTGGGCAGGCAAGAGGGGCCCAGTTGCTGCAGCACTGGCTCTTGCTGGCTGGGTGGTTCTCCTGGAGGTCCATACCTCGGTTTCAGCCTGGAGAACGAGGTGCATTCTGGGGCTTATTCTTGGAATTGTCTTAGCTATCACCATGAAAATTTCATTCACGCTCATTGCATCTTTGCTGACATCTCCACAGTCAGCTTTTGTCATCTCCATAGTCTTATGCTTCCTGGAATTCCAGGAGTTTCTTGCTGGCCAGTTCTGCCTTGTTACCCACAAGTACAGTGATGATGTTGGGGCTGGCCTGCCTCTTAGCTCCTTCACCCATTTCTTGGCTGGTGTAAATATTTCTTTTTTGGTGATGTCATAGCACATGGCAGCCAGGCTGCAATACTGCTCTTTTCCAGCACTGCCCCAGATCTCAAACTTGACTGTTGTGTTGGCCAAGCGGACAGCCTCTGTGAGGAAGGCTGCTCTGATTATGTGCTCCTGGTACTCTTGAAATTGTCCCTTGACAAAGTGGAGGACAAGGCTGGATTTGAACACCACAGACTTATTGTTCCCATCGGCTGGTCCACTAGGTTGTGTGATGTGCCTCACTGACCCGCGATAACCCATCCAGCTGCAGTGCCAGAGAGCATGGGTGTGGGAGCCAGTGCTATGCAAACAGGCAGGCAGTTGGGAAGGGGGTCTCCAAGATGACTCAAGGGCAGTAGCATTACTTAGGGCTGGGACTCAGACAGGCTCTCCTTTTCTCTCCCCACCCGCTGGCAGTATCTCCAAATAAAAATTTTACTTAAACACAGACCATCTGTGTACTCAAATGCCTGTTTAAAGAAAAAAAATATGACCAGACGCAGTGGCTCATGCCTGTAATCCCAGCACTTTGGGAGGCCAAGGTGGGAGGATCACCTGAGGTCAAGAGTAGTGACCAGCCTGATCAACATGGAGAAACCCTGTCTCTACTAGAAAAACAAAATTAGCTGGCCATAGTGGTGCATTAGTGTAATCCCAGCTACTCAGGAGGCTGAGGCAGGAGAACTGCTTGAACCCAGGAGGTGGAGGTGGCAGTGAGCCCAGATCACGCCATTGCACTCCAGCCTGGGCAACAAGAGCAAAACTCCATCTCAAAAATAATAATAAATTACCAGAATCTTTTCATCTCTGTGTGCCCCTCATGTTCCCCTGCCTCTCTCCACCCCAGGGGTAACCATTATCCTAAATTTTATGATTATTATTCCCATGCTTTTCTTTATAGCTTAACCATATATGTATCACTAACTGTTCTACTGCATCTCATAACCTCTTATATAGTTTCTTTTTTTTTTTTGGTCATATTTGCTATGTTCTGGATAATTTCTTCAGATCTATCTTCTGATACTGCTAATTGTGTCATCAGCAGTGTCTCATATTCTGTTTTACCTGACATTGAATTTGATATAATAACCATTACTTCCATTTTCATTTCTTCCCCTGAAATTAGTTTATCATTTTAATAAACTCATTTCATTCTCATATATATAATCCTCTTATTTATTTAAATATATTAAACTTATTTTCTATTTTGTGCATAGCCTAATAAAGCTTATGCAGTTCTGGTTTTGCTGTCTGTTGTTTCCACTGGCTGTAACTCAAACTGCCTTATTTTCCTGTGGGTTAGCTTGTGTTTGTTATTTGTGGTGGTTTTGGAGACTGAGATGAAGATATGTTTCCAAAGAGAGTATTTACATTTGAATCTGCCAAAAGCCTGAGGATATTGTCAACCTGGGAACACTTTCAAATAAATGTTGGGCCTAAAGTTTTGTGGGCCGCATAGGTAACATGAATTCCAGATCCATAAACTTTCATAAGGGTGGGCTTGTGGTTAAATTTTCAGGGAAGATATATTTACCTCCACCCAGCATCAAGTTTGAAAGAGGTTAGTTTCCTTGCTTATTCCTTCTGTAGAGTCGATATCATTCTATTCAACTCTTAACACTAAACATGTTTGCAGCTATTTAGGGTCCCAATTTTATGTAGAGAGTCAAATTAGACTGCTTATCTTTAATATACCCTAGAATTTATCCCCTAAACCTTGGGTTCAGTAGTATCCAGGTAAATATTTCAAAAGTGGCTCTCCAGGGGGAGAAAAAAATCCTAATTTCTCATATTTTTCGATTTCACACTATGGCTGATTTCAAGATACCAACCTGAAGTCACTGAACATGAAGTTGGAAAAAGATATGCACGGTTAGCTTTCTTGAGCTGGCTCTAGTGTATCGCTGCCAGTTCTGTACATGGCTGTGAAAACTGAAGCTCAATGCACAGGGCTTGGCATATCCCTTAGAATGAAAGACATCTGAGTGTTTACCTAACCCCCTGTATTTCTATTTCCATTTCCATTTTTACTTTGTTTTGAACTTTTGAGTATTCTGTGGCAATTTAGGAATATAGTTCAAAAAAAGATTCTTTTGTTTTCTTTTTATTTTAACCCAGCATTTGTTGTTGTTTTTAGCAAAAGGCATGTGTTAGGGTGCCCATTTAGTCAGAAATAGAAGTCTCTGTTCTTGTTTGTGAATATAATGTATTATTTTTCTTTTTTGGGAAATACAGAAAGAAATAGAAGTCTCTGTTCTTGTTTGTAAATATAACGTATTTTTCTTTTTGGAGAAATAGAGAAAAGTATAGAGAATATTAAAATAACTCAATCCTATATATGTTCATTTTATGTACATGTATGTCTGTATAAGTTTTTATATAATCTGCATTATATGATATTTCATGATATGATTTTTGTTAATATATAATGAACGTTTGCTCATGCCATTAACTGTTCCTTTACATCACCACCCCATTATATATGAGAGTAAACTTAAAACTCTGCACACATAGAAATTAGTATAATGCAGAAATGCAGTCTGTATTTCTTTTGAAAATAATTTTTCAAGATTATTCCTGCAACATTATTAATAATTGCAAAATATTGGAAACCATATAAATGACCAGTCATAGAAGATTGTTTGAATATACTCTGGAACATACAATAGACTACTATGTTCATAAAAGCTATCTGTTTTTATAAATGTATGGAGTAATTGCCAGGAAATATTACATGAAACAAAAAGCAGAAACAAACATTGATAGTGCTACTTGTCATACAAGAAAGGGAAAATTAAAGAATGTGTATGTTCAGGAAGGATAACGCAGAAAACAATAAAATCAGTTACAAGAGGTGGAAGGGAAAGTACAGTGGAAGGGATGTGGGAGAGAGTGAAACTTGGATATTGGAGTATACTTTTTTGACATAGTTTCAACTTTTGAAAGTATGTTAATGTCCAACACATTCAAACAGTTAAATAAAAATGATATCAGTGGGACAAGGGACCTAAAATTGTAATGAAACAAACAAATGAACTTATTTATTTATTTATTATTATACTTTAAGTTCTGGGATACATGTGCAGAATATGCAGGTTTGTTACATAAATACACATGTGTCATGGTGGTTTGCTGCACCCATCAACCTGTCGTCTATGTTACGTATTTCTCCTAATGCTATGCCTTCCCTAGCTCCCTATCCCCTGACAGGTCCCAGTGTGTGATGTTCCCATGTCTGTAACCATGTGTTCTCCTTGATAATTTTAAAGTAAAATGAATACTATATCCATACTGAAGGGGGATGAAGGGGAAAGAAATGAAGGAAGAAGGGAGGACTAATTTATGAATACCAGATTCAACTGTATGTCCTTAGCTTGAGGTGGGTGGGGGAGAAATGAAGAATTGCAAACAAATCCTGAACTTGTTTTTGTAGGTTTATTTTAATGGTATGGGCAAACTAAATCAGAGACTATTTTGAGCAAACAAGTGAGCCTGGGTTCTCACTGTGGAAGAAGGGACAAACATATAGACTGGAGGAAGACAGGTAAGAACTCTGTGAAGATGAATTAGATTGGAGGTATCTATACATATGGACATTTCTCTGTGTGTATATATTTGTTGATATGTGTGCATGTATTTTTGTATATGTGTTTATATGTGTGAAGAGACATTCATATATTTCTTAGCTTTATTGCTAAAAGAGCAAAGGAGCAAAGTCACACAAGGAGTAGTGACACACCTAGCGTTATTTCGCACTGTTAGTTTCCTAAGGCTGGTATAACAAATTACCATAAGGTTGAAACAACCAAAATTTATTCTTTCATAGTTCAGGAGGCCAGAACTCCAAACCGAAGGTGTTTGTGGGGTTGTTTCCTTCTTGGGGAGGCAGAGGGAGAACCTTTCCATGCCTCTCTTCTAGCTTCTGGTGGTTGCACATAATCCTTTGAGTTTGATGGTTTATGACAATATAACTTCAATCTCTGCCTTTGTTGTCATATGACCTTCACACTGTGTTTATCCAAATTTATTCTTTTTATCAGAGTAATCCACTCATTAGGGCCCACTGTAATTCATTGTGACCTTCTCTTAACTTCCAAAGACCATGTTTCTAAATAAGCTCACATTCACAGGATTAGTACCTGATTATGACTTTTCGAGGAACACAGTTCAATACCTAATGCCTACCAAAATCAAGGCTCTTCACTCAAATGGCTGGTTTCAGTACCGGACAGGGTAGTTACAAGATGAAATTGGAACATGTTGTAATGCCAAAAAGTAAGGAAATGCTAAAAATTTAGATACGTTGTTTGTTGGAAGTATACAGAATCTAGCTTGAAGAGTTCCCCACTGGTCAAATGTAGGAAAATTTGAGCATCAAATAATTAAATACAGTAATGAATTATAGGCTGTTGGAAAGAAAGGGCTTTATGAGACCATTTCAATCACTGATGGGTGGATGGATAGAAAAGGAAGATATTTTGCTTACAATGGAATGCCGAAAGTGGATCAGCAGATATGGAGGTTGTGGTAGAATTGGGAAAAAACAAAACATAATTTTGCAGTCATCATGGTAAAGATTAGATCAAGCAAAAATTATCAATGGTTGTAACATCTAAGAGAACAGACGTGTTGATGAAGAACAGAATATTTACATGGTCTTAAAATGCAGTACAGGAGAAGAGAAAAACAGCAACAATGCAGTGGAGAAATCAGACAACACATTGGCAGGGTGATCACAATTATTACTTCCAGTGAGAGTCAAAGGAACATTGTTTGCCTCCTTATGTGTTTATTGGTCCCTGAGAAGGACACAACATCATCTATGCAGTTTCTGGCCCAGAATGCATCTCAACTCAATCACAAAAGAATTATACACACATGCAGAAACAGAGAGAATGCAACTGAACATAGATGATAAAGAAAACGAGATAAAAATGTGACAGCAGATGAAAGTGGATAAAGGTGTTTTCTGTGTTTTTATTTTTGGAAATTTTTGTACATTGAAATGATTGCCAATGGAAAAGTTTAGATAAATTGTCCTAAAGTTACAGAGAACTTGGGGGGAAAAACATCTTAAAGTAGACTAATATTGAAGAATCATGAAAGACGCTTAGCAAATCTTCTTAGTTGAATATTATTCAAGCTGTTCAATTAGGAAACTGATTTTGTGCTAATTATGAAATGCATTATTGCATTGACTTTTTGTCTCTTACAGCGTTAAATTGTGTTACCTAGAATCAACTGGAGATTCAACACATGATAATAGTTTAATATACTGATGTTATAACTTGCAACAAACTATCCCCATTTTAAGAATTCTGAGCAATTTTTATATGTATGAAAAAGATGGTCAGAATTATTTGCAGACACTTGCATATTCTTTAGTCAAGTGGTCTCATTACCATAATTCATATCTGTCATGGGAGTAGAGAAAGAAGAGATTTTTAAAAATCTGTCTGTTCTTTCAATCAAGTTAGGTATAATATTAGTAGACTTTGAGCTAAGAAAGTTTTCATGAACAGAAGAGGAGCAGGAACTGTCTAATATAGAAAATTTTTGTGGTATGCTGTAATCAGTTATACAAATTTAAAAGGAAAGATTGTTTCACTGTAATATTCTCAAACTTGGATATTCAGAAGAATGAGTCTGTCAGTACCCTAAAAGCAAATTCATCTGTCAGGAGCTTTCATTTTTTCATTCAACAAATATTTATCCAGTGCCTATTATGTACCAGATAGTGTTATACTCATTAAGAATAAAACTATGAATCGGGAGCATATGTTAAAATAGACAATATAGCAGACGTTATTCTCTAAAATTATTAACAATAATAGCTAATACTTATATGATACTTACTCTGGGCCACATACCATTCTAAGATCTTTATATATAGTAATTCCTTTACCTCAAACAACCTTATTAGATTGGTGCTATTATTCTGTTTTTTTAATGAAGAATCAGAGGCACAGAGGTATTAACTTTCTCCAAGTTTCACAGCTAATAAGTAGCAGACCCAGGATTTTGAATCCATCAGACTGGCTTGTGTCCAGGCTTTTTAAATCTTTTTTATATTGAGATAATTTGTAGATTTACATGCAGTTGTAATATAATATAGAGAGATGTCATGTAATTTTTGCTGAGTTTCCCTTGAGGTGACTTCTTGCAAAACTATAGAACCATATCACAACCATCGTATTGATACTGATATAGTTGAGACTCCAAATAGATCTGTCACCTGAATGATCTTTCATGTTGCCTACCCACTTCCCTCTGTTCATCTATTGAAAGACATCTTGTTTGTTTCCAGATTGGTGTTATTACAGATAAAACTGCTGTGAATATTTGCACATTTTTTTTTGTATGAACATCAATTTTTGACTAGTCACGATGTCTCATACCTGTAATCCCAGCACTTTGGGAGGCTGAGATGGGAAGATTGCTTGAGGCCAGGAGTTTATGACCAGCCTGTTCAACATAGCAAGACCCCATCTCATTTTATTTAAAACAAAACAAAACTTGTGTGTGTGTGTGTGTGTATTAAAAGGAACATCAATTTTCATTTCTTTAGGCTGCCTCTAAGCTTTTAATTCTGCCACCTCTCTATATATAGTAGGGAATAAATAGTAGACAATGGCTTGATGGTAAGTGGACATTCAGAAGAGGCCTGAAGTAAATGAAGAAAAAAGCCCTACAGCTGTTTGGGGAAAGTGTATTTCAAAGAGGGGACAAATGCAGAGACCTTGAGAAGGGACTATGCCTGGAGTGTTTGCAACAGAGCAAGGAGGGCAGTGAGACACAGCAAGGCGGGTAGAAGGAGATGAGTTCTAAAAGGCAGCTGTGAGCCAGGTCTCTAAGATGTGGCTGCTATATAAAATAGATGGTGGTTGGGCAGGAATTGAAGCATGGGGAACAATTAAGAGGCTGCCCATATAAGAGATGATGTTAGCTTAAACTTAAGGTGGAAATGTTAAAGATGGTTCAGATTCTAGATATATTTTGAAGAAGAGCTCCAAAATTTTTTTTGTTGGGCTGACAGTTGGATATGAGAGAAGGAAAGAAGGCAAGAATGATTCCAATTACCAAGTTCCAAGAGAATGATTACATAAACCAGTAGATTGCCTTATTTATTAATGTATTAATTCATTTTATTTATTATTATTTTTTGAGACAGAGTCTCCCTGTGTTGCCAGGCGCCAGGCTGGAGTGCAGTGGCACAATCTCGGCTCACTGTAACCCCTGCCTCCCAGGTTCAAGTAATTCTTCTGCCTCAGCCTCCCGAGTCGCTGGGACTACAGGCGCGTACCACCACACCCAGCTAATTTTTCTATTTTTCAGTAGAGACAGGTTTCACCAAGGTCTCGATCTTTTGACCTCGTGATCTGCCCACCTTCAGCCTCCCAAAGTGCTGGGATTACAGGCCTGAGCCATGGTGCCCGGCTGCCTTATTTATTTATAGTAGGAAATATAGTTCTCACATGGGCTCAAATGTTTGTGTCTGCATAATCCGCATATCTCTTTCTTTAGGCAAACTTGTATTAGAATGTAATGGTGACTATAGAATCAGGATAAGCGGACTTGAATAAATCAATCCTTAAATACATCTGAGGTTGGGCATGGTGGCTCATGCCTGTAATCCTAGCACTTTGGCAGGCTGAAGTGGCAGATCACTTGAGGTCAGGAGTTTGAGACCAGCATGGCAAAAATGGTGAAATCTCACCTCCACTAAAGATACAAAAAGTAGCCAGGTGTGGTTGCTGGAACCCCAGTTGCTCAGAAGACTGAGGCACAAGAATTGCTTGAACCCGGGAGGCAGAGGTTGCAGTGAGCCAAGATTGTGCCACTGCAATCCAGCCTGGGCAATAGAGCAGGACTCAAGTCTCAATCAATCAGTGAATCAATCTGAATATAATACTTTTATCTCACTAGTAGGGACCTGAAAAATTAAAATTCATAGACAAAAGGTTTCCTAAGCTCTTCTTTAATAAATAGTGTTGGCAGGATGCAGTGGCTCATGCTTATAATTCCAGCACTTTGGGAGGCCAAGGTGGGAGGATCCTTGAGGCCAAGAATTCAAGACTAGCCTGGTCAACATAACAAGTCCCTGTCTCTACCAAAACAATAATAATAATATTTAGACCTGGTGGCTTGTACCTGAGGTCCCAGCTACTTGGGAGGCTGAGGTGGGAGGATCCCTTGTGTTCAGTAGATTGAGCCTGCAGTGACCCATGATTGCACCATTGCGCGCCAGCCTGATTGAGAGAATGAGACCCTGTCTCTTAAAATAAAAAATAGTAGCACTAACATTTGCTTTTGTTTCTCTTTCGTAATGTACCAACACTACCCTAACCCCCAACATAATCCTTTTGTAGATTTGTTAATATATTCAGACAGACCATATTCCATATTTGATTCTACTTAGTGGTTTGATGATTGACTAAAAGGCAGTATTAATATCTGTCACTTCCATGTTATTGAGGAATATCTCACATTGCATCCTTGTATTGGCAATAGTGATAAATATAGATTTTTTTTTCATTTAGATAAATTTAGCACCAGTGTTAGTATTATTGAAACTTAGTTTCTGGATGTATCATTTATCTATAGTTGTTGATTGCAGAAGTGAACCCTTCTTTAAATTTTCCTCTTTAAAATACTGATGTAGCTCTTTTTTTCTTCATCAGTTTCATAAATATAATTCAATTTTCTTCATGACACTGGATCATCTATGTTTGTTACTTATAGGACTATTCCATGAGTCTCTTCAAGTGTATACATTTATTTGCTTTTTTTTAAAAAGTTACTCAAATTGTTGTATATTTTGAGTGTTTATATATACGTTTTAATAATTTTATCAACTTTGGAGCTGATAGAGTGTCATCTTCAGACAACTTCCTTTTTAAATTACTTCTAATTTCTTAGGGTGGGAAAAATCTAATTCGGTAGATTGAATTTTTAGAAAAGAGTAAACCAATATCTAAATATTTAGGTATTTGGCTATTCTGCAACCTTTTTTGCTTCATGATTTTCTTTTTTACTTTGCATTCTGAGATTTCCTTTCATGAAGCATAAGGCTTTACTTTACAAAGTGACTCAGCAGTAGCTCTATGTATCTTTTAGTTGGAAATGCCTTTGGCTCTATGCAAGCAAACACTGCCCATTAATTAGCAAACCAACATAGAATCATCTGTTGATGACAGAATTACTAAAATGGATCATCCATAAGTGTTTATACTGCAAACAGTGCATCAGAAATGTCATAATCTCATTCATTAAGAAATTTACATACACACCAGATTTTAGAGTGCTCATTCATGATGAATGTCTACTTCCACACTGTTTGTGTTTGGAAACATTCAATAGCCAGTCTTGAATTAAAAAAATTTAATTGAATGCTTAAAGAATTACAAGTGTTCCTCTCCTTGGCTCTAATGCTAACCAAAGTGCTTTTCTAAACTGCTAAGAATGGACTGAAGATTCTGCTGAGGGCTGTAGATACTTATCTGCCTAATTGAGCCATCATTTGTTGACATGAAGAAAACCACGTGACCTGCTTTAATGCATTTCTCGGTAACAGCAGGAGGCTAGAATGTAGTTCATCCAACAGTAAAACCAGCAGCAATATTATTAGATATGTGAAAATAGCATTGGTTATGGAATATTTTTTGTAAAATAAGAATAGTAACATAAAAGTATATAATCATGATATAACAGTATAGAGCGATTTTTTTATTTTCAAAATTCTTTGAATCCAGTAATCATTTAAGTCAGTTATTCATTCAATAACTGTTTACCAATGTTTGCAGTTGCTAGCTATATTAAAGGAATTGTTGACTTGTCAAAGCTGATTCATATGAGAGTAAAAGTAGTAAAATTTGAAATTGGTGACTGGGCATGGTGGCTCACTTCTGTAATCTCAGCACTTTGGGAGGCCAAGGCAGGTGGATCATGAGGTCAGGAGATCAAGACCATCCTGGCTAACATGGTGAAACCCCATCTCTACTAAAAACACAAAAAATTAGCCGGGCATGGTGGCACGTGCCGGTAGTTCCAACTACTCAAGAGGCTGAGGCAGGAGAATCACATGAACCTCGGAGGTGGAGTTTGCAGTGAGCTTGCGCCACTGCACTCCAGCCTGGGCAACAGAGTGAAACTTCGTCTTTAAAAAAAAAAAATTGAAATTCGTATGGATTGTTAAAGCCAAGAAGTACTTTGAGTGGGCAGGGAAGTAATATGGTCAAAACTATGCGGATTCATTAATTTGACCATGTGTCTTTAAATTGTAGGTGAGAAAGGTTAGTTAAAGATACATTAATTAAAAAGGTGTTATATTAGTCTGGGTTGAGGCTGATATAAGTAAGAAAGTAGAAAAGGATACAAAGGGCCTTGGAAATGAATATTTTTGTGTGGTGGAGTAAAATGAGATAGAGGTTATTCTTTTACATGACTTGAGAGAATCATGTCTCCTTTCCTAAATCCAGAGGAAGAAATAATTATCTATACACATAATGAGTTTGGAATACAGGAAGAATGCCAAAAGCAACATCTTTTTTAAACATTTTTTAGTTTTTTAGATGGAGTCTTGCTCTGTTGCCCAGGCTGGAGTGCAGTGGTGTAATCTTGACTCACTGCAACCTCCACCTCCCAGGTTCAAGGAATTCCCTGCTTCAGCCTCCTCAAAAGCTGGTATTACAGGCGCTCATCAGCTGGCTAATTTTTATATTTTTAGTAGAGACAGGGTTTCACCATCTTGGCCAGGCAGATCTTGAACTCCTGACCTCATGATCCACCTTCCTCGGCCTCCCAAAGTGTTGGGATTACAGGCGTGATCCACCGCGCTCGGCCAAAACAACATCTTAAGAAATGCTTCCTAAATGGTGAAGAAAGAAATTAATATCAACAGAAGAGACAGAAAAGATAGGAGTTCATTGCTGTTTAAAATGACTAATGGATTTTGATTACACAACTGATGACAGAAAAAAAATTATCAGAGAACAGTGTAGTCTGAGAACTATTTGATCTTAGTCTGCAATGAATGAAATATAAAATCTGTGAGTATTTGGAAACTGTTTAACAAGTTTACACCCCCTTCCATCAAATACAAAACTACAACAAATTTAAAGATGTTAATTGGCTTTTATTTGCAATTCTAGAATTGAATAACACCTCATTCTGTAAAATACTATTAATATTCCAGTAAGCTGAGCAGAAGAGTTTGACTTTATAGACAGAAAAGGGCTAAGGAAAGCAGAAACAAAATGAAACATGGATGATCTTTTCAAAGTTACTTTTCTTATAAAGGTTAAAGCAGAGGGGACTTCCTTATACCAGCTAAAACTGGTCTGTTTGGGGATTTGGCTGTTACCTCTTTCTCCTGATTTCTTGGAAAATAAGATTAAACAACTATGTTTTAGCTTGGTGATGTGGAACTTCAGCTCGAATGACTCCATTTTGGTTTAGTCTGGTGGGCCTAGCACAGGAGCTCTAAACTAGTGGGGCTCCTATAAATTTTATTTAACACTGCCAACATCCTGGTGCACGATCATCAGATTTCTCACTGAACAGGGAATAGACAACTTTGAATGCTGGGAAACACCTGTGGTGAATTGCCTATATGTAAAATCCATAAACTAGTTATGCACAGTAGCACCATATCTGGGTCTGTGTTGGACTAGGGGATGAAAACTGACTTGGCCTTCATTTCAGAGAGTTTGAGAATCTGTATACTGGCCAGGCATGGTGGCTTACGCCTGTAATCCCAGCACTTTGGGAGGCCAAGGCAGGCGGATCACGAGGTTAAGAGATTGAGCCCATCTGGGCCAGCCTGGTGAAACCCCGTCTCTACTAAAAATACAAAAATTAGCTGGGCGTGGTGGCCTGCGCCTGTAGTTCCAGCTACCTGGGAGGCTGAGGCAGGAGAATTGCTTGAACCTGGGAGGTGGAGGTTGCAGTGAGCCGAGATCGCGCCACTGCACTCCAGCCTGGCGACAGAGCAAGACTCTGTCTCAAAAAAAAAAAAAAAATCTCTATACCACCAGAAAGCTGGTAGTAGTAGGCAGATTACATTGAGTAAAAAAGGGTTGGGTGAGAGAGAAGGGAAGATAGAAGAGATTTGAGTTTGTGTATTGTCTAAGGAAGATATGATAGAAGAGAAAATTGATAATGCACTGTGGAAAAATGATAACTACTGAGATCAAAGGTTTATAGATGAAGACTTTATCCTTGGAAAAGTATATTTACATTTATTTAATGTTTAGTTTTAAAATTAGATATTATGTAACTTGAGACTCACAGTAATCCAATGAATTAGGTGAAATGTGGTTGGTATAATTCATCTCCCCTTACAGGTAAGAAAATTAAGACACAAAAAATGCTGTGTTTTATTCACAGTCATGTGGTTAGTAAATGGGGAGATATTTCCATGCCCAGTTCTATGTTATAACTGCTATTATGTCTGAAAATAAAGGCAGAAAAAAATTTTTCAAGAAAAAATGGCAAAAAACAGCCCAAATTTATTGAAAAATGCTTGTTTATACATCTAAGAGGCTCTTTAAACACTAAGTAGGATAAATGCAAAGAGATACACACCTGGACTCATAATAGTAAAAAGCTTGACTATTTGACGAGGACAAAAGGAAAATTTTAAACTCAGCAAATCAGAACAGGGGAACACAAAATTAACAGCTGACTTCTCACCAGTACCAATGACAACAGGGGAACACAAAATTAACACCTGACTTCTCACCGGTACCAATGAGGCCAGAAGGTAATGAGATAACATATTTAATGTGATGAAAGAAAAAAAAATCAGCAAATAACTTTATATCCAGCAAAAATATGTTAAAAATAAAATGAAACATTTTCCTGGATAAGCAAATCTAAGAGACTTCATTGCTAGAACATCTGCCTTACCAAGAAATACTAAAGAAAATTCTCTAAGCTGAAATTAAATGACAACAGATAGCAATTCAAATCTATACACAGCTGGGCACAGTGGCTCACACCTATAATCCCAGCACTTTGGGAAGCTGAGGTGGGCAGATCACAAGGTCAGGAGTTCAAGACCAGCCTGACCAACATGGTGAAACCCTGTCTCTACTAAAAATATAAAAATTAGCCAGGTGTGGTGGCATCCTCGAATCTGGGAGACAGAGGTTACAGTGAGCCGAGAAGGCGCCACTGCACTCCACCCTAGGTGACACAGCGAGACTCCATCTAAAAATAAATAAATACATAAAAAATAAAAATAAATTTATACACAAAAAAGAGCATAAATAAAGGTAATTATATAAGTAATTACAAAAGACAGTATAATGACATATTTCTTCACTATTCTCTCAACTCATTTAAAAGCAAATGCATGTAACAATTTGTATATAATTGTATTTTGGCCCTTTAATTTATTAGACTGTAATACACATAGCAGAAAAGAGGCAACAGAGCTGTATTGGAGTAAGAAAATGATACCAGATGGTAAATTAAATTCACAAGATGAAATGAAGAAAACCAGATTGGTAAATAAGAAGATTAATATAATAAACTCTTTAAATGCATGTAGTTCCAGCTACTTGGGAGGCTGGGGCAGGACAATTGCTTGAACCTGGGAGGCAGAGGTTGCAGTGAGCCAAGATCATGCCACTGTGCTCCAGCCTGGAAATCATAAGGAATAGAAAATATATTTACTATTCATTAAGTGGAAGTGAATCATCATAAAGGTCTTCATCCTCTTAGTCTTCATTAAAAAGACTTCATTCAAAAAATAAACCATCTCAAAAAATTTTTTTCCATGACTCTTAAGTAGATTATTATAAATTAAGATATATATTGTAAGCCTTAAGGCAATTAATGAGAAAAATAACAAAAAATTCTAGTTAAAAATTATTAAAAGACCCATACAAATATGTTTAACTGATTTTTGACAAAGGTACAAAGCCAATTCAATGGTAAAAAGATAGCCTTTTCAAAATGTTGCTGTGGCAACTTGACAGCAAAAGTGAAAAGTAGCCAGAAGGCCAAAAAGTGAAACTTGATATGATAAAAAAAATCAAGTCAAAATTGATCACAGAGTCAAATGCAAAATGATTAAACTTTTAGGAAAAGCACAGGAGAAAATCTCAGGGTCTAGAGGTAATGAGATTTCTCCTGAAAATTGTAGTAGCCACAGCAAATATGCGATAAATAGAAATGACAATAAGATTAGAAAAGAAGTAAAACTACTCCTATTTGTAGATGACATCATTTTGCATATAGAAAATCTTAAGGAATCCACTAAGAAAAATAAAGGAGGAGTGAAGAATACAGAAACAAAATGTAATGAAATAGAAACAAGAAAATATAATTAAATCTAAAGCCTTTTAAAGTAAAATTAACAAAATAAACAAAGTGATGGTAACACTAAGCAAGCGAAAAAAGAAAAGTTAAAAGTTAGCAATATTATAAGTCAAAAACAATGTTTAATCAGTAAACAATTCTAAGAAGAAATTTGGACCAGTAAAAGTTTGACAGAATCTGAAGTTTTCTAATTTGTTTATGTATTTTTTGTATTTATATATTTATATTGTTATAGGTTTCTTAGATTCATGACCAAAAGTACCATACAAAAAGCTATTTCCTAATGTGTATTTTTAGCACATACCTCTTTTCTGATCTCCAAATTTAATGTCCAATTGGTTATTTGATTATATGCAAATAGATATCTTAATATACAGTGTCAATCCTGTTTCTCTCATGTTTAATACATCTCTTTATATGGTACCACTGTAGGGTTTGACTCATGTGCCCTAGCCAAACCTTAGGAGCTATCCTTGATTTTTTTTCTTTTCCTTCAGTAAGTCCCTGTCTTTATATCTGGAACCCATTTACTCTTTTATCAATAATTACCATTCTATTACAGACCGTTAACTATTTTTCTCCTGCCCTACTACTGTAGCCTCCTGACTGATCTCCTTACTTTTACTTTTTAACCCTTTCAAACCATTCTCCACTGAATGTCTGGAGTGACCCTTTGAAAATGCAAATCAGCATAAGACTCTTTGATGTTTAAATCCCTCTCATGGCTGCCAATTATTGCTCATAGAATAAACTCCAAACTTTCTGCCATGTTGTATAAAACTCTACATGTCTTACATGACTTTCTATCTGTCTAATATTATCTTATTGTAGTTCCTTTCTCATTGATTATTCCTTTAACATCCAAGCTCTTTTACATCAAAAGTCCTTCATTCTTATTCCTTCTTCCTGGAATGCTCTTCGCTATTTTCTAAGGGCTGACTAATTTATAACCTTCAACATTCAACTCAAATATCATCCTCTTAGTCATTTTCTGGTTAGCTATCTAAAATAGCTTTCCCTGTTCCTCCTTGAGCTATTGTCGTTATATCCCTCCAACCCCCGACCCTACCTTGTATAATGCTTGTCTCCTTTGTTGCAGTTATCTCCATTTGCTAATTAACTTGTTTAAACCCTCGTAAAATACCAGCTAATGAGAAAGTAGGGTCCTTGCCTCTTTTAATAACCATATTACCTCTGGCAGACAGCATAGTGCCTGGTATGCATCTGTTGAATATTATTATTTTGTCTACTCTGTAGTGATTAGTATGTTGTAAGCAACCCAATATGCATAAATTGATGGATGGTGTTCTCTCTCTAGATTTTCTTTGTTGTTTTCATGGCAGATCCATTTCCACCTTTACCCCGTCTTTTTAGGTTGTATAATCATTAGTTTTATTTTCATCTCTGATTTTATATGAACATGTTTCAATGCACACATATAACTAATATTCTTTTCTTCTTATCTATTATATATATCATCTTCAGTATCATCATCATTTAAAAAACTCTTTTATATGTTCTAGATAATGTGGCCTATTTTTTATGTTAGAATACCCAATAAAGTGTCAACTGGATTTGCTGCCTTTGATATCTACATTCTGAACCAAAATTTAATTCTAGAGTTTGTAGTCAGCATTTTTCCAAATGTGTTAAAAGTGTAATCCCTCATAAAATGTCATATGTAAAAGAGTAAGCAATTCTCTATGTACTAAAAGGTGAGAAATTTATTACTTTAGCTTTCACTGGGATGACTTAAAGTTTATCAAAAAGGATTATAGAAAGAACAGATTTATAGCAACTCTCTGATATATGACCAGAATCCTTATGTTCCACTAAAACAGACTTGCACTAGGCTTTCTAGAGTATAATGCCCTTAGCAAGTAGCTTTCAACATCTTTTTCAGGAAGCAATATTTTCCTTCAGTAAAAGGGTCACTGTACTGTTTTCCTTCTTCCTTCTTCTCTCTTATCTTTTGAGTTCAGGAAGTACTTTAAATTTACAGGCAGCTTTGAAGACATGAAGCAAGTTCAGCCCCAGAAGTATTTCCTGTTATGGCATTAATCTAATTCCATGAAAGTAGAACTGATTTTTCGTCTATAAAGTAGATAAAGTGCCTAGAGCAGCCGACCATTATTCTGGGTTATCATGATAAAGAGGCTTAGTTTTGACACAAAAGAGTTTATCAGCCTACCCAGTGGAAGATTTCATCCTTTTTGTTGAAAGATATATTAATGGATTATAATCTATCTTGGCTTCCAAAAGAAAGTTCACCTTTATATTGAAAATGATTAGTTAAATCAGCAAATATTTTCCTATATACACATTTTATAATACACAATAAATCAAGCAAACATTCTAGGGATATCACATACAATTGAATCTCTAATGTTAAACCATTTTATGTTTTAATTTTTAAATTGTCTCAATTTGAAATAATCACAGATTTTTCTTACAAACCCACTTCATTTAATTTTAACATATAGACTAGCTTAACTTCTTTTTTTTTTTTTTTTTTTTTTTTTTGACTAGCTTAACTTCTTATAGGCATATATGCTTTGGTTTAGTAGCCCATGTTATTAGGTTATGTAATTTCTCCTTACAACTTATAATGTAGAAATAGTTTTCTTGTAATAAGGTATTTCTCTTAATAGTCAATAATTAAACTTAGTTGATTATTTTATTTTGAATATATGGTAGATACGAATAATATATTATTCAAAAGCTATAATATCTTTTTCCTATCCCTATTTCCTAGTTCATCTCTAAGGCGTTTAGACTAATCCTAGTGGCTTAGTATTGTTTAAAGAATTTTTTTTATTTGAAAATTGACTCTACATTGGACATATTTACAATATTTCCTTGAATAATAATAGTTTACCACATGCTAATAGATTACATATTTAATTCTCTCAGTGGGCCTTCTGAGTTAAATTCTGTTATCCATTTGAAAAATGCAGGAACTCAAGCTTGGAGAGGTTAAATAATTGGCTAAAATTCACCCAGCTGCTAAGTAACAGAGTTGGGCTGGAACTCAGGTCCTCTAATACCAGAGCTTATATTTATAGCCTATACTACAGGATTACAGAAATAAAGTTATCCCAGTTGTGCCTTTTATACTTGAGAAGAACAAAAGATTCCTGAATGCTTATTTTACAATTAATGAATTAAGTTAGTTAGGCTTTAGCATATCCTAATGAGATGGTGTCTTATTATTTGTTTAAAATAAGTGATCTACCGTTATGTTCATAAATAAAAATAAAGATATTGTTTTATTACAGATGTTAATGTTTTAAAACTCAGATCATCTAAACATGATAAATCTCTGGCCTAGTCAAAGGCACACTGATAACTAAAATTGGGATTGGAAAATTTGGAGTTTTGAAATGGCCCTACTGATTCAGCACATAATTGTTTGTTCATCATTTTCCCAAAGAGGGCTGAATAGTATTCTTCTATTGCAGATCTTAGGAAGGCATTGTAAAGGTAATATGAGATCAGATGTTAAATTTATTCATTGAGTCTGCCTACTATATGTATCCTGTGAAGCAACGTGACCAATACAAAGGTGAAGAAAACATGGGGGCTGTCTTCATTGAATTACCCATCTTTCAGGAAGAATAAGATCTATTGTAATATAAATTAGAGTGATGAGTGCTTAGTATGTGTGAAGGAGGGCCGGGCGCGGCGGCCCACGCCTGTAATCCCAGCACTTTGGGAGGCCGAGGCGGGTGGATCACGAGGTCAAGAGATCGAGACCATCCTGGTCAACATGGTGAAACCCCGTCTCTACTAAAAATACAAAAAGTCAGCTGGGCATGGTGGCGTGTGCCTGTAATCCCAGCGACTCAGGAGGCTGAGGCAGGAGAATTGCCTGAACCCAGGAGGCGGAGGTTGCGGTGAGCCGAGATGGCGCCATTGCACTCCAGCCTGGGTAACAAGAGGGAAACACCCCCTCAAAAAAAAAAAAAAAAAAAAAAAAGCAATAGTATGTGTGAAGGTCTCCTCAGCTAAGTTCCAAAAAGTAGCAAGCTAAGTGTAATTTCACCACCTTAGTATTAATCTTAGTTTTTATGAACTCAGGACCTTACTTCCAGCTTATGAAAACAAATATACACAAAGCAAGGAGTTTTAATAAGCACATGAAAAGAGGCTAATCATCTTTTCATCAGTCAGTGCATAACCACAGTGAGCTTCATCTTAACACCCAACTAGGATGTCTATAATCAAGAAGACAGATAATACCAAGTGTTGACAAGGATGTGGAGAATTTGGAACCCTCATGTACCACTGGTGGAAATATTGGCAGTTCCTCAAAAGGCTAAACACAGAGTTGCCATATGACCCAGCAGTTCCACTTTTAGATATATACCAAAGAAAAATGAAAACGTTGTTTACACAAAAATGTGTATATGAATGTTTATGGCAACATTATTTATAATAGTCAAAAAGTAGAAATAACTGAAATGTTCATCAGCTGCTGAATGGATAAATAAGATTGTTATTTTGCACATGACAGAAAAATTAAAACAGATTATAGATTTAAACACTAAACCTGAGACTCTAAAACTCAGAAGAAAACATTAGAAAAGATCTGTGACATTGGTCTTGAAGGATTTTTAAAGCATAGGCAGGAAAAGCAAAATTAAACAAGTGTATCTATATCAAACTGAAAAGTTTCTGCACAGCAAAGGAAACAACAGAAGAAAAGGCAACTCATAGAATGGAATAAAATATCTGTAAACCCCATGTATACATTTTGGATAATTATTTGGATAACCTTTGTTAATTACCCAAAATATATAAGGAACTCATACAACTCAATAGCAGAAAAACAATCTGATTGAAAAATGAGCACAGGCCCTGAATAGAGATTTTCCATGGAAGATATGCAAATGAACCAGGTATATGAATACGTGTTAAATGTCACTAATCATCAGAGAAATACAAATCAAAACACCACAGTGAATCTGGTTCCAGTGGTGGTGGTGCACACCTGTAGTGCCAGCTACTTGGGAGACTAAAATAGGAGGATCAGTTGAGCCCAGGAGTTCAAAGCCAGCCTGGGCAACATAGGAAGACCCCGTCTCTTTAAAAACAGAAAAAAAAATTCCCCCCACCACCACTTCCCTCTCCCTCACAATGAGATACTACTTTAAACTTGTGACTATTATCAAAAAGTAAAAATCATGTGGAGAAAAGGGATCCCTTGTTAGTGGGAAGGTAAATTGGCACAGAGATTATGAAAAAGAGCACTTTGGGACACTGAGGCAGGTGAGACCACCTTGGCCAACATGGTGAAACCCCATCTCTACTAAAAATACAAAAAATTAGTTTGGTGCAGTGGTGGGTGCCTGTAATCCCAGCTATTTGGGAGGATAAGGCAGGAGAATCTTGAACCAGGGAGGCAGAGGTTGTAGTGAGCCGAGATCATGCCACTGCACTCCAGCCTGGGCGACAGAGTGAGACTCCACCTCAAAAACAAAAACAAACAACCGGAACTACTATATAATCCAACAATCTCATTTCTGGATATAAATCTAAAAGAAATCACCTGGGCACGGTGGCTCATATCTGTAATCCCAGCACTGTGGCAAGCCAAGTAGTGGATCACTTGAGTCCGGGAGTTGGAGACCTGACTGGTGAAACCCCGTCTTTACTAAAAATATAACTAACACGATGAAACCCCATCTGTCCTAAAAATATAAAAATTAGCTAGGTGTGGTGGTGCATGCCTGTAATCCCAGCTACTTGGGAGGCTGAGGCAGGAGAATCACTCAAACCCAGGAGGTGAAGTTTACAGTGAGCTGAGATCATGCCACTGCAGTCCAACCTGGGCGACAGAGTGAGACTGTCTCAAAATAAATAAATAAATAAAATAAAGGAAATGAAATCAGTATGTTGAAGAGAGATTTGCACTCCTATGTTCATTGCTGCGTTATTCATAATAGCCAAGATAGGGAAATACCCTAGGGGTCTGTTGACAGATGAATGGATAAAGTATATGTATATATAAGCAATGAAGTACTATTCAACCTTTAAAAAAGAAGGAAATCCTGCCATTTGCAGCAACATAGATGAACCTGCTAGATATTATGCTAAGTGAAATAGGCCAGACACAAAAAGATAGATACTGTGTGATCTCACTTACATATGTGAAATCTGAAAAAGTCAAACTCACAGAAACAGGGTAGAAGGTTGGGAGAGGGAAGAAGGGTGGGTGGAGTGATGGGGAGATTTTGGTCATGGGGTATAAACTTTTAGTTATAGGATGAATACGTTCTGGAGACCTAATATATAAAATGATAACTATAGTCTGTAATTATGTATTATATACTTGAAATTTGTTAAGAAAGTAACTTTTAAGCCCTCTACCACACACAAAAAAGAGAAATTTGTAAGGTCCTGGATATGTTAATTGGCTTGATTGTGGTATCATTTCACATTGTATACATATATCAAAACATCACATTTTATACTGTGAATAAATGTAATTTTTTTCAGTTATACCTTGAGAAAGTTGAAAGAAAAATGTATTATATCCACACAGTGGAATATTATTTAATAATAATCAGGATGAAGTACTTTCATTCGTGCTGCAACATGGATAAACCTTTAAAATACTGTGCTAAGTGAAAGAAGCCATTTATAAAAGGCTGTATATTGTATGATCTCATTCATGAGAAGTCTTAAATAGGTTAATCCATAAAGACAGAAGGTATATTGGTGGTTGTCTTAGGCTGAAAGTGTGGGACAATGCTGCAGTGGGCATAAACACAGGATTTCTTTGGGAGTTAGAAAACTATTCTAAAATTGATTGTGGTGATGGTTACACATCTCTGTGAATATACTAAAAATCACTGAATTGTATGCTTTAAATAGATGTATTTTATATGTGAATTAGATCTCAATAAAGCTTTTGTTTTAAAAAATAGTTGGTATTATCAAAATTTTAGACTGCTGTGACCACTTGGCATACCTAACAACAAAGCATCCAAAGAGATTAATATTTAAATATACATTAATTTATAGTGTGAAAGGCATGAATTTAGACAGGGGCATGCAACCTCTTGAAGAAATACATAATGTAAAATTGTTATTGCTCTTTTATTATTTTAATTGAACACTGTCATACTATTATTTACTCCACTGTAATCCCTATTGGATAAATACATTATAGTATTTAGAATAAAATTCATGTGTTGATAAGCCAGTGAGAAAGAATCAATACCGGAACTTTATAGATCACAGTTCTAGCTCCTGTCCCTCCACTTCAGGTATATGCCACTGACCTACCTGTTCAGAGGATTAACTCTATGGTGCTTCATCAGCCAGACCATCCACCATGCACCAATGAGCAATATGTCCAAAGTCAATTTCCAAAATGCATTTCCCCACAGAAATTAATATACTATACAAATGCTGGCTAATTGATTATTAGCTTAATAATCATAAAGGCTTAATTAGGTAGGAAATGCAGTACCTGCAGTGAGAGAGGAAGAAAAAGTCTTTCCTAGAGCTAGAGCCTGATCCAAGGTTTTGAATTTTAATGGGGCAGAGTTGTCTGTTTTGTGATAAACACACACTTGGGAGTAAGTAGACTTTCCCATCTCCCATTTGATACTGATCTTTTAACTAGTGTGAACCTTTTTCTTTAAAGAGTAGATATCTTTAAATTTTTCTCTAGCCTTCCCTGTTACAACTGAAATGTTCCTACTTCTCTAGAGTATTTTGAAGTGTTTATTTAAATAAGTAAACATGGATAGACGCTTTTGTAGCAAGGGGTGGGGGAGTATACTCTAAGGCAGCTTCTCTCTGACAACATCTCTTTCTTATGAGTATAGTGTAAACATACAATTTATAATGTGGAAAAAAAGGGTTTGGTCTTTTAACAAAGCCATTTCTTTTTGTTTCAGAGTCAAGGAGTTTAAATTCTTTAGCATCTCGCAGTAACACGTTCAGGGGTGATGGTCATTAATATCTTGATCCATTACTTTTCCTAAATGATAAGATTTTTTTTTCCCGTAATGGTTCATTTGTCTGACTGCTTTATTTCCCACCAGAAATCACAAAATCTATTTCCTGTGACAGTACAATAATTTTCACAATATCTGATTATAGTGGCACACACATGCGGAAGATTAAAGGTGTAGGTTAGAAAAGCAGTAAGAAGGCATTGAGAACAAAAACATGGTAGAATTTATTTCTTTAATGTCATGATAACTAATGTAGAAAAACAAATATAAACAATGGGTCATAAATAGATTATTCAATATTTTATTAAAGAATTCACTACATGCACACTTATTTTTACATACTCACCCAGATGTCTTACCAAAAAAAAAATTTTTCCCCATTCTCAAACAAAATTTATAGATGTTATATACAGCCTCTGTTGGAAAGATCTTCTGTTAAAATCAGCTGCCCTTAGCTTGACATATCTTGAGTTCCTAGTGATTAACATGTTAATAACAAGTGTGAATGTCATTAATGTGCCCATAATTAATTTCAGTATTAACACCTTATGTTTCTTTATTACTCATTCCTCAAATGAAGGATTTTTCCATTTATAACTAAGTGGTAATTATTACATCATTTTTATTTAATGAAGCAATAAATTGTGTCTGATGTTATTAATAATAATTCCTACATTCCTTATAATATCCTTTTATACTCATTCTTTTATATATTCCTTTACTGTTATATAATACTTTTTAAGTGCCTTTAAGTCAAGAGAAGTGGTTGAAATGTTTTTTTTTTTTTTTTTTTTTGAGACGGAGTTTCGCTCTTGTTACCCAGGCTGGAGTGCAATGGCGCCATCTCGGCTCACCGCAACCTCCGCCTCCCGGGTTCAGGCAATTCTCCTGCCTCAGCCTCCTGAGTAGCTGGGATTACAGGCACGCACCACCATGCCCAGCTAATTTTTTTGTATTTTTAGTAGAGACGGGGTTTCACCATGTTGACCAGGATGGTCTCGATCTCTTGACCTCGTGATCCACCCGCCTCGGCCTCCCACAGTGCTGGGATTACAGGCTTGAGCCACCGCGCCCGGCCTGGTTGAAATGTTAAAGAAGCTACTTGGAGTGTCTGTAATAACAAGTGTGTTAGTATATTTACACCTGCTTGAAGAAAAGAGTAAAGTATTTCCTTAAAACCCCACAGTTATATAGGTAGGTCAACCTCTGATCTGCATTGAGGCATTTAACCTCTTTTAATCTTGGTTTCCTTATTTAAAGGAAGTGGCTGTTGGGCCTTACCTAAATCATAAAGTGAGCACAAGTAATTGTTTACTGAGAATTCTAAGAAAGACTAATAGAAAACATCATGTATAAATGAAACACTTATAACTGTTTTCCTCTTTGAGAAGAATTGCCATTCACACATTGAATTTCTATCATGAATCTAACTCTTTTTAAATGAGCTATTTAAATTTAAATACATAAATGGATGTTATAAGATTTTGATTTTAATTGCTTCAGTAGTGATTCAGAATTAATTGAAGCATACAGCTTAAACATATTTTTATTACATTTAAATAGTTGAGAAAAAATAAACAGTTGGTTAGCCAAAACCTGATAAATAAGTTGGGAATCGATTCTGCCAGTTGAATGCTGAAATGAATAATATATACTTTTTTTATTACATTTAAATAGTTGGGAAAAAATAAACAGTTGGTTAGCCAAAACCCAATAAATAAGTTGTGAATCGATTCTGCCAGTGGAATGCTGAAATGAATAGTATATACTTTAAAGGTCTTTAATTTTTTTCTTTTATACTGATTTAAGACTGATAATTTATCTCTTTACTTCTTCTAATTGACCCTTTTTGTTGGAGGAGAGGGGACAATCTTGTCACTTATTGTATAACCCTTGTTTAATTGACTTTGTCAGCAATCCTTCCCACCTGCCCTCTCTCCACCTTAATACGCTGATGTTCATTTTGGATTTCCAAGAGAGAGGTATGATATTCAGCTTTTAAAAATCTATTTGCCAGTCAAGCCATTTTTCAAAGAGAGCTTATTAACTTGTGGATCGAATTGTGAAATACTAAACTAGGTTGCCTGTGGAAGAATAGTGAGAGATGATGATAGGAAAGAAGTTAGGATAGGGTCAGAAGAGCCTTATATTCCATGCTTAGGAGTATAAACTGTATACAATGAGCAGCTGGAAACCATACAATCCCTTAAAGAAGTATTGTGATATAAAACTAATTTGAAAGAATAGTGGGAGTGTGGATAATTGTACATTTGATTTTATTCCTTTATGCTAATGATTCCCATGTACATACAGTGAATGAAATATAGGAGACAAATATCTTCAACTATTCTCATTGGTTTTAGAGCTTGGAAATATGTTTAAAAGGCAGGTAAACTGGTTTCATCAATTGTATTTGCTCTTATTTGCATAGTACAATGATTTTGAGCAAACTGTTAATGTTGATTTTAAAAGCCAAAATATATTACTAGTATATAAATCACTGTATGGTTCTGATTCATTGATTTTCACTTAGGAAGCTTTGGGGGATTTTTTGTTTTGTTTTTATAATGCTTTACCCAAAACATTTTAAATCTTCTACTCTCCAGTAATAATTTCTGTCAAATATATTTTGATATCTGCTGTACTATTTGCTATATTTAGTTAAACATCTCTCCACTACCCCATCCCCTCATAAAATGGGTAGAGCAGGTGCTATAGGAGGAAAGACTTATCCTCTATCCTCTTATATTCAGTAGTTGGGGCCTGCAAATTAAACTGACAAAAATTTAAAAGGATAAAAGGTTTGTTTTGTATGCACATGAGAAGCCTCACAGAAAATAACTGAAAACCCTAAAATACCAGTGAGACCAAGGGGCTTACATACCTTTTTAACAAAGAGTGATAAAGTATGGAGAAGAGACTAGACCAAATGTGGGTTTGGACTTTTGGTAGGGTGAGGCTGGGAATTAAAAGATAGGGGACTAGGAAATGAGTGGTAATTAAGGGTTGTTTAGTAAGGTTTATTATGTAGACTCAAATGAGAAGAGGCTGCTCCTTCTCTTCCTGGCACTGGAGAGGAGGACACCATTACAAATAAGAATTTCCTTTACAAAAGGGAAATTTATGCCCTGTTTTTATGAAGTAAAGGGTAGGGCAGAGAGCTCCTCTTATGTTTACTGTTTCTTAATTGCCTGTAGTTCAAAATAATCCTTATGCTGAAGTGGCATATTTTGGGGTGTCATACTCCGATCCCCTTCACTATTGACTACTCTCTAATACCAGGGTACTGAGTTAAGATAATTTTGAAGGCTTGGCTAATAATCTACTGCTCTTTGTCAATTTCCTATCTTAGTTTTCTCATTTGTAAAATGGAGATCATGATAGCACTTACCTCAAAAAATTGTAAGAAGTCAATTTAAAAAACACCAAAAAATGCTTAATAAAGTGGTCTAACCACATAGTAAATGCTCAATGAATAATGTATATATTGTTAAGAAGTCATTTCCCTCTGAGAGTACACAGTGCAAAAGAAGTTGGAGCTTAAGAGTTAGGCTTGGCTGGGTGTGGTATTTCACACCTGTAATCCCAGCACTTTGAGAGGCAGAGGTGGGTGGATCACCTGAGGTCAGGAGTTCAAGACCAGCCTGGCCAGGATGGTGAAATCTTATCTCTACTAAAAATACAAAAAATTAGCTGGGCGTGGTGGTGTGCACCTGTAATCTCACCTACTCGGAAGGTTGAGGTAAGAAAATTGCTTGAACCCGGGAGGTGGAGGCTGCAGTTAGCTGAGATCGTGCCGCTGTACTCCAGCCTGGGCAACAGAGTGAGACTCTGTCTCAAAAATAAATAAATAAATAAAATGAGTTAGGCTTCAAGCGAGATGCAGTGGTGTGTACCTGTAATCCTAGCTATTTGGAAGGTTGAGGTGGAAGGGACTCTTGAGCCCAGGAGTTCAAGTCCAGCTGGTGCAACCTAATGAGCACTTCCCTCTACTCCATCTCTTAAAAAAAAAAAAAAAAAAATACAGGGGAGTGTTCCCAGTTCTGATTATGCCACCTATTAGCTATGTGACCTTGGATAACTATAAGACTCAACTTTCTCCTATGTGAAATAGAAATCATTTTTACCTCATTAGATTGTTGTGAGGAGTAAATGAGGCAGCATATAAATATATGTGTATGTGTGTATATATATAAATACATATATGCATATAGTATCGTGTATATAATAAGTATTCATTAGATGCAACTTCATCTTCTATGTAGACTTTCTAGGCTCTCACCTTGCCTCAGGAAGATAAGTGACTTTTACATTAAGCCATGTTCTCTTTTTCCTTTATGACACTCCTCGATGCTTAATGAAGAGCTCTGGCTATAAAAAAAACTAAGCATAATTTTGACAGACTGCTTTTTTCTACATCTGGGCTCCTTTAATTAAAAGCTGACGTTTAGGCCAAGAATTGTTAGGAATTCCTGTTCATATTTATGCAGGTTCTTGCATATATACAAGATGTATACTTACGTATACATTTTATTTTATATACACACATAAAATAATATATACTAGCTTTCTTGTTTTCCCTCTTATCCCATAACAGATTGTATAATGCCTTTAAAAAACAATGCCCACTTTTTAAATGAAAAAGCACAGGCACACATTCTTTCAAAATGTATTAGTGTAATAATTATATAATTTGAAATAATGAGGTTGTATTAGTCAGGATTCAGCCACAGAAACAGACCAATTAGGGACTATAGAGTGAGAATAAGATTTATTTGTTGATTGATTGATTTCAAGGAATTGGCCTATGTCATTGTGGAGACTGGCTAAGCAGTCCAAAACCATAGCGCAGGCAACCAGAAAAGGGAGAAAGGTGTGAACTCCTTAGGCCTGGGCAGAAGCTATCATTCATAGGTGGAATTTAATCTCTCTGTCAAGGAAACTTAAGCTATGCTTTTAAGGCCTTTCAACTGATTCAGTCAGGCCCCTCCAGATCATCTGGGTTGCTCCAGACTAGAAGTCAACTGACTGGGAGTTTTAATTACATCTGAAAAATACCTATAGCAAAACCTAGATTGGAATTTGATTGAATAACTAGAGCATGTAGCCCAGTCAAGTTGTCACCTCAAAAAACCCATCTCAGGATAATTTTTTTGAAAAAGGAAATAGAAATTTCAGGGCATTTTTGTCTTTGTGTATTGTGCCTATTATACTATTGTATCTCTCTCTTTTTTTTTTTTTTTTTAGAATCTTTTAGTGCCTAGTATCTTGCCATAAGTTATAAAGGAAACAAAGGTATCTTAATTTTTTTTTTGGAATTTTAACATCTTAAAGTTCTTTCAAGCATTTTCCCTGAATTCATTGATTAAGGATTGTTAGAAGAGGTGAAACTTGGACAATGCACATGCTTTAGATTGAGGCAAGAGTATGTTTAGTGACTAAGAGGATAAGAAATGATGATCTCAAGAATATTAGACTGTGAACTTTCTAAAAGCTGGTATTGTGTGTTATTTATCTTTGTATTTCAATGGCCTGGCACAGTAATTTAAAAAGTTCAACAACGGTTTGTTGTTTAGGTGGATTAAGAAATGAGCAAAAAGCTACCTGTATTGAAGTGTGATCTGTTATATGCATTCAGATCTGATTGTACTTGGAGTCAAAAGCACCATATCTAAATTAATATTAAGACTCCGGGCCAGGTACACTGTCTCACACCTGTAATTCTAGCACTTTGGGAGGCTGAGACAGGAGGTCACCTGAGACCAGGAATTTGAGACCAGCCTGGGCAACATAGTGAAAAAAATCTATCTCCACAAAAAATTTAAAAATAAAAATTAGCCAGACATGGTGATGTGTGCCTGTAGTCCTAGCTACTTGAGAGTCTGAGTTAGAGGATCCCTTGAATCTGGAAGGTGGAAGCTGCAGTGATCTGTGATCGTGCCTCTGCACTTTAGCCTGGGCAACAGAACGAGACTTTTTCTCAAATAAATAAATAAAGGAATCAATACAGCAGTACAGTCCCAATTTCTAAATTGGCAAATGTTGTTTTCTATTTCATCTCCCTGTGTTCCTCCACTAGATTGTAAACTCTTTGAGGGTAAGAATTAGGCAGTTTTGTTTGTTCTTCAGTGTTTAATTGCCTTGCATTAAAAAGATGATAAATACTGCTTGATGAATTAATTAAAAACAGCATACAGAAGAAATCCAAATTTAACTTTTTAATACATTGCCTCTGAGAATGATAAGAAAAATGAAAATATTTGAAATACATAATGTAATTGAATAAGGAACAGTAAACTGATGTTTTAATGTTCCTGTTTTTATGTATTTGAAGTTAATGTTTATTTTGTTTTAAAGTCTTTATGAAATTTTTCTGCTTTGTTATCTTCCAGTGAACAAGACATATTAATAGCTTTTCTGTTGAATATGAAAGAAAGCAGCTGTAGTTTTATCCTACTGGGTACAAATATTTGTTGGGGAATTAAAGGTTTGTTAGATGAATGACTTAAAGGTTAATTAACTGCTATCATTTTACCTTTCTATCTTATCTGTAGGTCATTGGTCTGCTAATATATAGAAATTGCTGTATTTCCCACTCTTTTCATTTCTTAATTAAATATTAGAAAAATGCTCAAGGAAAAACAATACAACTGAGCTTCCTTTCTGGTTTTCATGATTTTAAAGTTTGTAAAAATTGTGTCTCTACTGCCTGTTTTGTTTTCATAGATGAATTTGGCCTGAGAGTCTATGAAAAAAATAATAGTTTTTATTTCATGATTTTTTTTTTCAGGTTGTTCTGATTTTGTAATACCTAGTCAAGAAATGACATGCATAGATTTTGTTGTGAGGAGAGGGAGACAGCAAATAGTATTCTGCCCTGATTGCTTTTTACTGATTTTGTTAGTAGAAAGATAAACATTGCCTTGTTATTTTAGCCAGTAAAATTGTCTGCAAAGTAGGTAACAAAATGCAAAGCAGTATACTTACTTTTTCACTTTTTCCCAAAGGTATGATAAAAGCAGGGTTCCAGAGGAACAGTTTGCTGAGTTATTTCCTAGGGAGCACTGGTGGCATGTATTAGATGAGTATATTTTGAAAAATGTTAATGATGAAAGATGAGTATAATTTATATTCTTTGAAATGTGACTAAAAAGTTGGAAATGAAACCTGTCTTTCTGAGGTGACATCCACATTTGCGGTTCATTTTCATCACACCTTATCCACTTCTGCCAGCAATTCAGAAATAAAGGTGGAGGTGGGAAAACTTATATATAGATAAGCTACTAAAGTGACTATTTGAGTATTTCATTCCATCTGTCAAAAGATTCACTGGGATAAAGAATTTGGCATAAATGGATGTAATTCATTCTCTTTTTACAAAGAAGTGAATGATAGAACAAAATCATCCTAAAATGTAGGAATAAAATACCAGAAAGAAAACAAAATTCGTATTTTTTGATAGAATAGTAACAGAACTCAGTGTCAAAATAATGATTACATTAATAGTTATTTGCTTACTTTTTCCTATATTTGGTGTTTTGGGAAAGTAGGCTTGAAAAACAACTGATACATTGATTAAACATTTCAGTTTTCAATTGTCTGTCGTGTTGGACAGACTGTAACTTCTCACTGTATAGATATGATGTACACAAAATTACACAAAAATTAAGGTATGTATAATATATTGCATGACTAAAAGGAAGATATACCTCCTTTGAACAAACACCAGTTATTTTAGTAAATTTGCAACAGAGAAAATAGACTTAATTAATAAAAATGTGAAAGATATCTTTTAAATATATAAATTTTGAATTTTCAGAGTAGCCTAGAATTCTATCTAAATTTGGATTATTGAATTAGCTAGAGCATGAAAATAGGCATTTGTTCTACTCACCAACAGCTTCTGTAGTACTAAATTTATGGAATGAGGCTTTGTTGTACTGCCTTCAGAGCTTAATAATTTGCTTTTTCTGAATTTTGGAAGTCTGTCCCTAATTGATTGACACACATGAATGTAGTAGGAAGCAGTGAGATTAAGCATACAAGCTTTCTTTTTTATTTAAGCATTATTAAAACCACAAATTTGTAAATTGATATAAAAACAGAATCCCTTGGATCTATATCAGGAAACATAAATGGGAGCTTTATTTTGCTCCAGAAATGTGATAATTAGAAATATATTCAGGTGATTTTTCCTTTGTTGTTGTTTTTTTTAAATTTATTTTTCTTTCTTATTTTTACCAAAGGTTCAATTCATCTGTAATATTCAGGTTTTTTTAAGAATTTTTCATGGCAAGTTAATCGTGGGTGAACATTCCCCTATTGGACTACAGATGTACTTAGTGGTTATAACTAGAATAGCTCCGGGATGTTTTGTGACCAAGTAATAAAACAAATTTCTGGTTTGTTTTCTGCCATAGAGTATTAAGACCTTTTTCCACTTTTTAAATGTTACTTTAATCTCTAAAGTTTTCAACAATGATTACTGGCAG
The DNA here is from genome assembly GCF_009761245.1 of Sapajus apella. Classification (NCBI taxonomy): domain Eukaryota; kingdom Metazoa; phylum Chordata; class Mammalia; order Primates; family Cebidae; genus Sapajus; species Sapajus apella. Next base: position 5,639,620 of record NW_022437034.1, read on the forward strand.
TATACTCAAAAAAGGATATGAGTAGGCTTTACTATAGTAAAATTAAGAACAAGTTATATAAGCTCCATACTTTATAGATTGTGTGGATATACAGTGAGATGTACCAATTTTTAAATTATCCTCATTTTTCAGTAATTTTACATTTTGCTAATTTGTGTAAACCACGGTCATAGTGAAATTTTAACAGAAATTCAAGCAAATTCTTATACATCTTTCTGAAAAGTCTCACAAATAAGACGTTTTTTAAACAGTTAAGAATTTACTGAATTTAAAATGTATATATACCTCATGCCATCCAGATGTTTAATTGAATTTCTAAAATAAAAGTCTATCTAATGAATGGCTAATTTACTCAACACTTAAGACAAAGATGTATTTCTGTGTTAGCAAGAACATGCATCCTATCTCCTTGACAATGGCTCTAATTACCTCAGCTTGGACTGATCAATATTTGATCTTTTTCCCACCAAGCAAACATGTTACTTTGACTTTCTTCCTCTTCTTTTCTGAGAATTTGCAGCTGTGTGAGAATAGTTTATTTTGTTTGTTCTCCCTGGCTTGAGGCCAGGGGTCTCTTATTAGTATAATACAGTTCATTGATGTGAATTTGTTGATCTCTTGGGTAGGTTTTCACAGATTTAAGGCAATTAAAAGCTTTTATATGGTATTTCACTTGAAGTTATTAGTGGTCTTTCGGTGATTTTGCTTTTAAAAATTACTTCATCATTTTATGGTTATTTCCTTTCCCTCTCTTTTCTCTACCCTCCCCATCCTATAAAATTCTACAAGAAAGGATTGAAACAACTATTTCATTGATTGATTTCATTAAAAGTACTAATTTACAAACTCGTGATTCAGTAACTTAATAATATTTTAATTACTACAATTTTTAAAGGACAAGTGAATTTTTGGTTTTGTGTTTTACAAGAACTGCTTTGTTTTAAACTTATAAATATTCAAGATAGAAGCCATAATTTGGAGAATAATGATACGAATTGAATCTAAAAATTATTAGTAATTGCCAAAAAATTCAAAAAGCACATAGTGTAAACTTTTTGTGCATGTGAGAAAGAACTTTTTCTAAATTGCAGTTTTATTAACATCTTAAATTTTTCTCATTGCTAACAGATGTCCATCATATTTTTCCTTCCTTTTGCAGTCAATGGACCATTCTCCAGCAGACCAGAAATAAGAATGTTAAATAAGGGCCACCTAACTCTTAAGGAATGTGACATCACTGATTAGATTAAAATCTTTTGACTTCATTGCTACATATCTTTTTTCTTTCCCCATTTAAAAAATTGTTTCAGTTGTTTTCCTACTGTTTATTGGTGGCATTCTTTGTTACAGTACTTGATCCAGTTTGTTTCATTGGTGTGCTTGATTAGTTTGAAGAAATGATCACTGGAGAGGGTTTGAAATAACAAGCAAAAGTTTTGAGGTATTGCAGTGAGTATATGGAGTGTCTTATTTATGCAAAATATATTGGTGCTTTTGTACTTTATTTTAAAAAATATATAACAATAATAGCAAATATTTAGTGGGAATGTAACTTTATGCTGTATTAAGGCAAGAACAGTATATTGGATAAGAGGATATACCCTGAAGGCAGGTTATAAATTCAAGTTTCACTGCTTACTAGTTAACTTTTTAAGCAGTTAACTTCCGAATCTCTCTTTATGTGCAAAATGGTATAGGATAAGAAAAATATCTTTCCCTTCCATCCTTATATATATAGGGCCTGTGCCTCTATAACAAAAACAAATTAACAGGAGAAAAGCATACACATTTAATTTAAATGTAAGTTTTACAGGAGTTGGGAGTCTTCATAAAGAAATGAAGAAACAGCTAAATCTGAGTGTTTTTTATATAAGGTTTGATGCTGAAACGATAGAGTATGAAGTAAGTAGTAAACTGGGTGAAACTTGGCAAGACCTGTTTGTTTAGATTACCCTCTATCTCTTTGTCTTTGGAGATAAGGATGCTCCTTTATAGGGAGAGTACCTCTCACATAAGGGTCTTATGACCTACTTCAGGGATAGGTCAAAAAATAGTTCCCAGGTTTTATGATCTGTTTCAAGAGAAAAGGGCAGGGGGAGGTGGGAAAGACCTTCCTCCTTCTGCCATTTTCTCACATTCCTTCACCTTAAAATTTTCCAGTATGTCAGAGTGCTATATTTTGGGATAGTATATCCTGAGCCTTATCTGTAGGGATGATGATAATAATGTCTCCCTTATAAAGATAAAATGAGATGATATGTGTAAATTGTTTGGAACAGTGCATGACCCACAAGAAACACTCACAAAATGTTTGCTATAAAGATATTTTCCACCTTGCATGGTGGTTGATGCCTATAATCCCAACATTTTGCAAGTCTGGGGTGGGAGGATCACTTGGAGCCAGGAGTTCAAGACCAGCTTGGGCAACATAGCAATACCCCATATTTACAAAAAAAAAAAAAAATCAAATTACCCATGCCTATAGTCCTAACTACTTGGGTTGCTGAGACAGGAGGATTACTTGTGCCTGAGTTCAAGGCTGCAGTGAGATATGATCACACCAATGCACTCCAGCTTAGGCAACAGAGCGAGAGTCTGTCTGAAAAAAATAAAAGATAAAAATAAAAAAGATATTTTTATTATTTTCCAGGTTCTGTGTTAAATTATATATGTTTACATATAAGTTTATTCTAAAATTAGTCAAGGCGATTCCAAGAGAGAAATTGGATCCCAATAAAATGAAAATCTGTACATTAAAAAATGTAACATCTTTTGACATACAGCTTACTTGGTATAAGAATGAAGATAGTTCTTTGTAATTAATTGGAATAGAACTGTATTCAAGGCAACATCACAAGTTAGACGAAATAGTCACTCCTTGCATTTATGATTGAGTTAAACAGCATCTGCCTATTCCTTGCTGTTCAGGAATACCTTACAAAGGTGATATTCAGACATGTGGCAGTAAGTACTTTAAAGAAGACTAAACCAAGGGGCAGTCCGTTAGAGAGAGGATGACTGACAAGGGTGGGAGGGGAGTGTTTCCTTTTAAACAGGGTGCTCATATAAGATCTCTGTAAGGGATTGCTAACAGAGATGGAAATTAAGTGAGGCAACGAGTCATGTATATATTGTGATACCAATATTTTAGGAAGGGGGAGACACAGCATAGCGTACTTGATATTTTTGAGGAACAGGAAGTCTTTATGATGAGAGGAGAGGGAATGGGCATGTGTGAGGAAGAGAATGTTTTGTGGCCCTAAAACCAGTGATCAGCACATAACATATAATCAGTCAGTATTTATTGATGACTAACTGAATATTCGAAACACTGGCCCAGGTCACTGCGTTATTTGCTTGGCAGAACAAACAAAACAAATGATAGACCTATGCCCCTGCCCTTCAAACCAGCTTGAAAAAGATCGGGTATTTCATATCTTCTTGAATGTTAAACTGGGGAAAAATAATTTTTTTTTTTTTTTTTTTTTTTGAGACAAAGCCTCATTCTGTCACTCTGACTGGAGTACAGTGGTAAGATCACGGCTCATTGTGGCCTCAGCTTTGCATGCCCAAGCGATCCTCTCACTTCAGACTCCCAAGTATCTGGACCCAGAGGCGTGCACCACCATGCCAGGCTAATTTTTATTTTTATTTTTTTGTAGAGACAAGGGTTCTCTATGTTGCCCAGGCTGGTCTCTAACTCCCAGCCTCAAACAATCCTCTTGTCTCAGCTTGCAAAAGTGTTGGGATTACAGGCATGAGCCACTGCCTGACCCAGTGAAACATTTTAGTGCAGAATAGTTGTGAATTTTTGAAATAGATAACCAAGAAAATTTAACTTCAGATTTATCCCTCAGATCACTGCCACCATAACCTAGTTGGAAGTTATCTCTCTGTTTTGTCATTGAGGAATGAGTGCTCTGAAACTTATTCCAAAGAAATATATATTATCAGTTTGGCTTTGGAAATTTTATTATTGCCCTATAGTTCTAGTAATGTAGATTCAGTTTGATACAGACCATTCTATACTCTACACCCATACTGCCAGCTTTCACTTTTCACAAATCCCAAAACAAATAAATAAAAAAGCTTTCTTTTCCATGCCATTTCTTTCTGAAATACTACTAATCTGCCTTACCTTTAATACTAGCCCACAGACCCACCTAGTAGTTCATTCCTTATGAGAGAGTTCTTTTGATCAGATAAGATTTAATATGGAAAATAAAAGAAATAATTAGCTAAAACTTGATCAAAATACTTTAAAAACATATACATATATACTCTATCTTAACATATGGTGGAAAGTAATGTTTCCTAAATTACATTCTATGAACAAAAAGTTTTGGCTGGGCGCAGTGGCTCAAGCCTCTAATCCCAGCACTTTGGAGGCCGAGGTAGGTGGATCACCTGAAGTTACAAGCTTAAGACCAGCCCGGCCAACATGGCGAAACCCTGTCTCTACTAAAAATACAAAAAATTAACTGGGCACGGTGGCGGGCACCTGCAATCCCAGCTACTTGGGAGGCTGAGGCAAGGGAGTATCGCTTGAACCCAGGAGGTGGAGGAGGTTGCAGTAAGCCGAGATCACGCCGTTGCACTCCAGCTTGGGAAACGGAGTGAGACTCCATCTTGGGAAAAAAAAAAAAAGTTTTATTTCCAATCAGTTGGAAAATACAAGGATATGCAAAAATTTAACAGATAATTTTAATGTGAGTTTTTCCGAGAACATCTTTTTACATGTCAGAGGACATTAGAGTTTAGCAGGACACAGTTTGGGAAATACTAGTATAAAAAATCAGGCTCTCTGTAGTCAAAAGTCATTTTCAGTGCTAAAATAAGGCATTTTTTTTCCTTGCTTAATTGCCATACCATCTTTTATTGGATCTTTCTTGTCTCCCAGAGCTAAAAAAGAAAAAAAAAGTATCCAAATGTGTTCCCACTCCAACCCAAACCTATGATCACTTCTTTTTTCTCTTGCTTTCCTCTAAGGGTATTTCTCCCCGTAATTATACTCACACTTAAAAAGTAGGATCCACTATGCTTTATTTTCAAATTTCAAATTAGAGATTTAAGTTTAGAAACTTGTTTCTGTCTCTGGCTATCTAACTGTTTCTTGGCCCCAAGAAGTGAAACTGTTTCTTCGCTCTAACAACAAAAGAACACCTGCTATTGAGCATGCTTTGAGCATCATTCTCCCAATCATACCCTACATAAGACATTTTTGAAATAAAAAATCAACAAAACTTCTTGTGATCTCTGTGTACCAGAACGTCCTCTTGACATAACCTGTGTTATCCTAATGACACACACAAGCACAAATTAACTCATTTTGGTCAAAGAGTTTAGGGGTAATTTCTTGTGCTTATGAGCCTCCTATTCTGTGTGAAATTTCAGACATGTCTAGGATTTGTGGATTTTATTTTTTATTATATACACATGTGTAGTATTATTGCTTTTAATAAGTTGCATGAAAAAAGTCATTTTTCAGGTGTTCATTCACTTCATTAATGTTTTATAATGCAAATGATGGAGAGAGTCCTACTGAAGGATGCTTAGTTTTTTCTAATAGTTCAGTTATGATTTTATATTCAATGTGAATGGTTTCATCTCTCTGGGTGCCAGATTATCCTATTTACCTTGACCCTCCCCCCAACCATGGACAATTTAAATACTTTGATGCATATAACTGTAGCATATGCAAGATTGTCCCTAACAAACATGAGACTTGCAAGGTTGTTTTTTTTTTTGTCCCTCTCCTCTGTGAAGTTTTCCCTTTGGGGTGACAGCGTATGATAGATATGTTCTAGTAAAGTGTTTCTTTTATCCATGAATTACAAATGACTTAAGAAAATGTTTAAAGTAAAACTATAATGATTAGTCCTGGTAGTCTCCATTTTATCCAGAATGTCTCTGTCAGAAATTATGTCATCACTATGGACTGTTAGCCAGGAAGTTCTGTCTAGCAGATGAATGGATAAGGAGTACTGCGTTTTCTAATAAAAGACACTATTGTAGTATTGAAATACTACTAATAGAGCTTGCCAGTTTTCTGTCTTTAAATTTATAGGACATCTTGTGATGAAAGTAAGGAATACTTAGAGTAAGTCTTTAGAGTAAACCAACTATAAACTTGAGAAACCAGAAATAGAAAAAAAAAATTTAAACAATGCCATTTAAGTCCCTAACTTCTCTTGATTCAGCTGGTAGACATTTGTTCCTTTGTCTCAAAAACTGTTAGCAGAAAGCAATAAATATACTTCTTGCTTTACTCAGCTAACATCTAATTTTACTTGCACATTGATTCTATTTTAAAACTTTCTTACCTTACTAGTGTGAATAGCTTATGTAGTCCAATATTGTTATAATTATCAGAACAAAGGGTTTGATTATTTTGGCAAGGAAAAAAGCCTGGTAATACTATTTGCATATAAATTAATTGTTTCATTCTAATTTAAAATATGACTTATGTTAGATATATCCCTGACCCTTCCCTATCTCAATACTAATACTAATATTTTGTATTTCCACTACAGTAGCACATGTAAATCTTACAAACATTCATTTCCTTTATAACTGACATGGAGCTTTGCACATAGTAGGTATTTAATATAATTGACGGTTTGGAATTCATAGGCTAAATATAACTCTTCTACTGTTTCTTCTACTTCCTAAGCTAGATTTATCTTTACAGGTACTAGACTTTATAGAATTATATTTATTTATAGAATTAGTGGTAAATTCAGTACGCATATCTTCTATAGTAAACACAGAAAAGCATTTTTGTAATAGTGCTCCCCAAATTTTAGCTTCTCGACTAATAAAATATTTGTACCAGAGTTTTATTATACAATGATGACAATATTTTCATGTGCTGTATTATGGCCAGTTAACTAAAAATAAGTGAATATTTAAAATGGAAAATGAAATTATCCTGTTGCCTGAAATATCTTTTCTCAGGTTTTATTGCAGGTTGCATATGGTATCTGTTAGAACTTTGAGTCTATGTTGGTTGTTGAATTATTATGTGGATTAACTGTTGCATTTGAAAGTTCTTTAAAAGCATATGTCTGTTTTAAATCTTATACAAATTCCTTGCAGGTTTTGAAAACAGTCTTCTTGTATGTCTTTTTTATTTTTTGTTTTGTTTTTATACCAGAGCACCATGTCCTAAGCAATAGTAAATTTAAAACACTGCTTGGGATAGTTTTATAATATCATTAATAGATTTTTATAATAGTTTCTCTGAATTATTGACCTATTATAGGGAACATGGAGAAATTAATTTAGAAAAATTAGAAGTTATACAGAATATTAAGAAAAAAACTTTTTATTCTAGTACTCCCAGGAAAACTAAAACCTCTTTCTAAGAGTATATTTTAAGAAATTTTCAAAAATTCTGTAAATCAACCTACAGAGAAGAAAAGTATAGAAAGTATTTTGAAATATGTGTATGTGTGTATATGTGTACACAAGCCATATTTTCTCCTAGAACTCACCACTGAAATTTCTGAAAGTGATTCAGTGTTTCATATCGAATTTTTTAAATCCGTATACTTTTTGTATTTTGACCGTCAGGTAGATTTTACAGTTTAGTCACAGTGTAATCATCAGCTTCAAAATGAAAGAACAAGATAGTCTCTTGGCATTCAAAAATTTAACATACTTTGACCCATATTTACTGTGATGTTAGGTGGTGAATCATTCTTGTTAACTATCTAGCATCCAATGTGACATGCTTCTGTTATTACCTACAACTTATCAAATAAACAGTTACCCTCTGGAATGATAAGAACTTGGGCTTTTTATGAAAGATAACCTCTAAATTAGGACAAATCTATGGTAAGGATAGACTATTGATTAAATTTAGACATACACATCAAGATGACTCTCATATAAAATTTAGAATAAACATGAATGTTTTAGCATGTTCATACTTTAGGGATTTAGGCTTTATGTAGGTCTCAAACCTGCCTCCTGGAATTTCAACATAGTAATGACTCAAATTACATCAGTAAATATGAAAAACTAAAGCTAAAGTTCTTGAGAAATTGCTGTCTAATAAGTGATTATTTTATTTTTGTATAATTTTAAAACAAAAATATTTACTATTTATTAGATTTACCAGTGTTTTATACCAGGTGTCCCCAGTGTTTTTTGCACCAAGGACCAGTGTCATGGATGATAATTTTTCCACAGGGTAGGGTGGGTGAGAGGTGGTTTCAGGATGATTCAAGTGCATTGCATTTATAGTGCACTTTATTTTTATTATTATTACATTATAATATATAATGAAATAGTTATACAACTCACCATGATGTAGAATCAGTGGGAGCTCTGAGCTTGTTTTCCTGCAACTAGACAGTCCATTCTGGGGGTGATGGGAGTCAGTGACAGATCATCAGGTGCTAGATTCTCATAAGGAGCACACAGCCTATATCCCTCACACGTACAATTCACAATAGGGTTCTCACTCCAGTGAGAATCTAATGCTGCCACTGATCTGACAGGAGGTGGAGCTCTGGCAGTAATGTGAGCGATGGGGAGTGGTGTAAATACAGATGAAGCTTCACTTCCATACCTGCCACTCACCTCCTGCTGTGTGGCACAGTTCCTAACAGGCCATGGACTGGTATTGGTCCTTGTCCCAGGGGTTGGGGACCCTTGTTCTTATACATTACTAATTGTATCATTGAATTTCTTTTGTCTCATTGTTAGGAGGCTAAAACAAACCTATGTTGTGCAAATTCTGCTTCTTTACCACCAAATTTTTGTCATGGTATCTTGTCTTTTTTTTTTTTTTTACATCTTTCTAAATTGCCTTAATCCTTGCCAGGAAGTAGGCTAGGTATAAATATAATTAATAAGATGCAAGGAAATGTTCTTAGAAATAAATTAGATTGTTAGTTGAAAACATACAGAGCCTAAATATAAGAGAAATGTCATTAGCAAAACTGCTCAACAGGAAGTTTACTGAATTGGAAAGTACTCTTGATTTTATGAATAATTTGAATTGAGGTATTTTTTACAGACACCCAGAGATTCCTGTACACCTATGTTACTTGCATTTTTCCAAAATTATACATGTAAAGTATTTGTACAAATAATGGCCACCAAGAAAAATTTCAGCAGTACATGTAAGATATATCTTATGATACTCAACTTTTTCTATATCCTTTGTGTTCAAGTTTCTAGAAATTTTCATCTTTGTAAGAATATCATGTGAGTGTGCTAAAGGTTTGTTCTAAGAATCTGGCTGAGCACAGTGGCTCATGCCTGTAATCCCAATACTTTTGAGAGGCTGAGGCAGAAGGATCATTTGAGCCCAGGAGTTCAAGACCAGCCTGGGCAACATAGGGAGATCCCATCTTTATTCATAAAAACAAAACTAGCTGGGCAAGGTGGCATGCATCTGTGGTCCCAACTACTTGGGAGGCTGAGGCAAGAGGATCACTTGAGCCTGAAAGGTCAAGGTTGCAGACTGTGTCTCTCCACCATAGCCTGGGTGACACAGCGAGACCCTGTCTTTAAAAAACTAAAATAAGAATCTATACACAATTCATGGAATGTGTATTATTTTATAGTTTTACTGTATATTAGTTCCTGTCATAACTTCAAATTTCTTGAAAACTTTTAAATTATTTTTATTCAAGACATACAGAAGCAGTCCAGGCACAGTGGCTGACACCTGTAATTCCAACATTTTTGTAAGCCAAGCTGGGTGGGTTACTTGAGCTCAACAGTTTGAGGTTGCAGTGAGCTATGATCATGCCACTGTACTCCAGCCTGGGCAACTATTAGAGAGAAAGAGAGAGAGAGAGAAGCAGAAATTGAAAGGATACTTTTTGAAATGTACTTAACGTAAAGGTTGTTTTACATGGTTAATTTATTCCTATTTAAAGGAATACTACATTCCTGCCACTTTTCTAGGTGGTGAATATATAGCAGCAACCAAGTAAATATTGCTGCCCTCAGGGTGGTTACTTTTAGTGCATAATGCTTTAAACAAAATATCTAGTATGTTAAATGGTAATAAGAGCCTTGGAGAAAAATAAAAGAGTGTTCAGGTCTAGCGTGAAAGGTTACACTTTCAAATCTGATCATTAGGGAAAGTGTCAACCAAGACAGTGATGTTTAAAAATATTTCAAGAAGCAAGTTGTGCACATATTAGGGAGAAAAGCAATCAGTGAATAAATAACAAGTATAAAGTCTCTATGCCAGGAGCATCATATGTTTAAGAAATAGCCAGGAGGTTAATATGGCTAGAGTAAAATGAGCAACGGGAAAAGTAGGAGATGTAATTACACTGGAAAAGAGTCGAGAGGCAAATTAAATAAGACTTTGTAGGCCACTATAAAGACTTTGTTGTTTTCTGTTTTGTTTTGACTCTGAATGAGATCAAAAGCCTTTAGGTTTTGTATGGAGGAGAAACTTAACATGAATTATATTTTAGTAGGGTTATTGTCACTGTTATAAGGACAAAACTGACTGGGGCAAAAAGATAGAAATAGATCACCTGGAGGTCATTGCAGTAACCCAGATGAGAGATATGGTGACTTGGACTAGAGAATTAGCAGTGGAGGTGGTAAGATACAATCAGGTTCTAGATATAGTGTGTAGGTAGGTTTAATAGAAATTGCTGTTGGATTGAAGAATAGTTTATGAGAGAAATGAGTCAAGGATGGAAGCTTCATTAGCTGAGAAAGGGTAAAGGGGATAATTTGGTTTAGTTTTGTAAAAGTTATGGGAAGTCTTGGTCTCATAGCTTAATATTCCATGGCTTAACGTGATACCTTCTCTATAGTGTATAACTGATAGGTTTTATTGACTAATTTAGTAATTTTTTTGTCTCAAACTTGACTTAGACTTTGATAAACTTCTGTTTATGATGGATGGATTTTTAAAATTGATTTCATTATTTGTATTTTATAATGAATTTTAAAGCATATTAATGAAAACACAAAATGTATTTTCTTATCTTGCTAACATTTAAACAAATGAACATATACTGTATAATTTTTTTTGTCTCACTATATATTCATATCCCTCTTCCCCCTTCTTGGCAAACTTATCTGAAAGTATACTGTTAAATGTTATGTCATGGGTATACTGGAGCATATGTGTTCAATACATGTCATAAATGAAAGCAGCTGGTTTCCTGTGCAGCTAAGAGAAGGCATGCATACAGCTGAGATCTTCAAACTTCAGAACTCATTGGATTCAGTTTCTATCCCGTCGAAGCATGCTGTGATTTCAATTAGTGCAAATGTGTAACAAGCTACCTTAATGGCTTCAAAAATTATTTTGTTTCAGTAGTTAAACTACTAAATCTGTTTAATTTTCTTTCCCTCTGCCTTCGGTCCCTACTTACCTATCCTACCTCTTGAAAAGAACATTACACCTATAGTCTTAGTTTTAAACTCGAATCTGAAAAGGCCTTGGCCAGGGTTGGGAAAAAGTTATCATCTCAAAGGGAAAAGCTGAATTCATACACAGGAACTGCAGGATTACTCTGGCGTTTTACTAGTCCCTTGTAGCACTCATAAGTCCCATAAATACCTAATGGAAAAACAGCAGAAAATGAGATCTGCAGCAGCCTTTTGAGATCGAATTTATGTTGCTGAACATTTTTTTGAGGTTGAGTGTAAAGGTCAAAAGAAAGTGGATAGATTAAAGTTGCTGAGTTTTGCAAACTTAAGGCCATTTTTAAAGGTTTCTCTTTCTGTAGCAAGAAAATTTCAAGATAAATGGCTTTGCTTCATTAGCTGAAATGTCATGTCTTCATTTAATATCTGTTACCTGAGACATTTCGTGATTTGGTGGCATTTATATACAATAAATAAAAATCTCAATCCACTTTAACAAATCTAGATAAATTTATGAAATTGCAGATCTTTCCAAGAATGGCATGATGATAAATTAGTGTATACATACATGTTTGTATTGCCATGTATATATGTATTTTAAGTGACATATTTTAGATATTTTTGGATAATATAGAAGGAAAAGATAAAAATCAAAGTTTTGTACTTTTAAAGTATGGGTTATTGATCCAGCAGCATAATTATAACCCTCTTTTTAAAAAATTATTTCTTCTGTTACACTACTACAATGAAGGTAAATGACCTCAAAGAAAAGATAGTGGTATGTTTTAGCATTGAAACAAAATTCATGGATGCTTTTAGTGGTCTCTACCTTTTGAACAATCTTTTAACACAATGTTACTGGTGCAAGCCTATATCTAAGAAACTGGGAGTTACTAGGGTACTATAGACTTGATGCAATGAAGAACAATGAACTGTCATTTCTGGACATCTCTGTTCCGAGTTGATAGTACAGAAAGCCACCACATGTGTTAACGTGACATTATAGATTATTTATAACCCCAGGGCTTTCTTTGTGTCTTTGATTTCATAGTTCAGATTGCTCACTCATTAATACTTAGAATTCAAAAGAATAAGATAAAAATGTTTGACTTACTACATTCATTGCTGGATTACAATAAAAAGTTTTCATGGCAATTATCTAGTAGATAATTTCATAGTAGAATAATATATGAAGTGAAATCTTTTCTTTTTTATGGTACTTGATATTTAATAGTAAAGCTATTCACTTTAGGAATTCAGATTATGGGAGTCTTGTCTCCATTTTTCTCTGTTTACTTTTTCAAAAAAAATTTTAAGGAAAATATTAATTTTCATTATTTAAATCTCTATATTAAACATTAAGTGATCTTTTTATGCCTTAGAATCACAATGAATATAAATGTTATTTTTGTATTATAGTTGATTTTATAATTTCAATTCATTTCTATTAAATATTTTGATGAACATTTTTATGAAACTAGGTAGAGGTCACAAATCTCATTAGTCACTGACAGCTAATTCTCAAACCCAGGTCTTTTCCTGTATACCACATTTCCTCATTAGTTCTCACTACACTGTATGGCTATTTCCTCCTCTTAACTTTTTGTATTTTATTACACCGTTAAAGTACAACTATACTTCTCAAGTGCCCTTTTCCATTCAGTAAGGGTCCCGGGTGAGCAATGATTCTGATTGGGGAAGAGGGAGAAGATGGTGTTGTAGCAAGTAGTATCAAAAAGCCCTTAGGAAGGTAGATAGATGTATAATTTTGTCTCTTAAAGAGAGCCTTTTTTCCTCCACTATTTTCATAAAGACAAAGGCTCTGCCTTAACTTTTTTGCCATTCTTATTTTTAAGACCAACCATTAGAGATTGTTTTTGATGTTGAGATGAAGAATTCAGGGAAGTCAAAACCTCCTTGACTTTTATAGTTTTAACAAATTTGTGCTCTCCAAACCTTCATAAAGTAATGTCTAGTGATCCTTTCAGATATGATGTGCTGTCATGTCAGTTTTTAATGATAATTTTTAACAGCATGATATTTAGTATTTTAGCTAGTTGCAACCAGTAAAATTTATTATATATACTCTTTGCTCATCAATAGAGCCTCTTGTGAATGAGTCAGTATTATATACTGGATAGAGCATTAGATGGCAAACTGGGTCTCAAATATTCTTAGGCATAGTTTTGCCACTGATTCATATAATATGCAAGTTTACTAACCTTTCTGGGCCTACAGTTGTCTTCTGAAATTGAAAGATGAATAGGGTTATCTCTAAAGTCTGTCCAAATCTGAAGATCTATTTTGTTATAGAAAACATTTAATCATACACACAAAAACAGAATAAAAATAAATAGCATAATGAATCCCTGTGTACTCATTACCTGTCCTTATACATTATCAACAGTTATCCCTTAGTATCTTCTAATACTTAGTTCGTATTAAAATTTCAATTTTATCTAGTCCATATTAAAATATCATCTCAGTAATAAGTTTCCAGTTGCTTTGTTTTGTTCAAACTGTAACCTAGACAAGGGGTGTGTGTATGTGTGTATGAGTGCGTGTGTTTGTAGGGAGGAGGGTGTGTGAGAGAGAGAGAGATAGATCTAGTTGTGTTTTTTAATACTTGTGGTCAAAAATACATACCATAAAATTTCCCACTTTAGGCTGGACATGGTGGCTCAAACCTGTAATCCCAGCAATCTGGAGGGCCAAGGCTGAAGGATTGCTTTTGCCCAGGAGTTTGAGACCAGCCTGGGCAATGTGGCAAAACCCCGTCTTTATAGAAAAATATGAAAATTAGCCAGGCATGGTAGCATGCACCTGTAGTCTGAGCTATTCAGGAGGCTAAGGTGAGAAAATCACTTGAGCCTAGGAGTTCGACACTGCACTAGCTGTGATTGCACCACTGCACTCCAGCCTCGGTGATAGAGTGAGCCCTTGTCTCAAGAGAAAAATATTTTTTAACCTTGTTATTTATTTTTTAGGGATAGTGTCTCCCTGCACACCCTGAGTACAGTAGTGTGCAGCATAGCTCACTGTAACCTTCAACTCCTGGGGCTCAGTGATCCTCCTACTTCAGCTTGCCAAGTAGCTAAAACAACAGGCACGCATCACTATGCCCAGCTAATTTTTAAAATTTTTTGTAGAGCTGGGGTTTTGCCATGTTGCCCAAGCTGTTCTCAAACTCCTGGCTTCAAGTGATCCTCCTTTCTTGGTCTCCCAAAATGTTTTGATTATAGGCATAAGCCACCATGCCCAGTCCATCTTAACCATTTTTAAGTGTAAAGTACAGTAATGTTAACTATATGCACATTGTTGTACAGTATGTTTCTTGTACAAACACCTTGCAAAACAGAAACTCTATAGCCATTGAACAGCAACTTCCTTTTGCTACTTTCGTACAGCCCAAGGCAACCACCATTCCACTCTGATTCTGTGAATTTGACGATTTTAGATATTTCATTTAAATGGAATCATGGTTTGTGGCTGGATTTTTATGGCTAGCTTATTTCACTTCCTTAGCTTAATGTCCTCAAGGTTCATCCATCTTGTAGTATGTGACAGGATTTCCTTCTCTCTTTCTCTCTCTCTCTCTCTTTTTAATTTTTGAGATGGAGTCTTGCAATGTCATCCAGGCTGGAGTACACTGGCACGATCTCAGCTCACTGCAGCTTCCTCCTCCCAAGTTAAAGTGATTCTCCCCTCTCAGCCTCCCAAGTAGGTAGGACTACAGGCGTGTGCCGCCACACCCAGCTAATTATTATTATTATTATTTTTTTTTAGTAGAGATGGGGTTTCACTATGTTAGCCAGGATGGTCTCAATTTCCTAAACTTGTGACCCGCCTGCCTCAGCCTCCCAAAGTGCTGGGATTACAGGTATGAGCCACTTTGCCAAGCCCTCCTTCTCTTATTTTTAAGGACAAGCAATATTCCATTTGGAATATATACCACATTTTCTTTCTTTTCTTTTAGATGGAGTCTCGCTCTGCCGCCCAGGCTGGAGTGCAGTGGCGCAATCTCGGCTCACTGCAACCTCCCTCTCCTGGGTTTGAGCAATTCTCCTGCCTCTGCCTCCTGAGTAGCTGGGACTGCAGGTGCATGCAACCATGCCTGGCTAATTTTTGTATTTTTAGTAGAGACAGGGTTTCAATGCATTTGCCAGGCTGGTCTCGAACTCCTGGCCTCAGGTGATCAGCCTGCTCAGTCTCCTGAAGTGCTGGTTTTACAGATATGAGCCACTGCACCCAGCCACATTTTCTTGATACATTCATCTGCTGATAGACATTTAGACTGCTTTCACCTCTTTGCTATTTTGAATAATTCTGTGATGAATATGGGTGTACAAATATCTCACCAACATCTTGTTTTCATATATTTTGGATATATTTCCACAAGTGAGGTTGCTGGCATTTTAAATTTTTTGAGGACCCTTCATAGTGTTTTCATAGTGGCTGTGTCACCTAACATTCTCAGCAACAGTGCACAAGGGTTTCAGTTTCTCCACATCCTCACTAGCACTTGTTATTTTTCTGTTTGTTTTTTATATAGTGGCCATCCTAATGAGTATAAGATATCTCATTGTGGATTTAATTTGCATTTCCCTAATGATTAGTGATGCTGAATGTTTTTTCATATACTTTTTGGCCATTTTATATCTTCTTTGAAAAATGTCATTCAAACCCTTAACCAATTTTTTAGTTAGGTTCTTTTGGGGCTGGGGTATTGTGGAGTTTGTCATATATTCTGGATATTTCCTCCTTATTAGATAGGTGGTTCGTAACTATTTTCTCTCACTTCATAAGTTACCTGTTTACTCTCTTTTTTCCTTTACTGTGCAGAAGTTTGAAGTTTGTAAGTTTGGTAGTCCCATTTGTCTTATTCTTCCTTTTGTTGCCGGTGCTTTTGGTGCCTTCTCTAAGAAATCATTATCAAATTCATTGCCATGAAACTTTTTTCTCCAGTGTTTTCTTCTAGGGGTTCTAAAGTTTTAGATTTTAAATTTAAGTATTTAATTTATTTTGAGTTCATTTTTATATATGCAATAAGATAAAGGTCTAACTGCATTCTTTTGCATGTGGATATCCTGTTTTCCCCACCATTTCTTGAAGAAACTATCCTATATGCATGTTGTAACCTTGGCACCTTTGTTGAAAATTATTTTATCACATATATGTGGGTTTATTTTGTGAATCTCTCTTCTGTTTCATTGGTCCATATGCCTGTCTTTGTACTAGTACTATACTGTTTCAATTGCTCTGGCTTTATAGTATGTTTTAAAATCAGGAACTCTGAGACCTCTATCTTTGTTTCTCTTTCTTGAGATTGTCTTGGTTATTTGGGGGGCCTTTCCATTTTTTTTTTCTTTAATTCTACTTTAAGTTCTGGGGTACATGTGCAGAACATGTAGGTTTGTTACATAGGTATACACGGGCCAGAGTGGTTGGCTGCATCCATCACCCCATCATCAACATTAGGTATTTCTCCTAATGCTATCCCTCCCCTAGGCCCCCACCCCCCAACAGGCCCTGGTGTGTGATGTTCCCCTCCCTGTGTCCATGTGTTTTCATTGTTCAGCTCCTACTTAAGAGTGAGAACATGCAGTGTTTGGTTTTCTGTTCTTGTGTTAGTTTGCTGAGAATGATGGTTTCCAGCTTCATCCATGTCCCTGCAAATGACTTAAACTCACCCTTTTAATGGCTGCGTGGTATTCCATGGTATATATATGCCACATTTTCTTTATCCAGTCTATCATTGATGGACATTTGGGTTGGTTCCAAGTCTTTGCTATTGTGAACAGTGCCGCAATAAACATATGTGTGCATGTATCTTTATAATAGAATGATTTATAATCCTTTGGGTATATACCCAGTAATGGGATTGCTGGGTGAAATGGTATTTCTGGTTCTAGATCCTTGAGGAATTGCCACACTGTCTTTCACAGTGGTTGAACTAATTTACATTCCTACCAACAGTGTAAAAGCGTTCCTGTTTCTCCACATCTTCTCCAGCATCTGTTGTCTCCTGGTGTTTTAATGATCATCATTCTAACTGGCATGAGATGGTATCTCATTGTGGTTTTGATTTGCGTTTCTCTAATGACTAGTGATGATTAGCTTTTTTTAATTTGTTGGCTGCATAAATGTCTCCTTTTGAGAAGTGTCTGTTCATATCCTTCGTCCACTTTTTGGGGTTGTTTTTTCCTGTAAATTTGTTTAAGCTCTTTGTGGATTCTGGATATTAGCCCTTTGTCAGATAGATAGACTGCAAAAATGTTCTTCCATTCTGTAGGTTGCCTGTTCACTCTGATGATAGTTTCTTTTGCTGTGCAGAAACTCTTCAGTTTAATTATATCCCATTTGTCTATTTTGGCTTTTGTTGCCATTGCATTCGGTGTTTTAGTCATGAAGTCTTTGCCCATACCTATGTCCTGAATGGTGTTGCCTAGGTTTTCTTCAAGGGTTTTTATGGTTTTAGGTCTTACATTTAAGTTTTTAATCCATCTTGAGTTAATGACTACAGGCATGTGCTGTGCCATCACACCAAGCTAATTAAAAAAATTTTTTTTTGTAGAGATAGAGTGTTGTTCTGTTGCCCAGGCCAGTCTTGAACTCTGGCCCCAAGTAGTCTCCTGCCTTGGCCTCCCATTATGCTGGGATTAAAGACATGCCCAGCAGATCTTTAAATGATACTTTGAAGAACCTGAGCACACGCATATGTTTCTTCATTCTTTGTTAGTAACTCTCAGTTCTTTATGTAGCTTTATTTTTCTGTCACCTGGTGTATATATTCCTTGGATTATATGTTTGCTCTCTGTCTCCATCTATAGAATACAGCTATCAGTAGTAAAGGGATTTGTCTGATTTGTTCTGTGTTGAATTCTGAAGTTAGTGTTTAATATTTAGCATATATGTAATAAACATTTATTGAATTAATGAGGCCAGAATTCATGATTCTGCCCCATTCTCCATCCTTATAAGTACTTTGATTGTTTTGATTGCTCACAAAAAGATTTATTTTAAATTTTGAATTCCTACGGCGGAGGCACGGTGGCTCACACCTGTAATCCCAGCACTTTGGGTGGCTGAGGAGGGCAGATCGCCATGTCAAGAGATGAGACCATCCTGGCCAACAGGGTGAAACCCCGTCTCTACTAGAAAATAACAAAAATTAGCTGGGCGTGATGGCGCACTCTTGTAGTCTGCTACAGGAGTAGACTCGGGAGGGTGAGGCAGGAGAATGGCTTGAACCTGGAAGGTGGAGGTTGCAGTGATCCCAGATCACGCCACTGCACTCCAGCCTGGTGCATGGCGCCTGGCAACAGAGCAAGACTCGGTCTACAAAAAAAAATTGAATTCCTGTGCCTTGACTCAAATATGCCTTGGTTTTAACTACTGTGTGTCAATGCTGTGCTCTTTCCAACTATATTTTCACGTGCTTTTTCTAGAAAGTTCTTCCATAGGTATCTTTTTAAAAAAAAAATTTTTTTGAGACAGGGTCTTACTCTGTCTCCTAGGCTGGTGTGCAGTGGCACTGTCTCTGCCCACTGCAACCTCCATCTCCTAGGCTCAAGTGATTTTCCCACCTCAACTTCCCGAGTAGCTGGGACCACAAGCACGTACCACCATACCCAACTAGTTTTTGTATTTTTTGTAAAAATGGGGTTTCACCAGTTGCCAGGCTAGACTCAAACACCTGGGCTCAAGCAGAGCTCACCTCAGCCTCCAAAATCCTCACTCCTGGGATTACAGGTGTGAGCCATCGTTCCCAGTCTCATGTACCTTTATATTAGGATTGCATCTTCTGTTTTCTTACTGTTCCCACTGGCTTGATTTATCATTTTCTATATCTTTTAGCCACTTTTTTTTTTCTTTTCTTTTCTCCCTGCCCCTCTCTTTTAGCCACTTTGAATCGGTTTGCTTTAGTGTCTCTGTGTCATACAGCAGATAATTTTCTTTTGCTTCCTGCGGCAATTTGAATATACTTTCATGTCAACAGCTGGTGATATATTTGGCCTCAAACCTGTCATGTTATTCTATAATTACTAAATATGTATGTGTACATTTTTTTCTATGTGGTTTATTCTCTTTGCTATTTTTAAATTTTTTATTCTGGCATTTTGGGAAGGTTTATATTTCTTTTCTAGCCATTAGCTTTTCTTTTAAGTGTATTTTTTATGATGGCTTTAATCCTCTTTTTTGTTATAACATTCTACTCTCCTATCAGTTTTAAATGGTATACTTTGATTCTCACCTATTATCTATACAACAGTGATTTTATTCTGCATTTTTCTCTCGCTTCTTTGTTTTAAAATTGTATTATGTCTACTTTGTCACAGTATGTAGTGTTTACAGACTATCTTCTTTCCATCCTTTTAATTTGTAATTATAATTCCCTTATTAAATGTAATGTGGTTTACCAGCAACAGTCCTGTGTTTCAGTTTTTTCCCAATCATGCTTGGATGAAGCTTATCTTCTAATATATTTCTCAGGAAAGGCATATGTGTACAGGATCTTCTGTGTTCTCTTTTTCCTATTACTTTATGCTTTGTCCTACACAAAGACAGCTTGGCTGCATATAAAATCCTTGGCTTTATTTCTTGGAGAAAATGTTCTGGTATTGTCTTGCTTCATGTATTTCTCTAAGTCTAAGGCAGCCTAATTTTCTTTCTGTCTGTCTGTCTGTCTCTCTCTCTCTCTCTCTCTCTCTCTCTCTCCTTTCTTTGTTTCCTTTCTCGACAGAATCTCACCCAGGCTGGAGTACAGTGTGATGTGATCATACTTCACTACAGCCTTGATCTCCTTGGGTCAATTATCCAGCCGCAGCCTCCTGAGTAGCTAGAACTACAGGCATGTGCCACCATGCCTGGCTAATTTGTTTTATTATTTTTTTTTTTAGAGACAGAGATCCTACTGTGTTGCCTAGGCTGGTATCAAACTCCTAGCCTCAAATGATCTACCTCAGTCTCCCAAAGTGTTAGGATTATAGTCATGAGCCACACACCCGGCCCCTAGCCTAATTTTCTTACTCTTATTAGTAATTTTATCTTTTTGCCTATAGGCCTGAGAATGCTTTTTTGTCATTAAGATCTAATAATTTTACCAGGATGTGTCTTAGACCTTTCTTGTTTGGGGTCAGTTTTTCCAGATATTCAATAATAAGCCGGAACTATAGTTTCCGGCTTATATAGTAATATGCCTACACATGCTTCTACATCAGCAGCATATCTTTTGACTGTATAGATTTAAGTTTTCTTCTATTTCTGGAAAGTTTTCTTAGACTATATTTTAAATATTTAATTTCATTGTGTTATTTTTTTCCTCAAGGATTCTAACTGTCTTTATGTTGGATCTTCTTTGCCTGTCTTCCATTTTCTCTACTTTCTTTTTTTATTTCTTTCTTTTCTCATTTTAATTCTTTTGGTTATTTGCCTTTATTTCTTCAGTGTACCTTATTAGATTTTCACTTTATTAATGTATTCTACATTAAGTACTTTGTAATTTATTTCTGGGATTTTTTTTCTTCTTATTGCATTTATTTCTTGATTAATTTGTCCTAGTAATGTTGAAGACGTGGTCATGTATTGTTTTATTTGTACTTCTTATGGCTTATTGAGAGAATATGAAGATAAATTTGGTTTCAGGTTATTGCTATTACCCTGAAATAGATTTGGAACTGTTTTTCTGTGCTACTACTTTGTTACTCTAACTTAGGGATGTCATTTGTATTATCTTAGATTTACTTTTTCTCTTGTTTCTATCCTTTTCTCACTAATTTATTTTATTTTGTTCCTATTTCATTTTGCTTGCTTTACACAGTCCTGACCTCCATTTTATTTACTGTATTTTTATCAATGCCTTTCTCCATTTCTTTGATGGTCATATTTTTCTTTTACACTCTCTTGAGCCCAGCCAGTTTGTGTTTCACCATCTGTTAATATATTTAATTATAACTTCTCTATACTTTAGTGTCTCTGCTTAATAGGACTAATTGTTTCATGAATTTTGTCCATACGTTTGCTTATAACTGATGTGTGTTCCGTTACTATATATTTCTGTTAAATGTCTTGTATGTGTCATTTACTTCGCTAATTTTTTACTTCTGTCCTCATACAGGTTCTGTTCTGGTTCCTTTTTCATTTCTCATCTATGCATTATAGTGTTTTCCTACACCAGCTAGTTTACATAAGGTTTAATTAAGGAAGGGGTTACACATGTATTTTATACTGTGAAGAATTGTCCATATGATGCACATATACCAATTCAATCAACGGTATTAACTCAGGATGATACAAATGGTAACTAAGTATTATTTCCTACCGCTATCCCTAAGCACCTTATTTCACATTTTCTTTTCCTTAACCCTTGGTGACATCTAGGGAAGATTGACTGTAGTTTTTAGTCACTTTTAGCTATTAAGAAAATTGCCCTACTTTTGGTGATTTAAACAAGTTTTAAGTCTATTGTTAAAAATATCAGTCTTATACTGTATTTGTATTAGTCCTTTCTTGTACTACTATGAAGAATACCTGAGACTGGGTAATTTATAAAGAAAAGAATTTTAATTGGTTTATGGTTCTTCAGGCTCTACAGGAAGTGTGGCTAGTGAGGCCTCAGGAAAATTTCAATCATGTCAGAAGGGGAAGCAGGCATATCTTACATGGCTGGAGCAGAAGGAAGCAAGACAAGGGGGAGGTGCTACACACTGTTAAACAACTAGATCACATTGAGAGTTCATGCACTATCACAAGAACAGCAAGGGGAAAATACACCCTCATGATCCAATCATCTCCCACCAGGCCCTTCTTCCAACATTGGGGATTACAATTTGACATGCAATTTGGGTAGGGACACAGACGAAACCATATCATTCTGCCCATGCCCTCTCTCAAATCTCATGTTCTTCCTACAGTGCAAAATAGAATCATCCCTTCTTAAACCCCCGCCCCCCCCCATCCTAATTCATCTCGGCATTAACTTAAAAGTCCACAGTCTGAGGTCTAATTGGAGACAAGACAAGTCTCTTCTGCCTCTGAGCCTATAAAATAAACTTAGTTACTTCCATGATACAATGGAGATACAGCATTGGGTAAATACTCTTGTTCCAAAAGGGATAAATCAGCGAGAAGAGAGGGGCTACAGGCCTCATGCAAGTCCAAAACCCAGCAGTGCAGTCATTAAATCTTAAAGCTCCAAAATAATCTTTGACTCTGTATCTCCCATTCAGGCCATACTGATGCAACAAGTAGGCTCCCAAGCCCTGCAGAGCTACAGGTGCAGAACTCCCAAGGGCTTGGGCAGTTCTGCACCTGTGGCTCTGTAGGGCTTAGTTCCCATGTCAGCTCTCAAGGGCTGGCGTTGAGTGCCTGTAGCTTTTCCACTTGCATGTTGCAAGCTGTCAGTGGACCTACCATTCTGGGGTCTGAAGAACAGTGGCCCTTTTTTCACAGCTACGCTAGGCAGTTCCCCAATGGAGACTCTGTATAAGGGCTCCAACCGCACATTTCACCTCTGCATTGCCTTAGTAGAGGTTCTCCATGAGGGTTCACCCCTGCAGCAAACTCCTGCCTGAACATCAGGTGTTCCTATACAAGCTCTGAAATCTAGACCGCCCTCTGCACACCCACAGGCTGAAGACCAGGTAGAAGCTGCCAAGGCTTACAGCTTGCACCTTCTGGAGCAATGGCCTGAGATGTATCTGGGGCCCTTTTTCCATGGCTGGAGTGGCTGGGACACAGGGAGCAGTATCAAGGTTGCATAGAGCAGCTGGTCCCTGAGCCTGGCCTGGGAAAGCACTCTTCACTTTTATGCCTCTGGGCTGGTGATGGGAGGAGCTACTGGAAAGTCTCTGAAATTAGAGGCATTTTCCCCATTGTCTTGGCTATTAACTTTCGGCCCCCCTTATGCAAATTTCTACAGCCAACTTAAATTCCTGCCTAGAAAATGAGTTTCTCTTTTCTGCCACGATTAGGCTGTACGTTTTCCAAACTTTCCAAATTCTGTTTCCCCTTTAAATATAAGTTCCAGTTGCTGATCATCTCTTTGCTCACGCATAAAAGCATATGCTGTTAGAAGCAGATAGGATACATCTTGAATGCTTTGCTGCTTAGATATTTCTTCTGCCAGATACCATAAATCATCTCTCTCAAGTTCAAAGTTCAACATTTCCCTAGAGGAGGAGTATAATGCTGCTAGTCTCTTTGCTAAAGCATCACAAGAGTGACCTCTACTCCAGTTCCCAAGGAGTTCCTCATCTCCATCTGAGACCTCCCCAGTCTGGACTTCACTGTCTTATCACTGTCACCATTTAGGTCACAACCATTAAACAAGTCTCTAGGAAGTTACAAACTTACCCTTACCTTCCTGAATTCTTATGAGCCCTCCAAACTGTTTCAACCTCTGCGCATTACCCTGTTCCAAAGTTGCTTCCACATTTTGAGGTATCTTTATAGCTATGCCCCAGTGGTTGGTACCAATTTTCCGTATTAGTTTGTTCTCACTCTGCTATAAAGAACTACCTGAAACTGGGTACCTTATAAAGAAAAGAGGTTTAATTTACTCATGTTTCCACAGGCTCCACAGGACACATGGCTGGGGAGGCCTCAGGAAGCTTACAATCAGGAAGAAGGAGAAGCAGGCACATCTTAAATGGCTGAAGCAGAAGTAAGAGAGACAAGGGGGAGGTGCTATACATTTTTAAACAACCATATCTCTCCCATTATCACAAGAACAGTGAGAGGAATATCTGTCCCACTAGGCCGCTCTTCTAACATTTGGGATTAAAATCAACATGTGATTTCAAAGGGAACACAAATCCAAGCCATATCAGTGTTAATTTTTTTATTATTATTTTTATTGCAAAGCTCAGCTTTCCAATATACTCTGCTCATAAATTGAAATTTTTAACATTATTTAAATGTCAGTTTTCCCTACAGGGAACCATAGAATCAATGCCTTTCCAACCAAAAAACAAGATTTTTGTGAAACTTTACCATAAATTTCTATGGAAAAGGCAAGAATAATCAAGCTACTCTTGAAGAGTGACAACAAAGAGAAGTGTGATGTAGCCTACCATATATCTGAACATTCTGTGATTTTTTTAATATAGCAGTTCACTATTAGTGGTAGGCCAGTGTAATGGGACAGAGAGAACAGAGACACACCCTTCATTCCTTTCCTTAAGGAAGTGGTTGATTATTCAGTAAATGGTGCTGAGATAATTATTTTTTCATAACAAAAAAATGAAATCAAATTTCTGTTTTATACTATACACAAAAATCAATTTCAGGTGGATCTAAATGTGAAGGGTAAAATGACAGAGGTTTTGGAAGGTAACTTTGGAGAATATCTGTATGATCTTGGGGGTGTGGAAAATTTCTTGAAAAGGACACAAAAGCATAAAGGCAAAGAATAATAAGTTGTATCACATTAAAATTAAGAGCCTTTGTTTATCAAAAGATACCTTTAAGAGAATAAAAGGCAAGCCACTAAGTAGGAGAAGATATGTATGACACAAATAACCAATAGAGAATATACGTAATATATTTTTTAAATTTTAGAAATCAATATGAAAAAGACAACACACAAGAAAAATAGTCAAAAGTTACCAACAGGAAATTTACCTTAGAAGAAAATCACATATGTATTGAAGGAACGAAAAATTGTTCTACCTCATTATTAATTAGGGAAATACATTAGCCAGGCATGGTGGCACATGCCTGTATTCCCAGCAATTCAGGAGGCTGAGATGGGAGTATTGCTTGAGCCCAGGATGTCAAGGTTGCAGTGTGGTATGATCTTACCACTGCACTCCAGCTTGGGTCACAGTGAGACCCTGTCTCAAAATAAATAAAAAATAAATAATCCCTTGAAAAATCAGAGAAATTCAAGTGTAATCCACAATGAGGTATCTTTTTATACCAATCAGTTGATAAAAGTTTTAAAGTGTAACAATTTCAAATGGGTAAAATTAGAACTACTGATTCTTACACACTTGAAGAGAGAAATTCCTTACTATCCAGAAAATGTTATTGCTTTTGGTCATTATATCCAATATCGAGAACTTAGTCTAATAAACTATGAACAAGGCCTCTCCCAAGAACATTTAAAACATAATTGTGAGAACTTAAAATGTAATTGGAAGTGTGTTTTAATGATGTTTATTTATTAGAAGACTCAATATTGTAAAGACTCTTAACATTGTCCATTTTAGTCTGTCAATTCAATGCAATTCTGAGTAAAATCCTAACAAACGGGTATATATGAATGTAAATTGACAAACTAATATTTACATGTTTTTGGAAATTCAAAGGATAAAAATAGCCAAGACCATCTTGAAGATAAATAAGATGGGAGAATTTAATTTACAGGTGCCATGGGTGGGCTTTTCCCCCAACCCAAATCTCATCTTGAATTGTAAAATCCCCATAATCCCTACGTGTTGAAGAAGAGACCTAGTGGGAGGTAATTAGATCATGGGGGCAGTATCCTTCAGGCTGTTCTTGTGATAATGAGTGAGTTCTCTTGAGATCTGGTGGTATTGTAAGTGTCTGATAGTTTTCTTTTACATACTTGCTCTTTCTTTCTTGCCTGCCACCATGTAAGATGTGTCTCTTCTCCTTCTGCCATGATTGTAAGTTTCCTAAGGTCTCCCCCTTGTCTCTCTTCCTTCTGGTCCAGCCATTTAAGATGTGCCTGCTTCCCCTTCTTCCTGATTGTAAGTTTCTGGAGGCCTCCCAGCCATGTGTCCTGTAGAGCCTGTGGAACTATAAGCCAATTAAACCTCTTTTCTTTATTTAATTGACTCACAGTTCCACATGTCTGGGGAACTGTGAGTCAATTAAACCTCTTTAGAAATTACCCAGTCTTGGGCAGTTCTTTATAACAGTGTGAGAACAGACTAATACAACTGGATATTGAGTCATCTTATAAAGTTAAAATAATATTTTATTTTATTGGTGCATTGGTGCAATAATAAATAATGGAACAGAATAGGGAACCTGAAAACATACCAACAGTTATAGTCTTCCATTTTGATTACGTGTTGGAGCTGGTGTTTAAAACGTGTTACTTTCATTAGATGTTTCAAAATTTTATAATGAATATGTACTTTTAGTCAAAATTTATTTACTTGAGAAGCAAAGCGATGTTGTGGATTATGGTCTCTGATACTATAATGTGAGTTTGATCCAAATGTGAGTTCCAGTCCCAGTTCTATCATGTACTTACCAGCTGTTTATGGTAGTTATTCAACTGGTCCATGATTCTTAGTTTTTTTAATCTATAACATGAGATAATAAAATTACCTCTCAGGATTATGGTGAGAATTTGACATAATAAGTATAATCCTGCTGGCACATACTGTTCCCTTGATGAGGGGAATTTGTTATTACGTTTCTTAGGAATACAAAACTTCTGTTTATTCTTGGTAAGAATTCATGATTCCCAGATCTGTGTGTACTACGTATTATATTCAAGGTTATCAAATTGTATCTTTGGTAATGGTTGCCACTGGAGCTTTTTTTTGAGTATGTACAGCTCCTTATTCAGAGTTGTTTTCTAATCATGATTAGTTTGTGTAGTTTTGGAAGAGCCATATTGCTGCCCTGTATTCATAAAGCAGTCTTGTAAATACTGATTATGATAGCATTTTGAAAAATTAATAGCCTCCAAAATCATTAATTTTTTTAAAATAATGCAGTTAAATTTAGAAAAGGGTTAGCCATAGATGTTTTATAGTTAATCCTATTGTCATTAATATAAGTTAGTGGAACCTAATTTTTATATGTGCTAATAATTGCTATTAAGAATTTTGTTAATTGTGTATACATTGGTGCTTGCT
This sequence comes from Sapajus apella, assembly GCF_009761245.1. Classification (NCBI taxonomy): domain Eukaryota; kingdom Metazoa; phylum Chordata; class Mammalia; order Primates; family Cebidae; genus Sapajus; species Sapajus apella. The sequence continues at coordinate 5,666,826 of NW_022437034.1, forward strand.
CAGAATGAATGATAGGGGAAAACTCCACAAAATATAGCACTTAACATTAATTTTTTATTATATAGAAAAAGCTTTATGAGTTATAGTCTTAAAATTTTTAGTGTTTATTTTATGAAATATTTCATTTTTTTTCCTGGGCACTTTCAAATTGAGATGAGGGTGGTAGAATTTGCCAGTTTATTTTTTGGCTATTTTTTTAAACACATCTTAATTTGAAAACAAATTTAGTAATATTTTTCTCAACATCCTGAAATTGTGTAACCTGTAGAAACTTCCCACTTTCTTTTTGACCTTATTCTTAAATACCACATTAAATGTAGGACAAATAAGTCACAAAGCTTGCTTATCAAAACAGAGTATTGTATTTGACTTTCCATCAGAGCTTTTGGGGAAGACCTCACAGTATTGTACTGTGTCCCAAGTTGCAAAATATCAATCTTTAAATAATGAAAATAAAGGAAATGCCAATAGAAAATTAGAGGAAATATTAGAACACTTAAAAACAGCATATTGCAACCTGCATTGATTATTATCTTTCACATTCAACATATTATTTGACTTATCTAAAAATCACGCTTTCAGCCAATCAGTACTTATAATAATTCTATTTAATCTTTTAAGAAGGAGAGGTAATCTACCCTCACCGAGTGATTCAGTGTAGCATCCTAACTAATAATGACTTAATGTCTGTCCAAATGGCATGCAATGAGAAGTATGAAACATTGTATACTTTCTTGCCTAAGACAGTTAACTGAATCTAATCATAAAGTTCAGACACATCTTCACTGTGGAGCATTTCTACAAGACAATGGCCTGGACTCTTTAAAAATGTCACTGTCAAGAAAGACAGTAAAGAGAATGGAAAGAGACCGTTTCAGAGATTAAGGGAGACTAAAGAGACTTAACAAGCAAATGTAATACTAGATCCTTGACTATATATTAGATAATATTACATCACTGCCACATTTTGTGCTTATATAGGAAAATGTCCTTGGTCTTAGAAGATACATACTGAATGTATCATAAATAAGGTCATAATGTCTGCAACTTGTTTTCCAGTGGTTTGAGAGGAAGAACTTCATGTGTGCGTGTGTGTGTGTGTGTGTGTGTACTTGTGTGTTGTTCTGTGTGTACAGAACATGTTCTAATTGATACATATAGGTAAATAGTATAAGAGTGTTCATTTGTACTCAGTTTTTTCTGTAGGCTTGGTTTCAAAATCAAAATTTGAAAAACCTTCAGGGAAAATATTTTTAAAATATGGTAATAATAAATTAACACACTAGATAAACTTTTTATAGGTTTCATGAGTTTTTTTTCCTTCAGAAAATCATGTTTATGTAGATAGCAGAATGTTTCTCCTCTTAAAACTTTTCTAAATTTTAGATGTCAGAAATGTAGACATCTAAATTTTTTTTCCATTTCATTTGTAAATGTTAATGAAAACTAGACTTTTACAACATTAAAGACATTTAATTGGTCTATGTGGGATTTCATGTTTTGCTTTATTCAACAGCTATATATTGAACATTTAGGTGATGAGACTGAGTAGCTAAACTTAGAAGCTCTCTATTAAGATTGTCCAGATTCCATCTGATCCCATCACTTACCACCTTTGTGATCTTGGACAAGTAATTTGAGATATCTGTGTCTCATTCTCTTCAAATATCCAACAGGGTAATAGTAGTACATACCAGTTTCTTAGGATTTTAGTAATGCTTAAATGAGTTAATATATTTGAAGCACTTATGAAAGAGCCAGGTTCATAGTAATTTTCTAAAAATTATACCTACTTACGACATGTATCTTTGCTGAGGAAATAATGAGTAAGAATACAAGACCGGACAGCCATTGAGTAGTGAAGAAGTTTTACAATCATGGTAATTATGCCTTTTATATTAAAAGAAAGTTCATATGGAACATTTGCTTATATGTTTCATCTTCTTTTCAATCAGATAATAAGTTCTCCAGTGTAGAAGGGAGATGTCAGCCTGACACATAAAAATACACCTGTCAGAGATTATGTAAGTGTCAAAATAATACTATATGGAGAAATTCAGGACATTTGGATAAATAAAGGAATGTCATGCATTTTGGATAGAACATAGAGAAGTGAGGAAAGGAGACATTCCCAGCTGAAATAATAGCTTAATGATTTGAACAAGGATGCAGATGCATGTAGTATACACAGTGGACTAGACAATTTGTGTGTGCATGTACATATGTGAAAAAAAGTCTTTGAAATGTTTGCATTTCAATTAAATTCTGATTTTAAGAATTTATTTTCCCACCATATTCTGTGTTTGCTATCATCCTGTTTCCTAAGGCATTCTTTGAAACAGACATAGACCTAGTCCTGAAAATGCTGCTCTTATTGTTCAGATACAAAGCAGGATGAGATATTTCTTTTTCTTTACGATTCCAACTGGAATAGTATGGCTCAACCTAAGTTCTGTACAAAATTACTTAATGATAACTCCCAAAATTAAACCAATTTCTATTTTCTCCAGTTAGAATGCACAGGGTTTTTTTAGATCTAAGACACATTATTATATCTATTTCCTAAAATCACTAGATGTCCATGGGAAAGAAAAAACTCTTGTGTAAGTAGGAATAATATAATGGGATTTGAAATGCTGTCTTACGAGATTCTTTAAAATCATGTGAAATAGTTTCTATGATTTTTTTTTGTCTTGTTTTTTTTCTTTGTTGGGGGGAGTGGGTAGACGGAGTCTTGCTCTGTCGCCCAGGCTGGAGTGCAGTGGCATGATCTCAGCTCACTGCAACCTCTGCCTTACCAGGTTCAAGCAGTTCTCCTTCCTCAGCCTCCCACGTAGCTGGCACTACAGGTGCACGCCACTACGCCCCGTTGTTGTTTTTTTTTTTTTTTTTTTTTTGTATTTTAGTAGAGATGTTCACTGTGTTGCCCAGGCTGGTCACAGACTCCTGAGCTCAAGCAATCCACCCGCTTTGGCCTTCCTAAGTGCTGGGATTACAGGTGTGAGCCACCATGCCCAGCCTTTATGATTTTTTTTTAAATCACAAAGAGGATATATCAGTTTTATTTGTAATAATGTTTGAGCCCATCATTTTGAAAGCATTGGATCATTTAACCAATATTTCTGAAAATGAATCATGGTTCTAGTCATAATCTATATGCTTTAAAATTCCTTCCCTTTATTCTTTCTTCCCAAATCCATGACATCTGAATTTTAATAAGGAAGAAAATAAGCATGTTTTTAAAATGTTTTAGAAAAGATTTTTAAAATGAAATGAAAATGTTTGAGGAAATTAAAATTTCTTTAGGTATTCATTGAGATACTGATTTTTATCAATGTCTTTTTGTAAAAATACCTATATACTAACTTTGAATAGGTTCAACATATGGTATGTGTTATGCAGTTAATGTTAATGTAGAATGATGTTAAACCCACAAAATATTGCCAGGGATTTACCAACAACCACGAATTTAATTATACAGAAGAAAAGTATAGTTACAAATGCAGTCTTTTGTCTTGTTACATTCTCTATATCTAGAGGATGTCAGAGATACTTTATCCCTATGCAGCATATATTCTCCCAGAATATGTAGCCACAATTAGAACAGAGTTTAGGAGCCTACTTTAAGCTTTAATAGTCATAGATGGGCATTTCCACAGTGTTAGTAAAAAAGAGAAAAATTTTTGAACCCATGTCTCAGTGTAGGTCTCCTAAAGGAAAGTGGCCCAAAGTCCAAATGCTTTAATATCATTCATATCTGCTTGATAACAAAATATTTATTTTTGTTTTTACCCTTGGACAAGTCAATCAGTTGATCTTTGTCTTAATTTGTTCCTGGTAAGATTGAACAAGATACTTGCAAAAACCCCCTCTAGTTTGAGAATTCTATTGATTTTTTTTTCCCCGTAGTAACTCACAGATAGCTTCCCAGGTTGGAAATAATGGTATACACATTTAGGTACCATGTGTTAGATCAGATTTTTGCTCATAGATCTGTGGTTATTTTAATTTTTTCTTGTTATTTATAAAAATAATTATGTACTTTGCTATGGGGTTTAATGTGTCTTTTTATTCTTAAAAAATGTAGTGCATTGATCAGCCACCTAAAATACTAGCCCTATAGAATTCTAATAGTTAGGTTTTATATATAACCATTTGTTAATTAAATATTAAATACTGGATTAGCTTAAAATGGACATGCAAAAAAAACACTTGCCACACAAGATATACAGTGCCTTTTTTCACAGTACCTTATAAATGGAAGATACTTATTGAGTGTTTGTTGAGTGAATAAAATGTTTTCACTTGGTACATTCTATTTCCTTAAAATTTATTATATTTTATTTTACTTTATTTTGAGACAGGATCTCAATATGTTGCCCAGTCTGGACCTGATCATTTAGACCCTAGCAATCTTCCTGCCTCAGCCTCTCAAGCAGCTAGGGCTACAGGGATGTGTTACTATGCTTATGAAAGTTTTGAAGTAGCGAAAGCAATGTAATGAACCATATCTATCCATTACTGAGATTTAATAATTACTAAGATTTTGCCATGCTTGCTTTATCTAGCCTTTAAAGAAATTTCTCCACTGAATGATTTACTTTAAAATACTTGACCTCTTGGCTTTTTACTCTGTATTTTAAAGAAAGTTATAGTAATTTGTGACATAAACCAATAGAAAACAAGGTAAATTTTGTTATATCTTCATAACAATTGACTATATTTTGGTTTGTCTTACCAATAATTTGATGAATCACCTTTCATTTTCAACTTATCTTTGGTAACTAAGTAGATAAGTAGGAGTGTAGGTTTACTTACTTGAATTCTTTGAATTTGTGTGTGTGTGTTGCTTTTTTCCAGTAACAAACTATAAATGGTGGTGTTATTGTGGTTAGGAGTATGGGGCTGTAGAGTTGGGGAAAATGTGTATGAATCTCAATTATGCTACTTTACCTTTTGAATGTGAGCAAGACAAGTCTCAGAGTTGTTTTAGTTTTTTAATTTTAACTTTGAAATAATTGTATACCTTTAGAAAACTAGCAAAAATAGTTCAATGAATTCCCATGTATTAATATTTACCACAGCTATCATATGTATGTATGTATAATTTCTTCTCCTGAATCATTTGGGAGTAAGTTACAAATACAATGCCTCTTTAACTTCTAAATACTTGAGGTGTAGTTAGTAAAAATTAACATTTTGTCATATAATCATAGTATATTTACCAAAACAGGAAATTAACATTGATAAAATATTGCTGTCTTATCTAGAGATCTTATTCAAATTTTTTCAGTTATGCCACTCATACCCTTCATGGTCAAAGAAAAATTACATTATTCTTAGGGTGAATCCAAGATCACACATTACATTTAGTTGTTATATACCTAGAAACTGCTGGTAGTCCTAGCTATTTGGGAGGCTGAGGAGGGAGGATCACTTGAGCCCAAGAGTTTGAGAGAGAGAGAGAGAGAAAGGGAGAAAGGAAGGAAAATAAAAGGAGAGAGAAGGAGAAGTAAACAGAATAAGCTCATGGACTGTTATAAAGGCAATGAGACATAAAGGATGCCAGTCAAAACAGATAAATAATAAAAGGTTAACTAACAGAGGACTCAGCTATTTGTAAGTACTAACAAATTTTCATAATTGGTCAATGATTGATGTGACGTTAATATATCCGACTTTATCTTTCATAGCTTTGATATTTTTGGAAAGTACAGGCTGTTTATTTGGTATTGTTTTATGTTTCCTTATGATTAGATTTAGGTTATACCTTTTCTTAAAATACTATGGATATGACCTATCCTTCATGTATTATATTAGGAGGTACATGATACCTGTTTTATCCTATTGTTGGTGATGTTACCCTTAGATCATAATATTATATTTTCAAATTTCTCTACCATAAACTTACCATTTTTCTTTTATAATGAATATTTTGTGGGAAGATACTCTGAGAGTACCTAACTATCCTGTTTCTCATTACATGTTCACATACTGGTTTTGACATCCATTCTTCCTACAGGCAGTTATTACTATGGAAATTGCCAAATAATGATTTTTTTCATTTCATCATTTTTTCTGCCTTTGTTAGTTGGCTTTCAGCCTCAATTTTTACATCTGTAAAATGAACCTAATTAATGTAAAATTGGCTAATAACAACCAAATCATGTAGTATATAAGATAATGCATTTTATTTTATTTTATTGAGACACAGTCTCAGTCTGTCACTCAGGCTAGAATGCAGTGAGTGATATGATCACAGCTCATTGCAGCCTTGAACTCCTGGGATCAAGTGATCCTACCACCTCAGGCCTCCCTAGTAGCTGAGACTACAGGTGTGCACCAACACACCCGGCTAATATATATATATATATATTTTATATATATATTTATACATATAAATATATATATTATATATATTTTATATATATTATATGTTATATATATTTACACACACACATATACACACATATGTATACGTTTATATACGTGTGTGTGTGTGTGTGTAAAGATGAGGTCTTCCTGTATTGCCCAGGTTGGTCTCAATCCTGGGCTCAGGAGGTTCACTCACCTCAGCCTCCCAAAATAATACATTGATTTGGGACAATTCTTAGCACATAGCTTTTTCAAATATTCAATATTATAATTTTTATTATGCTAGTATCTACTTGACAGTTAAAGAAATAGATCATTTTAAAGATCTTTGAAAGGTCATAGGAAATGTTAAAAATATCAAATATTTTATGTGTACCTCCCATTAATGTTTTACCTTACCTTTGGTAAGGTCAGAAGTGAGATGATGTAACAGCCATCATATGTATGTGTATCTTTTTTATTTACCTAAGACAGTTTTTGGTTATTTAATGCAGAACATATATTTGTAACATACTTCATAGGATATGCAGTACTTTAAATTCTTGTTGTAAGGCAGTCATTTAATAGGAGAGAAACATAGAGACCTGGTAAATTAAATTTTGATTCAGTATAGTGAATGATGAAATAGGATTATTTATGATTATTTTAAATCTTAAAATTTTTTTAAGTTAGTACTTTAAAACAATATATGTACATAGTTTACTGATTTTGTCCTTAAGAGTATACTTTGGAAAAGAGCAATACCCTGCCCTGTACTTTGACAACTCTTTTAGCTATTTCTTCTTTTATCTATCTCCATACTTTTATCACCTAATCCATCCAGATTAGATATTATGTGCTTACCAACTTCCTACTATGATAAGATAAACATTTATCTCTCTTATATACATACATCTTGTCCTCTCTTCCTCCCCAATTCTCCGATATTTTGATAAATCAATTTTCAGCATAAATAATATACAGATGTATATATTATTAATTTCTGAGACAAATTATATTCTATGATGTTTTACAGCTTTCTCCTGGAGTTTAGAATTCCCTCATCTTTTTATTTCCTTAGTTTTCTTTATGCCTGTGGTGACTTTCATACACATACCTTCCAATAGCTTCTCATGTTTATTTTGTGCATAAAGTGTGAGTTATCAGTTAAACGTACCACTAGCATTTTTTGTTTGTTCATCTTGAAGATCCTGCTTCTGAAGCTTTTATTTTTCTACTCTAAGTTTTTATCTGGGATGTCCCTTCACCATCATCCTAAAATTCCCTTCACCTCTGGCCTATGTTAAATCCTCATTTCTTAGAGTTCCTTATATTCTTCCTTAGTTAAGTTCTTTTTTTTTTTTTTTGAGTTAAGAGATTCCTCCTAGCTTATATCATTTAGTTGTGTGTTCTTGAACAATTTTTTTAAATGGCTATGAGCTTTAATTTGTATAGGTAATCATAAACCATGTGCTTTGAAAGCTTTTTTTTTTTTTTTTTTTTTTTTTTTTTTTTAGCCTCGCCCTTTTTCTTTTGCCCAAGTTGGGTGGCATGGTCTCAGCTCACTGCAACCTCTTCCCCCCCCCCCGAAGTGATTCTCCTGCCTCAGCCTCCCAAACAGCTGAGATTACAGGTGTGCACCACCACGCCCAGCTAATTTCTATATTTTTAGTAGAGATGGGATTTCGCCATGTTGGCCAGGCTGGTCTCGAACTCCTGGCCTCAAGCAGTCTCCCCACTTCAAGCCTTCCAATGTTGGGATTACAGGCGTGAGCCAGCACACTGGGCCAAATTATTTTGATGGCTCGCATACTTCATTAACTTTCTGTGAAAGAATACAAGGGAGATAAATATTTTTAGAAGCAGTGTGTTTCAAAGTATCTTCATTTACTCACTCTGGATTAATAGTTGGGCTCCATGTGGAATTCTAAGGAGAAAATTCTATTATATTCTAAACTTATATATTGTTTTTGAGAAGTCTGGTTCATTTTTCTTCTTTTTTCTAAGACTTTATATGTGATCTGTCTTTTCTCTAGAAGCATTTATGATCTCTCCCTGGTTTTCTAACATTTTATGATAAATAATAATGATGTAGGTCTCTTCATTAATTCATTATGTTAATACATTGTTCCCTATAAATCTAGACAGTGAATTAGTTCTGTGATTTTTTTTAATGAAATTTGACTTCCTGGATTGATTCCCTGTTTTTCTTATTTTTTCTTTTTGATTTTTTTTTTCTCTTTCATTGGAATTCAGCTTTTTGGATACTCTTCTCAAGTGTCTGATAATGCTGGTTGTGCCTTTATATTTAAGAGTGATGCACTAAACTGTGTACAAAATGAGACCTTTCAACCTTCTTAGGGTATCTGAGTAAAAGACAGTTTTTCATAGGGGAAGTAATTTACATGTGCCTTCTCGAGGGCTATTAAATATCTCCAAGGACAATTGGATTCTCTAATTTTCTTTTTGGGTGAACTTAAGCCTGAGTACTGATCAGGAAGAGTCAGAAGGAGTATTTGGTATATAAATGTTCACATAACCAGCCCAGCCTGTTCTTAGTTCAGCACTTCACCCATTTCCCTATCTTCCTTTGTGCTTGGAATTCCTGAGGCTGAAGCCTTTCCAATTCTTTCCTAGCCTACCTTTCCTCCGTTATCTTGCAGGGGTAGGAAAAGGATTCTTGTGAGGCTGTATGAAGTGGGAATGGGGTCTGAAAGTTCTACTCTTAATTATCTTCCTATTTTTAGCCCTACTAGTTACCTGGTACCACCATTTTCTGAATTTTCTAGGGTTTGGGGGGTGAATAAACTTGTTTTTTGTTGGAATCTCCTCTTCGTAGGCTTTTATACTTTAGCTTTCTTCCCTCTGCTAATCTAGTTACCTTTTTACCATATACTATCTGACCTCAGAATTGTAATCCAGGATTATCAATATCTTCTAGTTTGTTTACTAACATGGTTAGTTTTAATTTTTCAGCCTTTCAAGTAACTTGGACTACAGGCATGTGCCACCGAAATGGTTTGGCTCTGTGTCCCCACCCAAATCTCACCTTGAATTGTAATAATCCCTACCTGTTAAGGGCAGGACCAGGTGGAGGTAATTGAATCATGGGGATGGTTTCCTCCAGGCTGTTCTCATGATAATGAGTGAGTCTCACAAGATCTTATGGTTCAATAAGCATCTGGCATTTCCACTGATTGCATTCCTTTTCTCTCCTGCCACCCTATGAAGAGGTGCCTTCTGCCTTGATTGTAAGTTTCCTGAGGCTTCCAGCCATGTGAAACTATGAGTCAACTAAACTTCTTTTCTTGATAAATTGCTCAGTCTCGGGTATTTCTTCATAGTAGCATGAGAATGGACTAATGCAGCCACCATGCCCTACTATGTTTAAAATTTCTTGCTGTGTTGCCTGCACTGGTCTTGAACTCCTTGACTCAAGTGATCCTCTTGCCTCATCCTCCCATAGTGCTGGGATTATAGGCATGAACCACCATGCCCAGCCAGAAATACTATCTTAAAATCAACTCCACATCATTCATTGACCCATCATTAAAATGTGTCAGTACTTAAAAATAGCTAAGTCCTCTATTATTTTATTTAACCTTTTACTATATGCTTTTATCATTTAGGCCTCACTTATTGCTTTTACAGCAGTCCAAACAGAGCCTATTCTGTTTTCTTCTCCTCCTCTCTCATTTTCTTTCTTTCTTTCTTTTTTTAAGAGATAGACTCTTACTATGTTGCCCAGGTTAGATTCAAATGCTTGGGCTCAAGTGATCCTCTCTGCTTAGCCTCCCAAATAGCTGGAACTACAGGCAGGCATGTGCCACCTTGTCTGGCTCCCCCTTCTCTTATCTTACATACTCTAGTTACATTATTTCTGCTTTGTCCCAGAAAATAACATTTGTACATTCGTCTCCACATGGCTGTATGGTAGAGTAGGGGTGGTGCTTAAGTGTAGGAAGTTTTACACTGGGATGTGGTGCTTTTTTTTTTTTTTCCACTCATAGTTATTTTGAAGTTTAGGCATTCTTTTTGTCTTCAGACATTGTGTTTTTGTAGATTTATTTTTCTGTCCTTGTTCTATATTCTTTCGGAGGGAGACAGGGCTTAGATGGCAACCATTGCTTCAGCTATCTGGAATTCCTCAATTTATTTTAACTTTATACACCGTCTTTTCTCCCACATCTCTCTTCATTATGAGCAGACTCATTCATTCACAATATGTTTAGTGAGTGCTATGTGCCAGGCATGGTTCCAGGGATATAGTAATAAACAAAACAAATGTCTTTGTCCTCATAAATATTATATTCCAGTGGTAGAGACAAAGAATAAAACAAATAAGTGAATATATACTATAATGTTAGGTAGTGATTAATGCTATGTTTAAAAATAAACAAGCTATGTGCAGTGGTACACTCCTGTCGTCCCAGCTGCTTGGGAGGCAGAGACAGAATGATCCCTTGAGCCTAGGAATTTGAGTAGCCAATGCACTTCAGCCTGAGCAACAAAACAAGACTCTCTCTAAATGTATAGCTGTATCAGTCAAGAACTTGGGGACATTCTAGTGCTACCTACAATAGTTGAGAAAGACCTCTCTGAGAAAGTGTCACATGAGTAACTTTTGTTTTGTTATAGGATAGTCAGTACATCTGTTTATATGAGCATTTACCTTTTGTAAATCAATAAGATTTTGCCACTGATTAGGTTTCCATGATAAATTGTTTAATTTTAAAACCTCTGTAGTAGAATGGGCATGTGATATTGTGAAATTCATACCAAATAAGAAGAATTTTACAGAAAGTAAAACCTCAAGCTGTCTACTATTCAACTCTTCTTGTTCTGCTATAGAGAACTGATATTGATAGAAGATTATTTAAGGAACATATATAATCTATCCTTTTCTTTAGAAACTCTACATTTTATGCTTAGACCATCAGAAAAACTGTTTACTTGAAGACGGTTTATAGAAAAACCCTTTACCCTGACGTATATTGATTTGTTGCTTTTTGCTTTTTGAGACAGGATCCCGCTGTGTCACCCACACTAGAATGCAGCGGTATGATCTTAGCTCACTGCAACCTCAAATTCTGGGGCTGAAGCAATCCTTCTACCTCAGCCTCCCTGGTAGTTGGGACTACAGGCGTGTGCCACAATACCTACCTAATTTCTGAGTTGTTTTTTTATATTGAAGCCTTTATCTTTCATTGAGGAATACTACAATAAACAGTCTGAGCTTGCTGTTGAGAAGTTGTTGAGGACAACATAGTCTTTTGTATTAATTAATGTTTAACATGTTATGAAGAGTTCATTTTAATATCACTTGTTTCTTATAAGAAAGTGACATTTTTATCTCTTCAAGAATGAAAAGTAGAAAACTAAACATGTCTTACTTTTTGCTTTCACTGTCAAGAAATCAGAAACAAATTCAGAGCTAATTCAAGACACTTCTGCCATGTATTTCCTCTTCTCCCCAATCTTATACTGTTCTGTTTTCCCTGATTTTTTTTTTTTTTTTTTAGGTTGTCTCACTAATTATGGAACAATGGCAGGGATGTGTATGACAGAGAGAGCAGATAGATACGTCAGTAGCCTGGAATGCTGTTGCCTCCTCACATCATTAGTTGTATGAGCATAGGTGAGTTAGGCAACATTTCTGGGCTGTTAATTTCATCTGCAAAATGAGAGGATTGAAAGATCAAATATGTTTAGCTGCAGAACTAAATGGGAAATAATTTAGAAGCCCATGGGAAATAATTTAGAAGCCCAAAACTATAAGCCAGTTAGTAGCAGAACTGCTGTGGTCAGGCCATTGCCATAGTGGCAGGGAAACTAAGCTTCATTTTTTATCCAGATCATATTAGAACTGCCTCTTGGAACAAAGAAACACTACCTCCAGTGTTTCCACAGTACAGTGTTCTGTACTATAGCCTTGACAACACTACTTTTTCCCCCACGACAGCCAAGTTTTACATTGTGTAGCGGGCCTCCTTTTTGCCATCTTCGTGAAGATTCTGAATTTTTCTGGATGGATAAAAATCGTAAGATAATAAATGGATATTTCTGTGTTGTTGTTTTTTTAATCAATGGTTTGCAAAATCACCTGGAAGGCTTGGGAAAACACACATTGCTGTGGGCTACCCACACAGGTTTCTGATTTATTAAGTCTGGGGTGACCAATAATTTGCATTTTTAGCAACTTTCCAAATGATTCAGAAATTATACTTTGAGAACTACTATCTTATGTCAGTATTAAAAATGGATTTTAGTACTTTTCTTATTTTAAAAATGACATCAAATTCTATAACTTAGTAATACTCAGAAGACAATTCGTATCTAAGTAATAAATGGTTTAATGTTAAAATCACATTTGAAGTTTCCAATGTCATGGAGCAAGTGAGAAACTGGTTTGAAAGGTTTCCTATCTAGGGTCAAGGCCTATCTATCCCTTTTTGACTTCTTGTGCTATTGGTGCAAATGGATAGCAATTAATCCTCCAGCGATCAGGATTTGATTCAGCAATAAAGAAATTATTGATGTCTGAAAGCAGCCCTTTCCTTTTCACATGTTGGCAGCACCTAAGAAGAATACGTCAGGGTCAATATAAGTGCACTTATTGACAGTTCGGCTCTTTCCAATGTTACAGAAAATGATTTCAAGTTTAGCTCTTATCAAAAACAGAAATACTGACTACTTTGAATGATATAAACAATAGCTTTCAGCTTAGTCATTTTCCATTTATAAAGTGATACTTTTATAGAAATAAACAATGCAAACTTCAGAGAGCCAAAACAATTACCCAGAAAAATGATTGCATTTTTGCCATTTTTAACTTAGATTTAAAACAACTGTGTCTGGTAGTACCACTGTTTTGTGATCTGTTAAGTTAAAACTAGTTAAAATCACTTAATGGTAAAATACCGCCAAAAAGAGCAATCATCTTCAATTACGTTCTTCAAGATCACTTGTATTCTCTGTTACTTCTCTTTCAGAGCCTGAGCCATGTATTTCTTAAACTTTTTCATCATCTAAAATTTTGTATTTATAAAATTTACACTAAAACCTCAATTATTAGTTTCATGAATCAGAAGTTGCAACTAGTTTCATTTCTGGCTCACCAAGATTTGTCAGTTTTTGGACGAAAGGGACTCCCTATTCAGAGTATCCCTTTAAATCTTTTTTGAAAGTGTACCTTTGATGTGTACATGTTTTTATGTTAATTATTGCTTCTGAACATATTCTGCGAAAAAAATTAAGTTATGGAAACAACCTAAATGTCCACAAGCAGGAAGATAAATACATTGTGATAGATCCATACAATGCAATATCATTCATTCATAAAAAGGAATAAAGTACTAATACATGATATAATGTGAATGAACCTCAAAATCATGAAAATGGAAGAAGCCAGACATAAAAGAGCATATATTATTTGATTCCATTTATATGAAGTAGCCATAATAGGTAAATCCGTAGAAACAAAAAGTAGATTGGTGGTTGCCAGGGGCTTGTATGTAGTGAGGAATGGGGAATAAATTTTTAATAGGAAGATAGGGTTTCTACTTAGGGTGCTAAAAATGTTTTGAAGTAGATAGAGATAATGGTTGCACAACACTGTGAATATAATTTTATGTGAATTTCACCTCAATTTTTTATTTTTATTTTTATGTTTTTATTATACTTTAAGTTCTGGGGAACGTGCAGAGCTTGCAGGATTGTTACATAGGTATATACATGCCATAGTGGTTTGCTGCCTCCATCCCCCCATCACCTCAATTTTTTAAAGAAATCAGTTAATTTAAAACTTAACTGAATTCTAGCATTTTTGAAATGAAGGTGTCTCTCAAAGTTCATCCAACCCGATATCCTGTCTGTTTTTTACAAATAAAAAAACTAAAGCTCATTAAGATTAAATACTATATATTGCTCACATTGCCTAGTATTTAGTCCAAACCCAGACCAGAATTTGAGTATCTGGATTTTTAGCCCAGCGATTTCTTTTTAAACTCACATGCTGCTTTATTATCTATTGCTATGTTTTTTAAAAAATTTCATGGGAACATACTGAAAGTATTAGTTTAAAAGTAAACTAACATAAAAGTAAAGACAAAGAAGCACAGCTTACTTTGTGCCGCATATAAGAAAGGTAGCCATAGAGAGTGTTTATTGCAGTAATTTGCCAAAAAGCAAGCCAGAACTTAAATTAGAAGAGGTTTATTCCCTGCAGTACTTTCACAATCACATAAAGCACCTATATTTTAAATGTAGTCCACATTTGCCTGGCTTATGAATCCCATGCTTCTATGATTAAAATTCTTTTTTTTTTTAATTAAAAAAATTCAAAACAATTTTTGCGTAATTATTAGCACATTCTACTACTTGACAGTTTTTGTTTCTTTCAATAGACAAAAGCATATAGATTGTAAAAATATTATGTAAATGATCTTGTCTTGTTGGTGAAGCTAGAAGATCTGTTTTCAACAAAACTATCCTGAAAGGCATCTAGGGAGAAACATTTGAGTCGGGTTGGGAGTTAGAGATAGAAAGCAGCAGTAACTAAAACAAGATAATGTAGTATCCACTGGAAATTGGGTGTTAAATTCTAATGTAAAGGACTTGTATTGATTTAGTGCTAGCCTCAGAAAATAGTCATGTGTCCTCATTTTAAGGGAAAACTTTAGGAAATGTAATGATTTGTTTCTTTGTCTCTAAATCCACTTTAACATTCAATTTCTTTATGTTCTTCATTACTAAGAGAAAGCTACAATTTCTTTACCACCCTAAATGGATTTCATATTAATATTTATCTCCGATGTTATTTTTATCTGGGTTGTTGTTTTCATTCCTACTTAGTATGCATTTCCTTCTTTCCTTTTTTTTTTTTTTTTTTGAGATGGAGTTTCACTCATGTTACCCAGGCTGGAGTGCAATGGCTCGATCTCGGCTCACCGCAACCTCTGCCTCCTGGGTTCAGGCAATTCTCCTGCCTCGGCCTCCTGAGTAGCTGGGATTACAGGCACGCACCACCATGCCCAGCTAATGTTTTGTATTTTTAGTAGAGATGGGGTTTCACCATGTTGACCAGGATGGTCTTGATCTCTTGACCTCGTGATCCACCCGCCTCGGCCTCCCAAAGTGCTGGGATTACAGGCTTGAGCCACCGCGCCCAGCTTCCTTCTTTCCTTTTAATTCAGAGGTCAATGAAGTATGGACTCTGAGCCATACACCACAATAGCAAAGTTAACAATAGTTGCGACAGAGATCAATCATGTGGCCTGTAAACCTAAAATATTTATTGGGGCATTTTACAGAAAACACTTGCCGGTCCTTGCTTTAGTTGACCAAGTGGAAGAAGAAGAGCAGATTTTGCAGAGTGAATAAATATAATCAACAAAGGAAAGGATATAGAAATGTATAGGATTTATACTTAGGCTAGGTAGAAACTCCATATGGTCAAAGTAAGAGTTTTGTAAATGTGAATCATCAGATATAATATAGGAAAGATAGATTTCTGTCAGATTTAGAGAATTTTTAATGCCACTTCAGGAACTTGAACTACTGTTGTTTAGGAAATGAGTCACTTAAAGTTTTTTGAACAAAGGAGCTTTGCCAAAACGGTAAAGTGTTACAGTAGTGTTTACAAAGTAATGAGAGTTATCAACTAAAGTTATATTAATAGGAAGAGTGACATAGTTGCAGGAGTTGCTGTACAATTAAAATTGATAGGACATTAGACACTGAATTTTGAGACAGAGATAAAAGTTCTGAGATTAATACTTCATTGGGCACAAAAATTATACATATTAGGTAAGTAAAGAGCTAATTTTTATGGAAGGTTTAGTTGATGGAAAATAATTATAACACTACATAGGATAAGAAACAAAACTGATTACTAGTTATCAGCATTACTGAAGTTGTTCACTTATCCCAGGCACAGGCAGTTTTTTACTGGCCATATTTTATCTACAGGGCACCAGCTGCCATCACCTTGTCAGAGTCCATCTCTTTATAAAATCCTCTTACTTTGCTCTCTAGAATGCCACCTTCATATACAGATTTACTTATGCTATGTCATGCAGAATAAAGTACTTCCGTTTTCCAAGTACTCTAAACCATGCTCAAGAAGGGCTTTAGCTCTCTCAAATAAAAAGACTTATCTCAAGGTGTTTAATTCAAGTAGAGCCACAGTTCCCAAACTGTGCTTTGACACCCCAGGGTACTACAACAGACTCACAAAAGTGCTACAGGATATTTTATATCAGTTTCAAAATTAAATTTTGCTACATTCCTTTTGGAGTTTTTTTTAGATTTATTGTGGTATTAAAAAAATATATATATTTATGTGTATATATTTATATACATATATATTTATATACACATATATATATTTACCTCCTGAAAAATCAATGCAGAACAGGAAATGAGGGTAGTGGTATCCACTTGGAATATAAGGCTTGAAGAGTGTGCAGTATCCCATAAGTATACATATTTCTTTAGTAAACACAGCTAACCCTGGAACAATGTGAGGGTTAGAGGCACTCCCCTCCCCTGTGTCACTGAAAATCCACATATAACTTTGACTCCCCAAAAACTTAACTACTAAGGCCCTACTGTTGACCAGAAGCCTTACCTGTAACATTAATAGTTGAACAACATGTATTTTGTATATTATATGTATTATACACTGTATTTTTTTTAACACATTAAGCTCAAGAAAAGAAAATATTGAGAAAATCATAAGGAAAATATATGTATTGATATGGTTTGGCTTTATGTCCCCACCCAAATCTCATATCAAATTTTAATCCCCATACTCTCCACATGTTGAGGGTGGGATCTTGTGGGAGGTCATTGGATCATTGGGGCAGTTTTCCTCATGCTGTTCTTATGACAGTGAGTGAGTTCTCATGGGATCTGATAGTTTTATAAGTGTTTGACAGTTCTTCCTTCATGTGGTCTACCTTGCCTGCTACCTTGTATGACATGCCTGCTTCCCTTTCTGCTATGATTATAAGTTTCCTGAGGCTTCTGCAGGCATGCAGAACTGTGAGTCTATTAAACCTCTTTTTTAATAAATTACACGGTCTCGGTCAGTTCTTTAACGGATTAGTACATTCATTAAGTGGAAGTGGATCATCATAAACATTTTCATCCCAGTAGTCTTCATACTGAGTAAGCTGAAGAGGCAGAAGAGGAGGAAGAGGATGGGCTCACTGTAACTTTACATTGTAATTTCTGTCTTATTTTTTATTTCCTTAAAAATGTTACTTTAAAAATGTTTCTCTATGTTACCTATCCTTCCACTTTTTGCTTTCATTTCGGTATCTATATCATGTTGTAAAAGAAGTTAAAAGCAGTCTTTTGAATAACTGGAATCCTTCTGTCATATTGTCTAATATCAATTTGTTTCTAGAACTAGTTATTCTACATCTTCTTTCTCATCATCTGGCACTGGTTTGGAAGCACTCATGTCCATCAAGTCATCTGCTGTTAATTCCTGTGATGCTGTGTCTGCCAGCTCTTGAATTTCTCCAAGATCCATATCTTGAAACTCTTCCACTTTCCCCCCACTTTTTTTTTTTTTTTTTGGCCATATCCGCAGTCTCTTTTATGATATCCTTGATTGACTCTGTTGTAAAACCTATGTAGTCATATACACCATTGGAAACAGTTTTTCTGGATCAATTTATTGTTTTGGGCTGGATAGATTTCATGGCTATTTTTGTAACAATGGCATCTTCTGTGATTTAATTCTTTCAGATATTCATGATGTTCTCTTTATGGTCCATTTCCATAGCATTGACAATCTTTTCTGTAGATTACCATGTGTAATGATACTTAAAGGTCCTTATGACCCCCTAATCTAGATCTGAATTAGTAATACTGTGTTTGAGGGCAAGTAGACCTCTTTTACACTTTTGTTGTTGAACTCCTGGGGACTGGGTGACCCGGGCATTGTCCAATATCTAAAGAACTTTAAAAGACAGTCCCATACTGGCAAGGTGCTTCTTTGTCAGCAGAAGTTGCTTCTCCTGTTACGCATTTTTTGAAGCCAGACCTCTTTCTAAAAATGTCAAGCCATCCTTTGCTGACATTAAATTCTCCAGCTTTCAATCTTTCACCTTCCTTTTGCTTTAAGTTGTCATGTAATGGCTTCAAGTCTTACTAGAGTATGCCTTTATTATAGCAATTCTATACTCACATTGTATTTTAAATATAAGATAAAAAGGTATTTTACAGAAATTTCAAGGTTTTCATGCCTGCTGTCATAGCTTCAGTGATGGCTCCACAAAGTCCTCCTGCTACCACCATGATCCTTACACTGGATTCATTTATCTTGAAATTATGGGCAACCACATCTGCAGACCTCAATCTACAGTACATGTCTAGCAATTCAACTTTTTCTTGTAATGATTGTTCTCTACTTCTAGGGAGCACTTCCAGCATCACTAGTGATACTTCATATGGGTCCCATGGTGATGTTCAAGGTTTACAGTATTGCACTAAACATGATGAAAAATAATACAAGCACCATGAGAGATCATTTTTGCTGCAATATGGAATTTACTGTATGATGTAGGGTTCACTTGGAGATGATTAGCATTACATGGCATCTTAAGTGGATACTTGTGACACTTGAGCTTACTGCAAAAGCAACAGGAGGTAGTTAGAAAATTATTACAATAGTACAGTATTTACTACAGTTCATTTTATGCAGTTAGAATTCAATATTGAATTTTTACATTTGTTTGCATTTCTCATGACTCAAATGGTGCTATGCATGGTCTGTAAGCATTTCCCTGCATAGGTTTTGATAGATTTTAACTTTTTATAATAGATTTTTGTAGTTTTATGGTAGTAAGTGACAAAATAGTATCTCTTCATATTTTAAGCATTCATGATGTACCGAACAATTTTTATCAATATTTCTAGGCTACACAGTTTGTCTGTAGGGGATTTCAAACTATCACAAATTTCCAAAAAATTTTCTGACCTACTTATTGAAAAAAATTTACTCACAAGTGGATCTATGCAGTTCAAACCCATGTTGTACAAGGGTCAACTGTATTGTAGTTATTTTTTAATGAGATTTGTAAAACTTTTTTCAATTTATATGTATTTTTCTTAACTGAGTATTAAATTCTAAAGATAGTACTTATTAAATTGTTTGAACTTAATGTTAAACAGAACTGTTAGGCATTTGTTAGCACACCATGAAAAAATAACAAAAACACTGTAAACTGAGAAAGTTTCCGGTCCTCTGAATTTGAGAGAGTTGTTCAACTCTAAAATGAATACATTCTTCCATAAGCATGTGAAAAGGCAGCAGTCTTTCTTTTTTCTCTTTTTTTCAAAATAGCTGTCTAGACTGGGCACAGTGGCTCACCCCTGTAATCCCAGTACTTTGGGAGGCTTAGGTGGACAGATCACTTGAGCCCGGGAGTTCAAGACCAGCCTGGGCAACATGGTGAAACCCCATGTCTACAAAAAGTCCAAAAATTAACCACGTGTGGTGGTGCACACCTGTACTCCCAGCTTCTCCTGCGGCTGTGAGGTGGGAGAATTGCTTGAGCCCAGGAGACAGAGTTTGCAGTGAGCCGAGATCGCGCCAGTTCACTCCAGCCTGGGTGACAGTGAAATCCCCGCTCATAAAAACAAAAACCAAATTAAAAAGCACATTCTAGTGACATGGGATTTTGTGTAGCATTTTAACAAAAATTTAATCAAATATTTAAAAATTTTCTGTGCTTTTTGCTGTATCAAAAGTAAGTGCTTTTCCCCATAAGGTTATGATCAGGTCAGAGTAAGAAAACAAATACAAGTTGCTTATATCGTTAAGTAAAATAAAATAGTTACCCTCATTTATTTCATAATATCACATATTATAGACATTCAAAGAAGAATGTATACATCTGTTAGTGGGAATGAAGAAAGAATTTGTTAGATTTTAAATGGGCACTGACATGGTGCTAAGTTCTAACATGTAGAGGTAGTGGACATTTCACATAGAAGGAAAAACATAAAAACTCAAGATTTATTTTGGGAGAATAAAATCATTCTGTATGACTGAAGTAAGGACACATGTTATGAAGTAATGTAGATTACAGCTGGTTTACTATAAGTTGAAGTACTATTGTGGAGCACTTGGAATGCTGGGGTGTGGGGCATTTGGATTTAATTTACTAGGAAAAGAATAGTGATTAGGGTGATTAATCTGTCAACAGCATATAGGATGATTAAGTCAAGGAGAGAAAGGAAGCAGGGGTAGCTTTTAAAAAGGGAATGATGGATTTTGCTTTATGTATTTGTATTTCAAAGGAAATACCAAACTGTTGATCTTAAAAAAGCATACTTTTGTTCAGCACTCTAACAGCTGTAACATAAAACTCACTTTTCTGAGGGGAGGCAGAAGACTTTCTAACTTTCTTGTGATTTCTATAGGAATAATATTAACACAGTGTAAATGTGTATGGCACATATACTACAGGCAAGGAAATGTATTAAGCATTTATTTAATTCTCACAACTATCTTGAGAGCTATTACTATTCCTAGCTCTCAAAATATTTCTCAAAATAAAATAAAAATATTCCTATATTTTCCTAGTAAATTCTAGGAAAGTTATGCTGTCCAGAGTCACATAGTTAATAAGTAAACAGATTAGCAAAACTTTTAAAAATGAGTTTACTAGTTGATTTATACTAAGGAGAATTGAGTTAATTCTCCTTAGTATAAATCAACTAGTAAACTCATTTGACAAGACCCAAGGAGAATTGAGTTAATTCTCCTTGGGTCTTGTCAAATTGTTTTCATCTGACTTAGGCATAGTTCCCTTTTTTTATTTTTCATATCATTCCTCATCTCTTCCCACCATGGGTACTCTTAATGTGTTTGAAATGTGCTCTTACATTTGGATGTGTCTTGAAGACTGTATTGTGTTATTTTCGATGTGTGCATATGTGTTTAAATAATACATAATATATAAAAGTATTGATTATAGCTTGTCTGATTTGATATATATGTTTCTACTATATTGCTTTTATACATACACACACACATTTTTCTTTCATAAAAGACAAGGTCTTGCTATTACTATGTTATCAAGACCAGAATGCAGTCAGCCGTATTTCTAGTAGAGACAGAGTTTCACCATGTTGGCCAGGATGGTCTTGATCTCTTGACCTCATGATTACCTGCCTCAGCCACCCAAAGTGCTGGGATTATAGGCATGAGCCACTGCACCTGACCCATCATAATGTTTTGATATCTATAATGTATAGTAATCAAACAGGGGTAAAGAGCATATCCATCATCTCAAGCATTTATCATTTCTTTGTGTTAAGAACATTCAATATCCTCCAGCTAGCTATTTAAACTATTCAATATATTATTGTTAACTAAATAGTCATCCTGCAGAGGTATAGAATTTATAACTTATTCCTCTTATCTAGCTGTAACTTTGTATCCTTTAACAAACTTCTCCCTATTCCTCCCTTCCCCCTACTTTTCCCAGCCTCTAATATCCTGTCCTACATTTTACTTCTATAAGATCAAATTTTTTTTTTAATCTTCTACCTATGAGTGAATACACACCATGTTTAAATTTCTGTTTCTGACATTTCACTTAACTTAATGTCCTCCAGTTTTATCTATGTTGCTGTGAACCATGGGATTTTATGCTTTTCTTATGACTGAACAGTTTTCCTTTGGGCATATAGTACACATTTTCTTTATTCATTTGTTGTTGGACACCTAGTTTTGTTGCATATCTTGGCTATTGTGAATAGTACTACAGTAAACATGGGGGTACAGATGTCCCTTAAATATAATGATTTCCATTCCTTTAGATAAATTCCCAGTAGTAGGATTGCTGGATCGTATGGTAGTTCTGTTTGTGGTTTTTAGGAAACTCCAACTGTTCTCCATAGTGGCTTTTCCCACCCACATTGTATTGAGAGTTCCCTTTTCTCCATCCTAACCAATATTTTTTTTTCTTTTTGATAATAGCCATTCTAACTGGAGTGAGATGATACCTCGTCGTTTTCATCCACATTTCTCTGATGATTAGTGATACTGAGCATTTTTTATATATTTGTTGGCCTTTTTTATGTATTTTGAGAAATGTTTGTTCAGATCATTTACTTATTTTTTAATCAGATTGGTTATTTGCTGTTGAGATGTTTGAGTTCCTGTACATTCTCAGTATTAATCCCCTGTCTGATGGGATGAATAGTTTGCAAATATTTTTTCCCATTCTGTAGGTTGTCTTTTCACTCTGTGATTGTCTCTTTTGCTGTGCTAAAGCTCTTTGGTTTGATATAATCCCATTTGTTTATTTTTACTTTTGTTGCCTATGCTTTTTAGGTCTTATTAATAGAATCTTTTTCTAGATCTGAAGCATTTTGCTTGTGTTTTCTTCTAGGAGGGTTATTATTTTGGATTTTATATTTAGTTCTTTGATCCTTTTTTATTTTATTTATTTATTTTTTTTGTGAGATACGCTTTCACTCTGTCACCCAGGCTGGACTACAGTGGTGCAATCAAGGCTCACTGCAGCCTCGACCTCTTAGGCTCTGGCAGTTCTCCCTCCTCGGCCAGCCAAATAGCTGGGACTACAGGCACATGCCACCATGCCCACCTAATTTTTTAATTTTTTTGTAGAGATAAGGTTTCAGCATGTCGTCTGGGCTGATCTTAAACTCCTGGGCTCAAGAGATCTACCTGCTTTGGCCTCCCAAGAGGCTGGGATTACAGTTGTGAGCCACATGCCTTGCCTCTTTGATCTGTTTTGCGTTGATTTTTGCATGCAGTGAGAGGTGGAAGTCTCGTTTCATTTTTCTGCATATAGCTCTCCAGTTAGCTCAGGACCATTTATTGAAGAGACTATTCATTCCCCAATGACAATTATTGACACATTTGTCAAAAATCATATTACTGTAGATAATATGGATAAATTTCTGGGTTCTCTATGCCTTTCCATTAGTCTGTATGTCTGTTTTTATGCTGGTACCATGCTGTTTGTGTTATTACAGCTTTGTGGTATATTTTGAGATATGGTAGTGTGGTACTTCCAGCTTTGTTCTTTTTACTCAGGATTGCTTTAGCTGTTCAGAGTCTTTCATGTTTCCATACAAATTTTAGAATTTTTTTTTTGTTTCTGTGAAAAATGTTATTGGTATTTTGATGGGGATTACACTGAATCTGTAGATGTCTTTTCATTTATTTGTATGCTCTTCAATTTCTTTCATCAGAGTTTCATAATCTACCTTGTAGAGGTCTTTTATCTTCTTGCTTCAGTTTACTCTCAGGGTGTTGTTTTCTTTTTCACTTTTGTAAATGAGATTGCCTTCTTGATTTCTTGTTCAACTAGTTTGTTGTTTGTGTACAGAAACACTACTGATTTTTGTGTATTGATTTTGTATCCTATAACTACAGAATTCATCTATCAGCTCAAAGACTTTTTTGGTAGAGTCTTTAGGATTTTCTATTTGTAGAATTATTACATATGCAAACAGGAACAGTTTGACTTCCTCCTTCTCAATTTGGATATGATTTATTTCTTTCTCTTGCCTAATTGTTGTGGCTAGTACTTCCGATACTATGTTGAATAAGAGTGGTGAGAGAGGGCATCATTGTCTGTTCCAGTTCTTAGAGGAAATGCTTTCAGCTTTCAGTAAGATGCTAGCTTATGGGTTTGTCATGTTGAGGTACTTTCAACATGTTATTATGTTGAGGTACTTTCCTACTATACTGAATTTATTAAGATTTTTTATAATGAAGGATATTAAATTTTATCAAAAGCATTTTTTGCATCTATTGCAATGATTATGTGGTTTTTGTCCTTCATTCTATTGATGTGATGTAAGACATTTATTGAGTGACATATGTTGGACCATTTTTGCATTCTTGGGATAAATCCCACTTGCTCATGATCTTTTTGAGGTGCTATTGGGTTCACTTTGTTAGTATTTTGTTGTGAATTTTTGCGTCTATGTTCACCAGGGATATTGGTCTATTTTTTTTGTTTTGTCTTATCTATTTTTGGTATCATGGTTATGTTGGCTTCATAGAATCAACTAGGAAGAATTCTCTCTGCTTCATTTTTGGAATAATTTGGGACAGATTGGTGTTAATTCAACAGAGAAGCCATCCAGTCCTGGATGGTTTTGTTTTGTTGTTGTTGTTGAAAGACTTTTTGTTATTAAATCAATCTTGTTTCTTGTCACTGATCTGTTTAGGTTTTCTATTCTTGTTTCAGTCTTGTTTTTGTTGTCGTTGTTGCTGTTGTTGTGTGTGGTTTTTTTTTTTTGTTTTTTTTTTTTTTATTTTGATTTTTGCCCTGTCACCAGGCACCAGGCTGGAGTGCAGTGGCACAATCTCAGCTTACTCCAACCTCCACCTCCTGGGTTCAAGCAATTCTCCTTCCTCAGCCTCCTGAGTAGCTCGGACTACAGGCGTGCGCCACCACCCCCAGCTAATTTTTTGTATTTTTTAGTAGAGACAGGGTTTCACCATGTTGGCCAGGATGGTCTCTACCTCTTGACCTCTTGATTTGCCCGCCTTGGTCTCCCAAAGTGCTGGGATTACAGGCGTGAGCCACCACGTTGGTTTTATATATCTAGGAATGTGTCTATTTCCTCTAGGTTTTCAAATTTGTTGGCATATAGTCGTTCATGGTAGTCTCTAGTGATCCTTTGTATTTCTGTGGCGCGTTTTGTGATGTCTGCTTTTTTGTTTCCCATTTTTATTTATTTAGATCTTTTCTCTTTTTTCTTGGTTATTCTAGCTAATGGTTTGTCAATTTTGTTTAGAAGCCAGCTTTTTGTTTTGTTGATCTCTTGTATTTTTTTGGTCTTATTTTGTTTATTTCTGCAGTGATCATTATTATTTCTTTCCTTTCACTAATTTTGAGTTTAGCTTATTCTTTTCTAGTTCTTTGAGGTTTACCATTAAGTTGTTTAATTGAAATCTTTCTTGTTTTTTGATGTAAGCATTTATTGCTATAAAATTGCCTCTGAATACTGCTATTGCTGTGTCCCATTGATTTTGGTATGCTGTATTTCTGTTTTCCTTGGTGTCAAGGAATTTTTAATTTTTATTCTTAATTTCTTTCTTCATCCATTGGTCACCCAGGAGCATATTGTTTAATTTTCATGTAATGGCATGTTTTTGAATGATCCTCTTGTTGTAGCTCTCTAAGTTTATTGTGTTCAGATAAGTACTTGATATTATTTTCATTCTTTAAGAATGTTTTGAGACTTCTTTTGTGTCCTTACATATGATTGATCCTGAAACTGTTGAATGGGCTGATGAAAAGAGTGTGTATTCTGCCACTGTTGGTTGAAATGTTCTGTAAATATCTGTCATATTTAGTCTGTGGTACAGTTTAAATCTGATGTTTCTTTGTTGACTTTTTGTTTACATGATCTGCCCAGTGTTGAGAGTGGGATGTTGAAGTCCCCAGCTGTTATTTCACTGGGGTCTGTCTCTCCCTTTAGATCTAATAATATTTGTTTTATATATCTGGGTGCTATGGCATTGAATACATATGTATTTATAGTTGTTATAGTCTCTTGCTGGTTCAGTCCCCTTTATAATTATATAATATCCTTCTGTCTTCTTTTACAGCTTTTGACTTGAAGTCTGTTTTACCTGATACAAGTATAACTACGCCTGCTTGCTTTTGGTTTCCATTTGCATTGAATATTTTTTTCCATTTGCTTCCAGTCTGTGTGTGTATACAGGTGACATGAGTTTCTCATAGGCAGCATACAGTTGAGTCTTTTTTTTTTTAAATCCATTCAGCTAGTCTGCATCTTTTAAATATGGAACTTAATCTATTTACAGTCAGAGTTATTATTCATAAGTGAGGACTTACTCCTGTCATTTTATTGATTGTTTTCTGGTGGTTTGTATATCCTTTGTTCATTACCGTCTCTCAATGTTATTTTTGCAGTTGAATGTTTTTCACTAGTGAAAAGGTTTGATTCCTTTCTCTTTCTCCTTTGTACAGCAGCTCTATTAGTGTGTTTTGTGGTTTCACATATTTTCATGATGGTGGTTATTGTCATGTAAGACCCCTTTAAACATTTCTTGCAAGGCCAGACTAGTGGTGAGGGATTCCCTTAGCTTTGCTTGTCTGTGAAAGATTTTATTTCTGAAGGTTAGCTTTGCTGGGCATATTCTTGGGGCTAATAGTCTTTTTCTTCTTATACTTGGACTATATTATCCTGTCCTCTCCTGGAATACAGAGTTTTTGCTGAGAAATTCACTGTTAGTCTAATGGGGATTCCCTTATATTACTTGATGCTTTTATCATGCTGCTTTTAAAATTCTTTCTTTGTCTTTGACTTTTGGCAATTTAACTATAATGTGCCTTGTAGAGGTCCTGTTTGAGGTGAATATATTTGAGCTTGTTTGAACTATGTGAACTTGGATCTCTCTCTCTCCTTCTGTTATTACTTCATTAAATATGTTTTTCTCACCTTTCCCTTCACCTTCTGGAGATATTTGTCTGCTTACTGGTATCCCATAAATCCTTTAGGCTTTTTCATTCTCTTTATATTTTTTTTAAGTTAGTCTGCCTGTGTTATTTCAAAAGATTATTCTTCAAGTTCAGAAATTCTTCTTCTTGGTCTAGTCTGTTGTTGAGCTCTTTATTGTATTTTTTATTTCATTCATTGAATTATTTAGCTCTAGGATTTCTTCTTCATTCTTTTTTATGACACCTGTCTCTGTTGAATTTCTCTTTCTTGCTTGCTTTTTTTCTCTCTCTCTCTTTTGAGACAGAGTCTTAATTTGTTGCCTAGGCTGAAGTGCATTGGTGCGATCTCGGCTCACTGCAACCTCCACTTCCCAGGTTCAAAATTCTCCTGCCTCAGCCTCCCAAGTAGCTGGGGCTACAGGTGTGTGCCACCATGCCCAGCTAATTTTTTTCTGTATTTTTAGTAGAGATCGGGTTTTATCATGTTAGCCAGGGTGGTCTCAATCTCCTTGTGATTTACCCACCTCGGCCTCCCAAAGTGCTGGGATTACAGGCGTGAACCACCACGCCCAACCTCTCTTTCAAATCATAAACTGTTTTCCTGATTTTGTTGATTTATCCATCAGTATTCTCTTGTATCTCAATGAATTTCTTTGATTATTATTTTGATTTTTTCTCACATTTCATATGTTTCCTTATAGTTTGGAGTCTGTTACTAGATAATTATTTTTTTCCTTTTGACTTTACATGTTATCTTGCTTTTTTTTCTTCTTCTTTTTTTAAGACAAGGTCTCATTCTGTTGCCAGGCTGGAATGTAGTGGCACAATCTCGGCTTACTGTAGCCTCTACCTCCTAGGCTCAAGTGATCTTCCCCCTTCTCAGCTCCCCAAGTAGCTGGGACTGCAGACACTCTCCAATAGGCCCTGCTAATTTTTGTGTTTTTAGTGGAGACAGGGTTTCACCATGTTGCCTAGGCTTTTTCTTGATTTTTCATGGTTGGTGTGTCCCTATGTTGATTTCTGTGCATCTGGTGGAAATGTTGCCTCTTTTAATTTTATGGAGTAGATTTCATAAAGACTTATACATATGAATGAGTCTTGGGGTGTTGGTTTGTTAGAGTGCATTGGCCTTGTTTCTAGATGCATGCAGTTGTGTAGTTCTGTGTAATTTCTTCAGCTGTAATCCACTCTAGTGGCATTTGTGAGTTTCTCAGTGGCATAGGCTGAGAGAGTTTGTGGTAATGGTGGTGCCGTTTTGCGAAGAGTGGACTCACTGGGCTGTTTTTCTCAGGTCTGGGGCATGTATGTGCACATAGTAGGTCAGCCAACTTGGTTGGTGAGATTGGCTTGCTGAGATTGGGGCCACAAGACTGTTACTCTGACCAGAAATACAAGTACAATGTCGCTTGGGCAACCTGGGGATATGCCTGCCAGGAGCAGCTTTCAAGTCTGGGACATGGGCTTTTGACTGCTTGGCTAGCTTGGAGATACTCCCTGTGGCACAGGGGCCATCTGTGGGACTATTTCTCATCCCCTTATTGGGAGTACAGGATCGTTGGGCAGACTAAGGGCATGCCTATGGGGGAGCTGTGTGTCTGTTTCTCAGGTTCTGATTGCAGGCAGGTATCCCTACTCTGCTGGTGATATGCCTGGGCATATCACCTCCTCAGAGGCTCAAGGGGGCTCTCCTAGAGGAGGAAGCCCAGCAGTGTGGCCAGCTTAATAGTGGGTTTGCTCTGGGTGGGAGTGGCAGACCGGTTTCTCTGTTGGTGGTATGGCCATGGGGCTTGGTTTTCTTGCTGTGCAAGACCAGAATCACAGCCAGTCCTGGGTCCAGCGTCTACCAGCTGGGATCATGGTATTCAGAAACTTGCTTGGGGTTGGCATAATGAAGATGGAGCCCCAGTTCTGGAGAGGTGCAGTGGCCACTGGACCCACAGAGGAGGGCATGCTTCACAGGTGGTTCTAGTCTCAAGATGGTGCCATGTTACAGCAGTTTAATTCACAGTGGTGGGATGGGGAGTACACACCTCGTGTTCTTAATCCAGGGCAGTACAGCTGCATGAATTCCTGGCAGCTCTCCAAAATGGGCTCAGGGCTTGTGAGGACCATGGGATTCTTGTGTAGTAAGGACTTCAGGTGTTTGTGGTGGCAAAGAGGGC
Source organism: Sapajus apella (assembly GCF_009761245.1). NCBI lineage: Eukaryota > Metazoa > Chordata > Mammalia > Primates > Cebidae > Sapajus > Sapajus apella. Next base: position 5,695,825 of record NW_022437034.1, read on the forward strand.
TGGTAGGGGTCTTCTGCTGACTTTTTCTCCTGCAACAGCAATTCCCTCCTGTCTCCAGACAGATCTGATCTAGGTGGGAAAGATGGAGCCACAGAGGTTGAGTGTCTCTATGCTGCCTTCCTAGACTTCCAGTCACCACAGGTGCATCTTCACTCCATCACTGCATTCCACTACTCTTCTTTCACACCCCAGTCAAATCTTAGCTGTTTGTTTGTTGTCTTGATCCTTTTTCTGTGGGTTAAATAAGCACCAGGTATCTCTACTCAGCCATCTTGCTGATGTTGCTCCTTTATCGCTTTTTTTAATTTTTGAGACAGAGTCTCACTCTGTTGTCCAGGCTGGAGTGCAGTGGTGCGATCTCAGTTCACTGCATCCTCCACCTCCTGGGTTCAAGTGATTCTCCTGCCTCAGCCTTCTAAGTAATTGAGACTACAGGCACTCACCACCACCCCAACTAATTTTTGTATTTTTAGTAGAGACAGGGTTTCACCATGTTGGCCAGGCTAGTTTTGAAATCCTGACCTCAAATGATCCACGCGCCTCAGCCATCCAAAGTGCTGGGATTACAGGCGTGAGCCACCATGCCCGGCTCCTTTATTGCTTTTAATCTCTGCATAATAGTGTGTGTATTAGTTTGTTTTTATGCTGCTGATAAAGGCATACCCGAGACTGGAAAGAAAAAAGAGGTTTAATTGGAGTTACAGTTCCACATGGCTGGGGAGGCCTCAGAATCATGGTGGGAGGCAAAACCAGAAACCCCTGATAAAACCATCAGATCTCGTGGGATTTATTCACTACCATGAAAACTATATGAGGGAAACACCCCTATGATTCAAATTATCTCCCACTGATCCCTCTCACAACATGTGGGAATTATGGGAGTACAATTCAAGATGAAATTTGGGTGGAGACATAGCCAAACCATATCAGTGTGCATTCACCACATTCTCATCTTTTCCCCTAGAAATAGACTTCTAGGATTAATCACACTTTGTTTTACATTCAACAGAGCTATAATAAATGTGCTCCTATGTATCCCCTAAAGCTCGTCTTCTTTCTACTATACCTTTTTCCTCATTTTACTTCCTTTTTTGAGGGAGTTATGTGGGATAGAAGAAAATGGACTTCTTCATTCATAACATACTTGAAGTTGGAAGTATTTTAATCCTTAAACAGATTAAAATGAGCTGAGTGTAATGGCTCACACCTGTAATCCCAGCATTTTGGGAGGTTGAGACAAGTGGATGGCTTGAGCTCAGGAGTTGGAAACCAGACTGGGAAAAATGACAAAACCATTTCAACTAAAATACAAAAACTAGCTGGACATGGTGGCACATGCCTGTAGTCCCAGCTACTTAGGAGGCAGAGGAAGGAGAATCACCTAAGCCCAGGAGGTCGAGGGTGCACTAAGCTGTGATTGCATCACTGCACTCTAGTCTAGGCAACAGAGCAAGTCTCTGTCTTTAAAATAAAAAAAAGATTAAAAGATATGTAATCTAGGTGATTTTATGCTTCCAAAAGGAACCACATAGGCGAGAAGAAGATCCGGGTGAATTATTCTCTTCTATTTCTTTACATTTTTTTGCATTCTGTCATTGGTAACATAAACTTCATGGCATTCACAAGTATATTTGTTCTAGCTTTCTTCTTTTAGTAATTCTGTTGCTGTCATTTGTATGAAATACTGCATAACATTGTAATTATATATGATTTATACATTATCTTAATCATTGTCAGAGCCAGCATTTTTCTTACAAGCAGATAGGAACTATGTTTTGTCATAACTTAAGTTTGATCCACTCAGAGAACAAAATACATTTTACACTTTCTGAGAGATTCACAAGACATGTAGGACCCATTAAGAGGAAGAAAGCATGCTATATGGTTGTTATATTTGTTATTTTTGACTTGTAATTTATTCATTCTCTCAGCCCTGTTCTCTGACTAGTGTTACTATGGCACCTAAGTTATGGCATGGAAAACAAGCTAATTATGTTCTTTAGAACAGACGACAGTGGTACATCTTGAAATACAAGCATCTGGTACTCTTAGCCCTTTCCTCATCAGTGCTAGTCTAGGCTTGGTTGGGCTCTCTGGTTGTCCAAATATTTTTCTGTTACCACACATCTTTCTTTATTTTCTTTTTCTTCTATAAATAGTGGTTTATGCTTTCTAAAGCCGCTAGTCTCATATTTAGTTTGTTCCTTTTTGAGCCTTCTATCTACTCAAAGAAGTAATATAGACTTACTCCCAGCTGTGTATGATCTACTCTTACTCCTGTTTATTGAGTTAAGCTTCTCACTATTTGTAAACATCTCTTATTTGTGTAGACACAAATACACCACAACTAAAAATGGTTAAATTCAGGTATTTCTTACAATTTATTTTTTAAAATTTACTGATGTGGTTAGATGGCTCTCCTGATAAAAATTGTTTAAGCGATAAGAGCAATCAATACTTTTTTATTAATCAGAAGAGCTATCTAACCACATTAGTAAATTTTGAAAAACAAAATATTAGAATTATTCACAATTTTTTTACCCCAGATTTACTTTTGGTTATTCCTTTCTAATCTTTTTTACTATTGATTTAATGTAGGGTATAATCATATTAGGTACACACTATTTGTATGTCTTCTATGTAATTGAATATTTATGTGCCATAAACATTTTCTACTTAACTACTTAGTTTTCATCATCATTGGTAATATCTTTAAAATATTCTCTGGAGTGATGCTGTTCAACAGAAATATAATACGAATCACATATGTAATTTAAAATTTTCAGTACTCACATGAAAAATGTAAAAAGAAATAGATTAATAATGTATTTTGTTTACCTAATATATCTAAAATATTGTTTCAACATGTAAAAATGATATACTGTATTAGGTATAAAAATTGCTAGATTTTAACATTCTTCTTTTCATACTACATGAAATATGTACCTGTTTTACATATATTACAGTGAATTCTGTCACTAAACTTTCAATGTCAGAATAAAATGTAGTTCTACCAAAACAATAAATCTCCAGCATTTAAAATGCTTCAATTTTTACATTTAAGTTAATGAAATTAAATAAAAAATTTAGTTTCACAATCATACTAGCCGCATTACTTACGTTCATCTATATGTAGCTTCTTCATTTAAATTTAAATTAAGTTAGATTTAAAATTCATTTCTCTCTCTGCACTAGTCACATTTTAAGTGATCAGTAGTGAGCTTTAGAGTATATAGGCAATTCTTGACTGTTTCTCTGTCAGTTTTTACATTGTTTTCAATGAAATAAATACACTAATATGTTCATGAATTTATGTTTTCTTATGTTTTGGATTACTTTCTTAAAGTAGACTCTCAGAAGTAGAATTATTAGGTCAAAGAGTATGAATTTGTTTATGGTACATCTTGTGTATTTTCAAACCATTTCATGAAAGACTGTGTCAGTTGCAGTACTATAAGTAGTAGTAATATTTGTTTCACCAACCTTTCTTCATCATGTAGTGTTACCATGTTGTTTCTGTAGTTACTGAAGAGGAAAATTTCTCTATGTATTTATTTACTATGTATTTCTCTTTCAGTGGAATACTTTTTCATGTTATGGTTCATTTATCTATTAGTGTTCTAATGTTTGTTGAGTTTTTAGTCTACTTTTAAACTTCTTTGTGGACTAAAGATACTGACCTTTTGTCACGTTTTTCCTCATCTTTTGTTTGTTTGTTTTCTTCTTTCTGGGATTGAAAGAGTACCAACTGAACCCTTCACTTTTTCTATAGAAAATCTTTAAATAATAGTTTCTCTGTAAGCTTGAAATTTATTGCTACTCTAGAAGTTTGATATTTACTTCACTTTTATCATAGATTTTCTATGTATTTAAAAAAAAATTTTGTCAAAGTGGAATATATGATTATGTAATTGTGAGACAAGGAACTAAATTACAAGTTCTTAACCTTCAGTTGAATCCAGTACTTATCCAATATTTATAGATAAACCTCATTATGTATAGTTGCTGACCACCACTGCATAGTTTTATGCATACGTGTATTTAATCAGGAAGTAGATGGATCCAAATAGATTAAAATTCACTGTTTTGAATATTTCAAAATAATACCATGTATTCTTCCCTATTATATTCTGATCAGAATATTGTTCTAAACAAAAACAGACTTTTTTTCCTGTATCACCGTGTATCCACGGTTGATTAATTATAGTCATGGTTATTTTACATAGGTTTATTTCCTTTTGAATCAATATAGATATATACTTCCTAGAGTTACACATCCCTGAAATTTACATAGGTGTGCATGCACACATATACATATCCCTATTCCTCAGATAATTGTTAATAGAAATAATAAAAAGAGGTTGTGCTCTTAGGCAAGGACAATTAGAACCCCAAATAATTACCTTGAATTAAGATAAACACTGGTAAAGAGCAAAAAGGGCAATTATTTTCCTTTAGTATATTAAACAATGTTGTTTCTAATATTCCCTCATGTTTAAACTATCCTGAGAAATCCTTAGAGTGGTTGTATAATAGATTTAAGTTTTTTAGATTTCCAAATATTAAGTCTGGCTTTGCTAAAACGGTTCTTTGGTTCTATTTTTATCTTTCCCTATCCGTCTTTACTGCTGCCTTTTTGTGTTGTTTTGTTTTGTGTTGTAATGAACAAAACAGTCCTACTTCATTCTGAGTTCTGATTAATGCTCTCCAGCCTCTAAGTGTTAGCATCCACTTTGCTTTTGGTTATAGGGTCAAAGATAAACAGTTAACTATTGTGCAGACTGAAATCCCTAATTAGTAAAGCAAAAGATTTTATTGGTTATATATTTTTCTAAACTATAGACTTGATTTCATTGCAAACCTTACATGCAGAAAAATATGTAATGGCACTGTTTTTATTTTTGGTCATACTATAGTGTGGAACATGTGGCCTAGCAAAGCTTATAAATCTAGGAAGAAAAATTACGGATGGCATCAATTTTAATAGTCTTTGCGATCTAACAGAGTACAAATCCCAAATTCTTTAAATGGTAAATATTTACTTAAAAACGAGATCATTCAAAAATAGAATTAAATCGTGAATTTGCCTTTTATTTAAAAGTTGATGAGTTTTGTATATTTATAAAATTAACAAAATTGACATCATACTATCCATATCACAAGACTCTTGTGTTGCATTTTAAGGGAAAACACACACACAGCATACATGTATTTGGATTGGGGCCAGATTTAGACTCCAGGGGCATAGTGTTCTGTACCTTAAATTACAATCAGATGTATTTTAGCACTGATCAAATTTTCAGTCTGAAGTTGGTGAGAAGCCTAATTATTTGACCAGGTTACTATTTATGTAGACCATTCTGTGGCTGTCTGTGGTTAATCCACAGCTGGCAGAATGCTAGCTATGGGAGGTTTTTATTTCATGCTGGAACATTTTGGGGAGAAATAGAGGGAGAATGATTTAAAATCTTCTCATTAAATGAAAGACCAAAAAGCAAGTACAGTACATACATATTACTATGGAGACAAGATGCTGTATAAACTGTTCGTTTTAATTCTCCAAGTGACAGAAATAGCAAAGCAGCAGCTTGGATGCTCATAGTTTGCAAGTGATAGGATACTTGGTTAAAAAAGAAAAAATCTTTTAAAAATAATAACTAAGACTAAGATAAAAAAATTAAAAAATAATAACTAAGACTAAGATTTATTGCCTCGTAGAACACTTGAATATTGGTAAAGAATTAATGGATTGAATTTTTAAATGATGAGAAAATATTATGATACAAAAACGTTTTTATTAGAATTTCACTAGCAGTACTTTAAAGTGATAAGAGGCAGTTGTAGGGGAGAAAAGGTAACATATTTTCCTTATCTATCGCAAGGGTCATTACTGAACCCTCTGTAACTAAAGAGATTAATAAGAGAAAAGCATAATAAATTTATTTAACAAAGTTTTACATGACACAGGAACTTTCAGAAATTAAGACCCAAAGACTAGCCGGGCACAGTCGCACACCCCTGTAATCCCAGCACTTTGAGAAGCCGAGGCGGGCAGATCACGAGGTCAGGAGATCAAGACCATCCTGGCTAACATGGTGAAACCCTGTCTCTACTAAAAATACAAAAATTAGCTGGGCTTGTAGTGCCAGCTACTCAGGAGGCTGAGACAGGAGAATCGCATGAACCCAGGAGGCAGAGGTTGCAGTGAGGCTAGATAGCGCCATTGCACTCCAGCCTGGGTGACACAACAAGACTCCATCTCAAAAAAAAAAAGACCCAAAGACCAGCAAAAACTACATTTTAATGCAAAGTCTGACGAAAGACATAGATAGTTCTAGAGAAACATGATTAAACAAAAGGGATATGATCTAATGGTAATAAACTTAGAGTTGCAGGGGGTGGAAGCCAGCAAGTCCTGTCTGTTAGATTATTCTTGGCCTCTAGGTATAGGGCAGGACTCCTTTGGAATAGGGTTTTCTGGCCAGCTTTCACACAGAAAGGTAGGAGACGGTCCGAGTGACCTTGCTTCTTTGGTTTTCTTAATTTCTAGGGGGCCATATTTTGGGGTATTGTATTCTGGTCCCTCACACAATTAGAGTATATGACTCTCTCTTAATATCTCAGAATATATAAGGACAGTAAACCCTTCCTTCAAAGATGAATGCCAATACACATGGCTCCTGCCACAAAATTAATGTTTTTAGTCTTCTTTTTTTTTTTAATAGAAAGAAAAAGAAAGGAAGGAAAAAAAGGAAGAAAGAAAAGAAAAGAAAAGAGAGAAAGAAAAGAAAGAAAAAGGGAGAGAAAGAGTGAGAGAGAACAGGAATCTTGCTGTATTGCCCAGGCTGGAATGCAGTGATGTAATCATATCTCAGTGCAGCCTCTGACTCCTCACGTCAAGCCACCCTTCCACCTCAGGCTACCCTACCAAGTATCTGAGACCACAGGCATGCAACTCTGTGCCAGGCTAATCTAAAAAACAAATTTCATTTTCTTTTTTTTTTTTTTTGAAAACTGTTTTCTAAAGTGACTGTCTTGTTTTGTATTTCCACCAGAAACACATGAGTTTTGCTCCAGTTGTCCCATATATTCACCAGCATGTTGTATTATCAGTTGTTTTGTTTTAGCAGTTCTAAAAGGTGTATATAGTAGTGTCTTAATTTGATTTTATTTTGCACTTCCCTAATGAGCTATGATGCTTAGTATCTTTTCTTTTTTGTGTGTGATTATTTTAATTTAATATAAATTAAATTAAACATTTAATTTCTCAGTTGCACTAATCACATTTCAGAGGCTCAAAGGCCACATGTAGTTAGTGGCTATCTTATTGGATGGCACAGATTATCAAACATTTCCTTTATTGCAGAAACTTCTGCTAGACAATAGAATGCCTTAGCTAAAGTCATGAGCTCTTTCACATCAGAATTCTTGGCTAATCTTCAGTAGGAATAGAGGAATTTTATAAGACTATAACATTTAGTCCTAAAGCTAAATGTTAAAGTTACAAATTCCATGTTACAGTTACAAATTTCTCTAGTTTTGATTTAAAAATTACCTGATCATATTTGCTATCTCCCCAACTAAGCTGGAAGCCTTTTAAGAATGGGGCTACTTTTTATCCAATTTGCCAGTCTGTGTCTTTTGATTGGGGCATTTAGTCCATTTACATTTAGGGCCAATATTGATATGTGTGAATTTGATACTGCCATTTAAAGCAAAGTAATTATTGTCTTGAATGAGACCTTTCAAATATTTTTTCTTTCACGAATTTCCAGAATTCTTTAGTATTGCACATATAAATCTAGTATGTAATAAGTAATGCTTTATTCTCTGAAGTAATGGCATGTATCAAGTATATGGTACTCATATCATCAAATATTCTTCCAGTCAAATGTTGCTATTTATAGCACCTGCCTTGCATCTTATAATTGTATTTTATGTACTTTTGTATTTTGTGTAGGTTTCTTTTATTCTCACTGAAAGTGGCTGTGGAAATGGCATTTTTAATTTTCCCTCCTTTTTTCTTCATCCAGGGCTTTTTTCTTACAGTTTCTCCAGAGTCAGTGTTAAAAGTGGCTCACCATGCTTCTGAAAACAACAAGATTTTCACTTTGAATCTGTCTGCACCATTTATTAGTCAGCTATACAAGGAATCATTGATGAAAGTTATGCCTTTTGTTGACATACTTTTTGGAAATGAGACGGTGAGTTACCGTTCCTTTTTTAAAAGAATCTGGGGTTTTGTTTGTTTGTTTCTGATCTACATATATATATTTAGAAATATATAAATTAAAACCTAAATTTTTGTGTGAATATCCTTGAGAATTGTGCAACAAAATTGCCTCAATGTCAACTGCTCTCAGTATTTTCAATATTTCCTTCAGTATATACTATCTTCTTACTTAGTGAAACATTTATTTATTTATTTATTTTTATTTTTTTTGCAACGGAGTTTCGCTCTTGTTGCCCATACTGGAGAGTAATGGTGTAATCTTGGCTCACTGCAACCTCCGCTTTCCGTGTTCAAGCAATTCTCCTGCCTCAGCCTCCTAAGTAGCTGGGATTATAGGCACCCACCACCATGCCCAGCTAATTTTTGTATTTTTAGTAGAGACAGGGTCTCAACATGTTGGCCAGGCTAGTCAAGAACTCCTAACCTCAGGTGATCCGCCCACCTCGGCCTCCCAAAGTGCTGGGATTACAGGCATGAGCCACCGCGCCAGGCCCAACATTTATTTTTTAAAGTTTAGGTGTGTGAGGTTTAATGTAATTTCTGTGAGCTTTTACAGATGTATACCTGACCTGTTACTATGACAACTGTCAGGATGAAAAACACATTCATCACTTTTTTAAGTCTTTTCAGAGTCTAAGTCCATTCAATTTTCATTTAATAAATTATGAGTAAATTTTGATATATTACATTTATATTTCTTAATAATGTCATTTTTGTTAATATTTGTTTGTTAACTTGAAGGTGATAAAATGGAATTTCATCTCCACGGTTAGTTTTTTCTTTCTACGAAGAATGTATTTTCTTCCATTCTAAATTCGGGAAATGATTTTTTTTTTTTTTTTTTTTTTTTTTTTTTTGCTTATTTGCTGTTTATACCTCTTTAAAAATCCATGTAAGAGGAAAAAAGCCTTCAGTGTGCCTTCCTGTGACTTGGCCATGTCAGTTGATGCTTTAATTTATAAAATGAAGGTGTTGTATTAATCATCCCAGATTTCATTCTGATTCTAATTCCACAGTTTTAACACAGCTTGAATATATTCATCAATTTTATATCTAATAACTGCTGTCTGCCTAGAATAACATAAAAATTGACCTGGAAATTTATGAGATCACCTGGGTAAAGATTAAAGGATGATCCATAGAAATAACATCATAGTGTATCTATAAAGGTAATGATTAAATTGGTTACAAATGGTGACATTGGAAGGAAATGCTATATTCTTGATAATTCACACATTGAAATACTAGCAAGAAATGGTGGTAAAAGTGAAGTGCCAGATAACTGCTAGAAGTCTAAATTGACTAAAATCTACCATTTAGTTTTTCCTTGTTAACAATTTTATTTTCTAACGGCTAAAAGAAGTAACTGGGAAAAGTGCTACTCAAGCCCTTTGAATAGCATTAAAGCATTGGTCTCAGTAGTTTTGAGAATCATTTGGATAAACTGACACTTAGTCTCAGAGTTCTTAATAGTCAAGAAAGATCAGACTGACAGCACTTAAATATGTTCTCTAGAGTTTAAGAGACAAATCTTAAAACTTCTAAAAAAGATAAATATGATTCCAAAGAATGAGACTTTGGAAGTAAAGAAAGCTTAGGGGGATTCAATGCGATCAAAAATGCAATTCAGACTTTATAGTCACAAATGATCTTAATTAAGGAGAGAAGGTACAGAGGCCTTTAAAAAAATACTTGCAGAGCACGCAGAAAACTATTTAATAAGAGCTCAGATTTGGAAGATGACAAGATGGCTGCCTCTGCCTTTGCTGGCACAGGTAGAGCAGCTTCAGGAATCTTACAATCCCTGAATATTTTGGTATCTTCAACCTACCAAAACTGTGTCAAGAATGCATCTCTCATTTCTGCATTGTCCACTAGACATTTTAGTCATATTCAGACACCAGTTGTTTCCTCCACTCCCAGACTTACCACATCTGAGAGAAACCTGACACATGGGCAAATTTCAGTGATCCTTAGTAAGTAGCCCCCTTGCTCCCAAGTGTCCTGAACCTGCTTGTCAGATCTCTAACATACATCAGTACACGAAAAGGCAAGAGAAAGTCTGTGTAAGCTGTCATCTATAGGTTTCTTCGACTTCTTTGTGGCCTTTGGGTGAGGAGAAGGGCTGGTTCTAAGAAAAAATTATGGAAAAAGGAAACTTCAAGAAAAAAGTGATTGAGGGAATTTGTATTCTGCAATAAAACCCAGAGTAAACTCTTAAGATAAAATGATGACATCCTTCTGGAAGAGGTGAAACTGGTATGTCAATGATTCTTATCAGAAGTATCATGATAAACAAACCTGAAAGTGTAGCTCAGAAGTTTCACTTGTTTCTCACTTATTGAATATGTATCTTTGTGTACAGGATATCTTTGCAAAAATGGGTAAGTATAAAACTTGATGTAAATTGTACCAATGAATATGTAAACATACAGTGACAACATTAAACTTATAAAAGTTTTAAAACTTAAAAAAAAAAGCTCGGCCGGGCGCGGTGGCTCAAGCCTGTAATCCCAGCACTTTGGGAGGCCGAGGCGGGTGGATCACGAGGTCAAGAGATCGAGATCATCCTGGTCAACATGGTGAAACCCCGTCTCTACTAAAAACTACAAAAAATTAGCTGGGCATGGTGGCGCGTGCCTGTAGTCCCAGCTACTCAGGAGGCTGAGGCAGGAGAATTGCTTGATCCCAGGAGGCGGAGGTTGCGGTGAGCCGAGATCGCGCCATTGCACTCCAGCCTGGGTAACAAGAGCGAAACTCCGTCTCCAAAAAAAAAAAAAAAAAAAAAAAAAAAAAAGCTCAAATTTGTAAAAGACATGTAAAAAGAAGGTAGAAAATATATTTGGTACCAGGGAATGATGCTAAAAGAATGGGCCCAAAAGTGGTTTAACTTTGTAGCAGATGTTGATGAGATCAAAACAATCTTCAGTGAAAGAAAAAAAAAAAGACTCCAAAGTACAAGCAACAAATGGAAAAAATAGATGAATTAGACATCATCAAAATTAACCACTTTTGTGCATCAAAGGACACAAGAATGTGAAAAGATAACTAGAGGAATGGGAGTTAATATTTGCAAATCATATATCTGATAAAGGATTCATATTCAGAATATTTAACACAGTAACAACTCAACAATAAAAAAACAACATAATTCAATAATGATCAAAGAAATTTAATAAACATTTATTCGAAGAAGATATGCAAATGGCCAGTAAACCCATGAAAAGATGTTCAACATAACCAGCCAGTAAGCACAAATGTAAACCAAAATTGGATACTACTTCATACCCATCAGAATGGCAATTATTTTAAAAAATGGAAATTAGCAAGTATTGGCAAAGATGTGAAGAAATTGGAAACCCTTGTGTATTGCTGGTGGGAATGTAAAATAATACAACTGCTGTAGAAGACAATTTGATGGTTCCTCAAGATGTTAAACATAAAATTATTACCATATGATTTAGCAGTTCTACTTCTAGATATATTACCCATAATAACTGAAAGCAGTGACTCAGATAATTATACACCAATGTCCATAGCAGCATTATTCACAATAGCTGAGATAGAAGCAAATCAAATATTTATCAACAGATGAATAAACAAAATTTCATACATATGCACAATGGAGTATTATTTAGCCTCAAATGAAATTTTGATACATGCGACAACATGAATGAATTTTGAAAATACTATGTTAAGTAAAATAAGCCAGACACATCAACTATTTGGATTTTCTTAGAAGAATTCCTCTTACATGAGGTACCTAGAATAGGCAAATTCATAGAGACATGCTAAGTAGGATAGTGGTTACCTGGGAGTGGGGTGGGGAGGAGTGAGGCATTATTGTGTAATAAGTACAGGGCTTCTGTTTGGGATGATTAAAAAGTTCTGGAAATGGATAGGGGTGATAGTTGTGCCACACACTGTGCATGTATTTAGTGCCACTGAATTGAATACTTCAAATGGAAAATTTTATCCTATGTGTAGTTTACCACAATTTTGAAAAAAGATTGATTCTACAAATCAGGAAACTTTAGAAGTTGGATCACAGCTTAGTATAGATTATTAAAGGAATTATTTTTCCCCACCTAGAAGAGGAAGTAGTAAAACTGTAAGCTGCTACCTGGCTATAAGTCCTGGGGCAAGAAAATCTTTTCTCTTTTGGTGTGGTTATTCTTCATTTGAATTTACTTCAAGAGGTATTTATATAGTACCTATTATGGCAGACCAATAAGCAGTGAATGCATGGTATATTTGAGAACTTCTGTCATTATATGGATTAGAGAATAATAAAGACTGGCTATAGGACAATTAGAGGTATTTGGTATTTTATTGAAGCAGTCTCAAAAGGCCTGTTGATAAATAAATCGATTTCTAGGGGTACGCCTCAGTATTTACCCTAGTTTTGCTTAAGTAAAGTAACAGTGATTTAGATAAGCTATATTTGCATATAATTCAAATGCAAATAATACAGCACCTTAATACATACTAGGTAAGTTGAAGGTCAAAATCAGATTTTTTTAAATGTTAGTAGACTCTAAATATCAGTTGAGTGATGAAATTTAATAGGGATAATAAAAATTATACCATATTTTATTATAAAAAGCAAGTCAAGTAAAATGCTTTATCCCTTTAATCTCATCATCCATTGTTTTTTCTCCTTGAATACTATAGTAATAATAAGTTATCTTTAGCTCTTCAGGAAAAAAAAAGGATATTTTACTTCTAAAATGTGATGAAGGATAAAATATATTTCTATACATAGGATCCTTTAATCCTGCCCCCCGAAAAAATAAAATATACTGTGTTTAGTATAAATTTTCAAAATGTCAAAACTCAGCTAAAAAGACACACTTGGCCCTTACTTTCTACATGATGTTACCTTCTTTTTCTCAGAGGATTATATAGAAGTAATGATGACTTAAAACTTCTGATAGCTTCAATATTTAAAAAAATATATTTTGTCCACAAAGATTATTTCTTCACAGGCAATGATCAATGATCCCCATGAGACAATAAATAAGATATACTTGATGATGACCCCAGCTAATGCCTTGGAGATAATTTCCAGGCCACAGTACAAGAAGGGTAACTAAGGCTGGGCACACTGGCTCACGCCTATAATACCAGCAATTTTGGGAGACTAAGGCAGATGGATCACTTGAGATTAGGAGTTTAAGACCAGCCTGGCCAACATAATGAAGCCCCATCTCTGTCAAAAATTTAAAAAATTACCTGGGTGTGGTGGCATGCACCAGTAATCCCAGCTGCTCAGGAGGCTGAGGCAGGAAAATTGCTTGAACCTGGGAGGCGGAGGTTGCAGTAAGCCGAGGTACAGAGGCCTCCTGGGAGAGAAAGGGTCAAGATTCCAACTCCCTTTGTGTAAGACTGGAAGGTAGTAAGGACTTTCGGAGTGTGTGTCTGATAAAGACTGTGGCAATATTCTAAAGTTGACAGTGGGCTGGGCATGGTGACTCATGCCTGTAATCAGTCCCAGCATTTTGGGAGGCAGAGGGTGGTGGACCACCTGAGGTTAGGAGTTCGAGACCAGCCTGGCCAACATGGTGAAACCCCATCTCTACCGAAAATACAAAAAAGTTAGCCTGGTGGGGTGGTTGTGCACTTGTAATCCCAGCTACTCGGGTGAGTGAGGCATGAGAATTGCTTGAACCAGGAAAGTGGAGGTTGCAGTGAGCCAAGATTGCACCACTGCACTCCAGCCAGGGTAACTGTCTCAAAAAAAAAAAAAAAAAAAAAAAAAAGAACTGTAACTCAAGTAGAGCCTTGCAGTCTCTTTTAATGAGGAGTTGGAGCTGTAAGTTCAAGAAGTCTAAGACAGCTAGCGTTTGCAAGTTAAAAGTACCAGAGAAGAAAGAGCTGAATAGAGAGAGAACACAGGACATTTGTAGAATCCCACCAAGACTTCAGCTGAGTATAAGTAGTGTATATTTGTGAAGAAATTAAGGAAGACCAGGAAAAGAACCACCCAAAAAGATTATAGATGACAATCCTCAGTGTACACATGAGAATTTGTAACCATTCCTATACTACTAGTCAGGGTGGATAACCTCATAATTCATGAGGCTTCAAATAGAGTATTAAAAGGGATTTTATCCCATTAGTGGGGTAAAATCAGCTCTAGACTAGAAGATGTTCTGGTCCCTCTTATCAATATTATTGCAATATATTTGACAAGCTTTATGAAATAGATGAATTTCTTAAAAAACAAAGTACTAAATCATACTGAAGAAGAAATAGAAAAAGGCTACAAGGAAAACTCAAAGGCTGGATTGCTTTAGTGTTTCATTCTTTTTTTGTTTTGTTTGTTTGTTTGTTTGAGACAAGGTCTCACTCTGTCATCTAGAGGTGGGGCTCACTGCAAACTCAAACTCCTAGGTTCAAGTGATCCTCCCACCCCAGCATCTTAAGAAGCTAGGATTACAGGCATGCCCGGCTAATTTTTAACTTTTGTAGAGAAGAGGTCTCATTTTGTTGCCCAGGCTGGTTTTAACCTCCTGCGCTCAAGCAATCCACCCACCTTAGCCTCCCAAAGTGCTGGGATTATAAGCATGAGCCATTCCACTTGGCAGTGTTGAATTTCACCACAGATTTCAGAAAGATGTAATATCAATTGTATACAAACTATCCCAGAAAATTTAAGAGGGAAAAATATACCTATCTTATTTCATGAGGTCAGCATTACCTTCATACCAAAAACAAAATATTGCAAGAAAAGAAAATTACAGACCAATATCCCTCATAAACATAGATTCAAAAATTCTTCAAATAATTTTAGCAAATCAAACACAACATTATATTAAGAGTAATTCATCATGACTAGGAGTGTAGAATTGGTTTACCTTTTTTTAGTTTTTTTTTTTGAGACAGAGTTTTTGCTCTTGTTCCCCAGGCTGGCGTGATCTCAGCTCACTGCAACCTCTGCCGGCTCCCCATCTCCTCCACCGGGTTCAAGCAGTTCTCCTGCCTCTGCCTCCCAAAGTGCTGGGATTACAGGCGTGAGCCACTGCATCCAGCTAGTTTAACATTTTAAAATCCATCAATGTAATTAAACATATTAAGACTAAAAAAGAAAAATCACATGATTATTCTAAAAGCTTTTGAAAAAATCAGACATCTATTTATGTTAAAAGCCCTCAGAGGCTGGGCACGATGGCTCACAACTATAATGCCAACACTTTGGGAGGCAGAGGCAGGCAGACCATTTGAGGTGAGGAATTTAAAACCAGCCTGGCCAAGATGGTGAAACCCTGTCTCTACTAAAAATACAAAAATATTAGCTGGGTGTGGTAGCACACATCTGTAATCCCAGCTACTGGGAAGGCTGAGGCAGGAGAATCACTTGAACTGGGGTGCTGGAGGTTGCGGTGAGCCAAGATGTGCCACTGCACTCCGGCAGACACGTACACTCAAATATTCACACTCAAACACTCTCTCTCTCTCACACACACACACACAAACACACCCACCCCTCAGAGGCTGGGTGTGGTGGCTCAGGCCTGTAATCCCATAATCCCAGCACTTTGAGGAGGCTGAGGTGGGCGGATCACTTGAGGTCAGGAGTTTGAGACCAGCCTGGCCAACATGGGAAAACCCTGTCTCTATTAATAATACACAGGATAGCCAGGCATAGTGGCAGTTGCCTATAATCCCAGCTACTGGGGAGACTGAAGCAGGATAATCACTTGAACAGTGGAAGCAGAGGTTCTAGTGAGCCAAGATCAAACCACCTCACTCCAGCCTGGGTGACAGAGTAAAACTGTGTCAAAAAAAAACCCAAAAGCCCTCAGAATAGTATGATTAAGGGTACTTCTTAAAGTCAATAAAGAACATCCACCAAGAATATATAGTTAATATCATACCTAATGGTGGAAGATTGAATGCTTTTGCCTAAGATGAGAAACAACAAATCAAGGATATTCATTCTTTCCACTTCTATTCAACATTGTTTTGGAGGTTCTAGACGGTGCTAACAAAGCATGAAAAACATCCAGATTTAGACAGAAAGAAGTAAAACTGTCTTTATTATCAAAACCATGATCATCTTCAAATAAAATCTAATGTGATCTTCAAAAAGCTGTTAGAACTGGCTGAGCACAGTGGCTCATACCTGTAATCTCAGCACTTTGGGAGGGCGAGACTCGTGGATCACTTGAGGTCAGGAGTTTGAGACCAGCCTGGCCAACATGGTGAAATCCCATCTCTACTAAAAATTAACCAGATGTGGTGGCACTCGCCTATAATCCCAGCTATTTGGGAGGCTGAGGCAGGAGAACCAGAGAGGCAGAGGTTGCAATGAGCCTAGATTGTGCCACTGCACTCCAGCCTGGGCAACAGAGCAAGACTCCATCTCCAAAATAAAAGAAAGCAATTAGAACAAAGTGACATTAGCAAGATTGCAGAAATTAAAATTTAAAAATACTATTTTCAATGCCATCAAAAAGTATTACAAAGTATTTACTTTGGGTTAAACCAGACCAAAGATGTATATACTGAACACCTTGAGAAATGCCTTCTTGAAAAAATTTAAGGAGACCCTAATGGAAGATATATCATGTTCATGGACTGGAAGGCTCTGTATTGTTAAATATAAATGCTACTCAAAATAATCTATAGTTTCGTTTAATTTAGTCAGAATTTCAGAGGTTTTTTTTTTTTAAAAAAAAAACTCAACAAGTTGATTCAAATATTTACATGGAAAAGCACTGGACTAGAATAGCCAAACCAATGTGGATTTAAAAAGAACCAAATCAGAGGACCTTACCATAATTTGAAGACTTATTACAAAGCTACATAATCCAGACAATGTGGCATTGGTGTAATGATAGACAAATCGTCCATGAAACAGAAGGGAGAGTTCAGAAATAGACCTAAATTGATTTTCAACCATATTTCAGCATCTATTTCGTGGAGAAAAAAGTCTTTTTGACAAGTCATTCTGGAGCAATTGAATATCCATATCCAAAAACACAAACTTAGACCCATATAACAACTGCACAGCTATTAGAATGTCTAAAAGTGTGACCATACCAAATATTGGTAAGGATGTATGGAGCTGCTGGAATGTAAAATGGGCAACTACTTTGGAGAATGGTTTTCTTGTTTCTTACAAAGTTAAATATACATCCTCCAAATGATCTAGCTATCCCACTCCTAGATATTCACCCAGGACAAATGAAAGCATCTATCCATGTAAAGACAAACACAAAGGTTCATAGCAGCTTTATTTGTAATAACCAAAGTCTGGAAAACAAATTTCCACCAACTGGTAACTGCATAAACAAATTGTTATGTTTTCATAGAATAGAATACTACTCAACTATCAAAGAATTGTACTATTGTTAAGAAATGAAATAATAGCATAGAAGAATTTCAGAATACCTATGCTGAATGAAAGATAATATAAAGTACAAAATGCAAAGAAATTTATAGTGATGGCAGATCCATTGTTGTCTGGGGACAGGGATGTGCTCTCTATGTGCTGTCTATTACACATCTGTTACTCCTAAAAGTTTCCTCATGCTCATTTGTGATCGAGCATGAGGAAACTTTTAGGAGTAATAGATGTGTTCCGATTGAGGTTGTGGTTCCATAACATTATACATATGTCAAAATTTATCTAATTATACACTTTTAATTTGTGCCAATTATTGTATGTCAGTTATACCTCAAAGTAAAGCTATTAAAATGAATATATACTTTGTGGTTTCATTTATATGGTTAAAAATAGGAAAAATTATTCTGAGCCATTAAGTTCTATTAAGTAGAATGAGAATTCATTTAAACGAGTTACATTTGGGTACAAAACTAAATACATATGAGTTATTTTTAAAGTTGTTATTGAACTGGATACAGGCATGAAAAGTGTAAAAGATTAAAGGCAGTAAAAAGCTGTAAACATCTGTATTCAGGAGTGCTTCATAGATGTTTTTGTGTTTTCTCTCTGCTTTAAAGAAATTCAAACTAGGCTGGTCACCATAGCTCACACCTGTAATCCCAGCACATTGGGAGGTTGAAGTGGGAGGATTGCTTGAGCAGAGGTATTGGAAACCAGCCTGGGCAACATAGTAGGACCGCATCTCTACAAATATATATTTTTTTTAGCTTTTTTAAAAAATCGTACTTTGGGCTCTGGGGTACATGTGCACATCCTGCATCCTGCAGGATTGTTACATAGGTACATACATGCCATGGTGGTTTGCTGTCTCCATCATCCCCCAACCCCGCTCTCCCCACCCCCGCCACCTACATCATTCTCCTGGTGCTATCTCTCCCCATCCTCCCCACCCCCTGCTGTCCCTCCACTCCCCTCCACCTCCCCACCTAGCCCAGTGAGTGTTGTTCCCTTCCCTGTGCCCAAGTGTTCTCATTGTTTATCACCCGCCTATAAAACATGAAAACATGTGGTGGTTGGTTTTCTGTTCTTGTGTCAGTTTGCTGAGAATGAGGGTTTCCAGATTCATCCACGTCTCTGCAAAGGACTTGAACGCAACCTTTTTTTATGGCTGTGTAGTATTCCATGGTGTATATGTGCCACATTTTTCTTTCTACAAATATTTTTTAAAAATTAGCCAAGCATGGTGGCACACACCTGTATTCCCAGCTACTCAGGAGACTGAGTTGGGAGGATCACTTGTGCCTGGGAGGTTGAGGCTGCAGTGAGCCACGATCATGTGACTGCACTCCGGTCTGGGTAACAGTCTAAGACCCTGTCTAAAAATTTTTTAGAAGTAAAATGAGAATTCATAAACTATGAATTCTAGTTGTGGTTCTATAAGAAAAACTCTAGAATGTCAGTCAGTAGGCATGCTCAAATGTCTTGACCATATATATATATTTGGAAACAGAGTCTTGCTCTTTTCCAGAAAAATCTCAGCTAACTGCAACCTTCACTTCCCAGGTTCAAGCAATTCTTGTACCTCGGCCTCCAAAATAGCTGAGACTACAGGCACGTACCATCATACCCAACTAACTTTTATATTTTTAGTAGAGATGGGGTTTTGCCATATTGGCCAGGCTGGTTTTGAACTCCTGGCCTCAAGTGATCTGCCCGCCTCTGCCTCCCAAAGAGCTGAGATTACAGCCATGTACCTATTTTAAATATTAGCAAATGATGTATCTTTATAAATTAAAATAAAATGTTTATGAAAGCAATTTTTTCCCTTAATCATCTCTCTGATTTATTTATCAGCTACTATTTCTTCCATTTCCTCATCTGTAAATTAAGGGGATTTGCATAGAAATACTAGATAATCTTTAAAATTTTTCTTATAGCTTTAACATAAGGCTGGTTATTCGTTTTTTCCCATATTCTAACATTGAGTAATACTGATAGATTTTATTATAAATTAACAAAGTTCCTGTTTTGACATCTAAAATAACGCCTGACATTTATTTTAGGTAGTTCTTCATTTTTATTATGAGTATAGCCTTAACTGTAGTGCCTTTTAAGCTGAGTTCTTCCCATTTGTGACCCCACTATTCCTTTTTTGTTTAATGAACCCAGGGGAAATGATACCCCTCTCCAAAGAATATCTGAAAATATTTGGTTAGATACATGCTGGGACAAAAAGTGAAGTATCCACAATAATAACATTGCTATATTTTTGTGACACAAACGAACTATAATTACTAAATGATATGATTTACTTTCTCTTTTTAATCCTGGTAAAAAAATGCATAATATAAAATTTATATCATTTAAACTATTTTTAAGTGTACAAATCAGTGGCATTAAGTACATTCTCAATGTTGTGTAGCCATCACTGCTATTCATTTCCAGAACTTTTTTTTAATCAACCCAAGCAGAAGCTCTGTACCCATTAAACAGTAACTCCATATTTCCTGTTCCCTCCTCCCCTGTCGCCCTTAGTAACTGTTTTACTGTCTATCTATGAATTTGCCTGTTTTAGGTGCCTCATACAAATAGGATCATATAAAAGTTATTCAACTTAATTTCACTTAGCATAATATTTTTAAACTTCATCCATGCTATAGCATGTTACCAGAATTTCATCTTTTTTAAGGCTGAATATTTCATTGTTATGTGTGAAATTTTGTTTTATTGATTCCTCTGTTTATAAACATTTAATTTGTTTCCACCTTTGATTATTATAAACAGTGGTACCGTGAATGTTAGTGTACAATTATCTGTTTGAGTTCCTGCTTCTAATTCTTTTGGATATATACCTAGATGTGGAACTGTTGGATCCATGGCAGCTACACCATTTTACATTCTCGCCATCAATACACAAGGGTTCCTGTTTCTCCACCTCCTCAACAACACTTAATTTGCTTTTAAAAAATAATAGCTATCCTGCTCAGCATGAGGTGGCATCTCACTGTGGTTTTGATTTTCAGCCAAAGTTCAGAAATACGTAGTGAGAAATTTCTGTTTCTTTAATTTAAAATATTTGGTAACCTCTTACATTGTACTTTATACTTTTAAATTACACATCTAAATTGATTGGTTACCCTTGTTACAGTAGTTCCAAAATTACTGTAGTATAAAAACTCTAGAAATATTACATTGTAGTTTCAATTTGTTTCTGACTTCTTCGAAGTTTGAAATTTTCCCTTCAGCAACAACCATTTGTTAGCTACACTCACATGAAATCAGCTTAATAAAGGACATTAACACAAAGGTAATTATAATCCATTGATGCTCATTAATGCAAGCTGCTTTGTAGTCATTATCTAGCAGTAGATGACTAAAGAACTTGATTATTCTTGTTTTTCATTTTTATTAAATTAAGAAGTTTTTTAAAATTATGTCATTTTGCAAATGGCTCTTAGGAGTAATACCTTTCAAGGCGCCATAATCACTAGATAATTAACCTGCCAGGATTAAGTACACTCAACTTTGCCTCAGGGTGCTTAACTCTCAAATAGGGTCAATTATCTCATGATAATAACTGCTTTGTCAAGAGTTATCACTTAATTCCACAGTGAAAAGTCAAATCACCCATACCATGCGCTTTAAGATAGTTTCAGTAATAAAACAACAGTTTGAAATGGGGCAGAAGAATTCAGCTGAATTTTTTCATATAGATAAGAATGATATGCTTTAGATAAAACTCTCCCTCTTATCTAGCATTTTGAATTTCAGAAATGATTTCAATTTATAAAAATAATATAGGCTAGGAGTGGTGGCTCACGCCTGTAATTCCAACACTTTGGGAGGCCGAGATGGGCAGATCATGAGGTTAGGAGAACAAGATCATCCTGGCCAACATGGTAAAACCCCATCTCCACTAAAAATAAAAAAATTAGCTGGGGGTGGTGGCACACGCCTGTAGTCCCAGCTACTCGGAGGCTGAAACGAAAGAATTGCTTCATCCTGGGAGGCGGAGATTGCAAGGAGCAGAGATCCTGCCACGGCGTTCCAGCCTGGCAACAGAGAGAGACTTCGTCTCAGAAAAAAAATATAGAGAGAGAGAGCTCTGATCCATCAGTTGTTTTCCTGGCAATATTTCCACATTGCAAATTTCCTTATAGGAAAAGCCATATTTCCTGTAACCTCACAGAGGATTCAATATATGTAAAATCTCTAATATATACCAAGAAAATTGAAATTACTTTCTTTACTGATTGGTGAATTAACTTAAAAAAAATCTGCTTATCAACAAATGAATTACAAAACAGTTAGCAAAAGTCTGTAGTTTGTTGTGGTTGTTTTTGTTGTTGAGTAGCTTCACTCATATTTGGACACAGTGTGCCAAAAACAAATACTACTAGATAGATCAGGATATTTTGAAAGAAAATATAAAATTGTCTTTAGGTTTGTTATCCATATCTTCTAAACCTGAACGATGCTTGTATCTCTTCATAAATAAACTATCATCATTTTATTAAACCAGATGGGACATATTGGCTTTTTCTTCTGTTATATATTTTACAGCCATGGAGATGGAAGGAGACTTTATTGATATTTTTTTACACTGTTAAACCCATTTTATTATTTCTAATAGTGAATTAATAATTTGAAACCATCAGTTATTTAAATTGTAAATAACTTTGATGCAGGTATCTTATCTGAAGTTATTTTTCAGTTTCTATACATCTGTAAAATAGAAGTCATTTGCTATTTTAAGATAAAAAGTCTTTATCAATCTATGTGTAATTATACATACGTACACCTTCTTTCAGATATTATCCTTTTGGTTAAGACTTTCTTTTCTTTGTAAAGGTATTATTTTAATTTTTAGAACTATTTTTTTGTGCACTGGGGCACATGTTTGGGAGAAAAAAGTAAAGTTTTCATCAAGTCCGTATACACAGAGAATTCTTTTTTGAATTTTAAAATATTTATGTCAAGATTAATTCTTTATTTTTGTATGAATGTATGTATGTATTTATTAATTATCAGTTAGTTAGAGACAGTGTCTCACTGTGTTGCCCAGGCTGGTCCTAAGCTCCTGGCCTCAAGCGATCTTCCCGTGTTGGCCTCCCTAAAGTTCTGGGATTACAGGCTTGAGCTACCGAGCCTGGCCAAGTTTAATTCTTTAAAGGATGTGATTTCCAAGTATTTCCAGGGATTCAAGACTGTTACCTAGATCCATATTCTGACAAAAGAGATGATCTTTCCATCATATCAGAATATTTCCCCCATGAATGTAGGGAATGAGGCTATATCTAAAATGGTAATTCTGCCCTTTAAAGTATACAGAAATGCCCTGTTTCTTCCTAAGAGAGATGGAAGTCACTTTTCTGAGACTGTGTCGATAGATCTCTTTATTCCTCTTTTTCTGCTATAAGCAATAAGAGGAGCTATTGTAAGGTTGTTAAAAAATCATCAAAGAAGGGAGAGAGAAACTTTTTTGAAGGATATACATAACCCCTTCAGAAAAAACCAAAAGCTTATGGTGGAAATACATAGTTGTATTTTCTGGGGCAGATAATGAAATTTGAGTTAACATAGAACTGTTGCTTCATAAGATTGCTGGTTAACTCCTAGATTTAACTTTCTCCCTGGTGTTTTTCTGATATATTTACTCAGCTGAAAAAAGTGAGATTGACTGTAGCACAAGGGAGACTTCTAATGTCAGTGGCATGTTGTAAAGATGTGCTATGGGAAAGATTCAGAAAATGCAAAGGGTGTTTATATGCTCTGCATCTCCCTTCCCTTCCTTTCTACATATCTCTCTCCTTTCTTTCTTACTCTGTTTCCCTCTTTACATCAACTACATTGCCTCTCTGAAGATGAAATTCTTTTAAATCATCCCCAGCCTAACATCCATCACTGGTAAAAAGCAATCTAATTATTATGTGTTGATTTTTAAAAATTAAAAATTATAAGAAAAGAGGAGCATTTAAATGTTTTTCATTGCAAGGGGAAAATAAATACACACAAGTAAAGGAAAACACTGTGTAATTTGAAATAGTTTGAATTACTATGGAGATAATCATATTTTATGCAGTAATGCTTTTCTGTTTTATTCACTATTTCAATTAATCTTTGTTTCTGCTACTGTACCATAAATTTGTAAGTGACTATTTTGGTATTATTTGTATAGTATGCCATAATATAAAAATAATGAAAAATATTAAATATATGATATTTAATGTTCTTCTTTAATCTTTTTTTTTTTTTTTTTTTTTTTTTTTTTTGGAGACAAGGTCCTGCTCTGTCACCCAGTCTGGAGTGCAGTGGTGTAATCTCAGCTCACTGCAAACTCTACCTCCCAGGGTCAAGCAATCCTCAAGCCTCAGCATTCCGCTGGGAATACAGGCATGAGCCATCACGCTGGCTAATGTTTGTATTTTTAGTAGAGTTGGGGTTTAGCCACGTTAGCCAGACTGATCCTGAACTCCAGGCATCAAATGATCTGCCCACCTCAGCTTCCTAAAGTCCTGGGATTACAGACAAGAGACAGCCAAAAATTATTGTTTATTAAAAATCATTTAGTGACATTGACTTATAAATAAAAACTGTAAATTTATATCACAGTAGAAAAAGTGCTAGACGTAAATTTAGAAAACCTGTCTTTTCACTTAGCTCTTGAGTTTTTCATAGAGCAAACAGGAGCCAAGAAGCCAAAATTCTGACATAAGGGAGATAATTAGCAAAATTTAAGTAAGTGTCATTGATTAGTCAATGGTATTTTGTTATTTTTTGTTTATTTTGATATGGACTCTTACTCTGTCACCCAGGCTGGAGTGCCGTGGCAGAATCTCGGCTCACTGCAACCTCTACCTCCTGGGTTCAAGTGATTCTCCTGCCTCAGCCTCCTGAGTAGCTAGGGTTACAAGTGCTTGCCACCATGCCTGGCTAATTTTTGTGTTATTAGGGGTTTCGCCACATTGCAAGGCTGGTCTCAAACTCCTGACCTCAGGCAATTTTCCTGCCTTGGCCTCCCAAAGTGCTAGGATTACAGGTATGAGTCACTGTACCCAGCCTAACATAAATTTTTTAGTTTTGATAATTTTAATATGGCTATATAGGATGTTCACATTTGGAACACTCCTAATATCCTTTTTGACTGATCCAGATCCAGTCCAGGATCCTCACATTGCATTTAGTTATCACATTTCCTTAGTCTCTTTAATCTAGAACGGTTCTTCAGTCAGAGGCATCAGCTAAGCGATATTCTGTGAAAAACAAATTTACTAAGTAAAGCTCAATATCTGTGTATAATTCTTTTTGTCTTTAGCCTTTGTGTTTATTGTCAAAACACCGATTTTAGTTAAAGTTAGTTCCTTTCCCCTCCAAGTACTTTATTTTTTTTTAAGTATGTGAAACATTTATGTGGTTCGTTTTTTTTTTTTAATTGCATTTTAGGTTTTGTGGTACATGTGAAGAACATGCAAGATTGTTGCATAGGTACATACATGGCAGTGTGATTTGCTGCCTTCTTCCCCTTCACCTTTATCTGGCATTTCTCCCCATGCTATCTCTCCCCACCACCACATACCCCCGTCCCTCCCCCGTTTCCACCCAACAGACCCCAATGTGTAGTGCTCCCCCCCTGTGTCCACGTGTTCTCATTGTTAAACACCCGCCTATGAGTGAGAACATGCGGTGTTTGATTTTCTGCTCTTGTGTCAGTTTGCTGAGAATGATGGTTTCCAGGTTCATCCATGTCCCTGCAAAGGACACGAACTCGTCGTTTTTGATGGCTGCATAATATTCCATGGTATATATGTACCACATTTTCGCTGTCCAGTCTGTCATCAATGGGCATTTGGGTTGGTTCCAGGTCTTTGCTATTGTAAACAGTGCCGCAATGAACATTCGTATGCACGTGTCCTTATAGTAGAATGATTTATAATCCTTTGGATATATACCCAGTAATGGGATTGCTGGGTCAAATGGAATTTCTATTTCTAGGTCCTTGAGAAATCACCACACTGTCTTCCACAATGGTTGAACTAACTTACACTCCCACCAACAGTGTAAAAGTGTTCCTATTTCTCCACATCCTCTCCAGCATCTGTTGTCTCCAGATTTTTTAATGATGGTCATTCTAACTGGCGTGAGATGGTATCTCAATGTGGTTTTGATTTGCATTTCTCTAATGACCAGTGATGATGAGCATTTTTTCATATGTTTGTTGGCCTCATATATGTCTTCTTTTGTAAAGTGTCTGTTCATATCCTTTGCCCACTTTTGAATGGGCTTGTTTGTTTTTTTTCTTGTAGATCTGTTTTAGTTCTTTGCAAATTCTGGATATCAGCCCTTTGTCAGATGGGTAGACTGCAAAAATTTTTTCCCATTCTGTTGGTTGCTGATTCACTCTAATGACTGTTTCTTTTGTTGTGCAGAAGCTGTGGAGTTTGATTAGGTCCCATTTGTCTATTTTGGCTTTTGTTGCCAATGCTTTTGGTGTTTTGGTCATGAAGTCCTTGCCTATGCCTATGTCCTGAATGGTTTTGCCTAGATTTTCTTCTAGGGTTTTTATGGTGTTAGGTCTTATGTTTAAGTCTTTAATCCATCTGGAGTTAATTTTAGTGTAAGGCACCAGGAAGGGGTCCAGTTTCTGCTTTCTGCACATGGCTAGCCAGTTTTCCCAACACCATTTATTAAACAGGGAATCCTTTCCCCATTGCTTGTTTTTTTCAGGTTTGTCAAAGATCGGATGGTTGTAGATATGTTGTGTTGCCTCCAAAGCTTCTGTTCTGTTCCCTTGGTCTATATCTCTGTTTTGGTACCAGTACCATGCTGTTTTGATTACTGTAGCTTTGTAGTATAATTTGAAGTCTGGTAGTGTGATGCCTCCTGCTTTGTTCTTTTTGCTTAGAATTGACTTGGCTATGTGGGCACTCTTTTGGTTCCATATGAAGTTTAAGGTGTTTTTTTCCAGTTCTGTGAAGAAGGTAATTGGTAGCTTGATGGGGATAGCATTGAATCTGTAAATTACTTTGGGCAGTATGACCATTTTCACGATACTGATTCTTCCTAACCATGAACATGGAATGTTTCTCCATCTGTTTGTGTCCTCTCTTATTTCGTTGAGCAGTGGCTTGTAGTTCTCCTTGAAGAGGTCCTTTACGTTCCTTGTTAGTTGTATTCCTAGATATTTTATTCTCTTTGTAGCAATTGTGAATGGCAGTTCGTTCTTGATTTGGCTCTCTTTAAGTCTGTTACTGGTGTATAGGAATGCTTGTGATTTTTGCACATTGATTTTGTATCTTGAGACTTTGCCGAAGTTGCTTATCAGTTTCAGGAGTTTTTGGGCCGAGATGATAGGGTCTTCTAGATATACAATCATGTCGTTTGCAAATAGAGACAATTTGACTTCCTTCTTTCCTATTTGAATACTCTTTATTTCTTTTTCTTGCCTGATTGCTCTGGCTAGAACTTCTAATACTATATTGAATAGCAGTGGTGAGAGCGGGCATCCTTGTCTAGTGCCAGATTTCAAAGGGAATGCTTCCAGTTTTTGCCCGTTCAGTATGATATTGGCTGTTGGTTTGTCATAAATAGCTTTTATTATTTTGAGATACATTCCATCAATACCTAGTTTATTGAGGGTTTTTAGCATAAAGGGCTGTTGAATTTTGTCAAAGGCCTTCCCTTCATCAATTGAGATAATCATGTGGTTTTTGTCTTTGGTTCTGTTTATGTGGTGAATTACGTTTATAGACTTGCGTATGTTGAACCAGCCTTGCATCCCCAGGATGAAGCCTACTTGATCATGGTGGATAAGCTTTTTGATGTGCTGTTGCAATCGGCTTGTCAGTATTTTATTGAAGATTTTTGCATCTATGTTCATCGTGGATATTGGCCTGAAGTTTTCTTTTCTTGTTGAGTCTCTGCCGGGTTTTGGAATCAGGATGATGTTGGTCTCATAAAATGATTTGGGAAGAATTCCCGCTTTCTGTATTGTTTGGAATAGTTTCAGAAGGAATGGTACCAGCCCTTCTTTGTATGTCTGGTAGAATTCGGCTGTGAACCCATCTGGACTTGGGCTTTTTTTGGGTGGTAGGCTCTTAATTGCTGCCTCAACTTCAGACCTTGTTATTGGTCTATTCAGGGTTTCAACTTCTTCCTGGTTTAGGCTTGGGATGAGGCAAGTGTCCAGGAATTTATCCATTTCTTCCAGGTTTACTAGCTTATGTGCATAGAGTTGTTTGTAATAATCTCTGATGATGGTTTGAATCTGTGGAATCTGTGGTGATATCCCCTTTATCGTTTTTTATTGCGTCAATTTGATTATTCGCTCTTTTCCTTTTTATTAATCTGGCTAGTGGTCTGTCTATTTTGTTCATCTTTTCGAAAAACCAGCTCCTGGATTTATTGATTTTTTGACGGGTTTTTTGTGTCTCTATCTCCTTCAGTTCTGCTCTGATCATAGCTATTTCTTGTCTTCTGCTAGGTTTTGAGTTTTTTTGATCTTGCTCCTCTAGCTCTTTCAATTTTGATGATACGGTGTCAATTTTAGATCTCTCCTTTCTTCTTATGTGTGTACTTATTGCTATATATTTTCCTCTAGAGACTGCTTTAAATGTGTCCCAGATATTCTGGTATGTTGTGTATTCGTTCTCTTTGGTTTCAAAGAACATCTTTATTTCTGCCTTCATTTCATTGTTTATCCAGTCAACATTCAAGAGCAAGTTGTTCAGTTTCTATGAAGCTGTGTGGTTCTGAGTTACTTTCTGCATTCTGAGTTCTAACTCGATTGCACCGTGGTCTGAGAGACTGTTTGTTATGATTTCCGTTCTTTTGCATTTGCTGAGGAGTGATTTATTTCCAATTATGTGGTCAGTTTTAGAGTATGTGTGATGTGGTGCTGAGAAGAATGTATATTCTGTGGATTTGGGGTGGAGAGTTCTGTAAATGTCTATTAGGTTTGCTTGGTCCAGGTCTGAGTTCAGGTCCTGGATATCCTTGTTAATTTTCTGTCTGGTTGATCTGTCTAATATTGACAATGGGGTGTTAAAGTCTCCCACTATAATTGTGTGGGAGTCTAAGTCTCTTTGTAAGTCATTAAGAACTTGCCTTATGTATCTGGGTGCTCCTGTATTGGGTGCCTATATATTTAGGATCGTTAGCTCTTCTTGTTGCATTGATCCTTTTACCATTATGTAATGTCCTTCTTTGTCTCTTTTGATCTTTGTTGCTTTAAAGTCTATTTTATCAGAGAGGAGAATTGCAACTCCTGCTTTTTTTTGCTTTCCATTTGCTTGGTAAATCTTCCTCCATCCCTTTATTTTGAGCCTTTGTGTATCCTTGCATGTGAGATGGGTTTCCTGGATACAGCACACTGATGGGTTTTGTCTTTTTATCCAATTTGCCAGTCTGTCTTTTGATTGGGGCATTTAGTCCATTTCCATTTAGGGTTAATATTGTTATGTGTGAATTTGATACTGCCATTTTGATGCTAGCTGGCTGTTTTGTTCGTTAGTTGATGCAGATTCTTGATTGTGTTGATGCTCTTTACCATTTGGCAAGTTTTTGGAGTGGCTGGTACTGGTTGTTCCTTTATATGTGTAGAGCCTCTTTCAGGAGCTCTTGTAAAGCAGGCCAGGTGGTGACGAAATCTCTGAGTACATGCTTGTTCGCAAAGGATTTTATTTTTCCTTCACTTACGAATCTTAGTTTGGCTGGATAGGAGATTCTGGGTTGAAAGTTCTTTTCTTTAAGGATGTTGAATATTGGCCCCCACTCTCTTCTGGCTTGTAGGGCTTCTGCTGAGAGATCTGCTGTGAGTCTGATGGGCTTCCCTTTGTGGGTAACCCGACCTTTCTCTCTGGCTGCCCTTAGCATTTTCTCCTTCATTTCAGCCCTGGTGAATCTGACGATTATGTGCCTTGGGCTTGCCTTCTTGACGAATATCTTTGTGGTGTTCTCTATATTTCCTGGACTTGAATATTGGCCTGTCTGCTAGGTTCGGGAAGTTTTCCTGGATAATATCCTGAAGAGTATTTTCCAGCTTGGATTCATTCTCTTCGTCACATTCAGGTACACCTATCAGACGTAGATTAGGTCTTTTCACATAGTTCCACATTTCTTGGAGACTTTGTTCATTCCTTTTTACCCTTTTTCTCTATTCTTGCCTTCTCGTTTTATTTCATTGAGTTGATCTTCGACCTCTGATATCCTTTCTTCTGCTTGGTCTATTTGGTTGTTGAAACTTGTACTTGCTTCGCGAAATTCTCGTGTTGTGTTTTTCAGCTCCATCAATTCACTTATATTCCTCTCTATGTTTTCCATTCTTGTTAGCATTTCGTCAAATCTTTTTTAAAAGTTCTTAGTTTCTTTGCATTGGTTTAGAACATGTTCTTTTAGCTCACTGTAGTTTCTTATTACCCACCTTCTGAAGTCTGATTCTGTCATTTCATCACACTCCTTCTCCATCCAACGTTGTTCGCTTGCTGGTGAGGAGTTGTGATCTCTTTTAGGAGGAGAGGTGTTCAGTTTTCGGGTGTTTTCATGCTTTTTGCGCTGGTTTCTTCCCATCTTTGTGGGCTTATCCACCTGTTGTCTTTGTCGTTACTGACTTTCAGATTGGATCTCTGAGTGAACTTCCAGTTTGTGGATGCTGAAGTTACTTCTTTTTCTTAGCTTTCCTTCTAACAGTCTGGCCCCTCTGCTGTAGGACTGCTGAGGTTCACTCCAGGCATTGCTTGCTGGGGGATCACCTGCAGCAGCCTCTGCACTTTCACTGGGATCTGCAATCCTGAGCTGTTCCTAGTCGGCCATCTTCCCACTTCTAGGGGACAGCATCGCGGGTTAAGGCCACTAGCGTCTGTGTCTGGTCTTCAGCTTCTGCCTACAGAATGCAAACATCTCAGTGTCTTCCGTTTATGTTTCAGCTCCAGGAGTGTTACCTCCACTTGGTGATCCTCTGCGCTTTCACTGGGAGCTGCAATCCTGAGCTGTTCCGAAACGGCCATCTTGGATCGATATCCATTTATTTGGTTCTTAACATAAGAACTATATGAAAAGGTTTACTCAGAAGTGTTGCTCCTCCTCTATCTCTCATCTTCCTCATTCCCTATTCTCTCTGTATTCCTACTCTATTTCTTCCTACCTACTGTTTATAAATAATCTCAGTAGTTCCTGGCTCACATTTCTATATTTCTTTTAGTACAAATGAGCAGCTAAATTCATATTTTATTGTATCTTCTTTGTTACATGAAAGGTAGCACAATATAGATAGATCCTCTTTGAACTTAGCATTTTTTCAATCAAGTATATCTTAGAAATCATTCCATAAAAGCTCATAGAGATCGTCCTCATTTTTAATTTTATTTCATTTGTGTTTTTTTTTTTTAATTGAGACAGGGTCTTGCTGTGTTGCCCAGGCTGGCCTTGAACTCCTGGGCACAAGCAGTCCTGCCGTGTCCTCCCAAAGTGCTGGGATTACAGATGTGCAGCCGCAATCATCCTCATTTTTTATGGTTGCGTCTTGCCCATTGTGTGAATGTATCATATTTTATCTAATCATTCTCTTACGTATGGACATTAATACTGTTTCCAGAGTTTGCACTTAGAAACAATCTTTCAATGAATAATCTTATTCAGGCATATTTCTTGTATTGCTAGAGATATTTCTTCAGAGTAAATTCCTAGAAATGGAATTGTTAGATTAAAGGATAAGTGCATATAACATTTTGTTTAATGTTGCCAAATTCCTCTCCAAAATAATTCAAAGTGTTTTCATTTTCAGCTGCAGTGTAGGTGAATGCCTGTTTCTAATGGGGTTATTTTAATATTTGGCTATCAACTGTTTATAAAGCATTTATATCAAATGGAATTCATTAGAAGAGTGTAAAATTCTAGCTTTATTTCAAATACTTAGTTGCTGCAATAATTAAACTGTTTTAAGAATGTAGCATTTAGTCCATTCATTTAGCAGCAGCAAATCCATTTTAGCACAGTAAAAGTAATCTAAGAAATAAACATTGTTCATTCTTTAAGGTACAGACTTTAAAAATTCTTTTATCTCTCTCTTTTTCCTCTTTTTTTGTTTTTTGTTTTTTGCTATTTTATTAGAAACCTTAGAGGAATATGAATGAATCCCCATTATACACTCTTTCGTTTCATTTTTCTGGCCCTATATTTTCATGTTATACTTCTCTGCTACAAGTACCTCTTCCTTTCTCCTGTACTGCATAACAATCCATGTTTTCTTATCATTAATACTCATTTCATATATTCCCTACCTCACATTCTCCCCTCTTTTCCCTCCCTTTTCCACTGCCATTCATTTGGTTATTTTATAAATATGATTCTGTGATCTTGTGTATACAGTTATGATGCTTACATGGTTTTGTAATTATTTGTTAATGTATTTTCCCTTTTTAAAAATATATATATTTTATTGCACTTTAGGTTCTGGGGTACATGTGTAAAACATAAAGGATTGTTGCATAGGTACATACATGGCAATGTGGTTTGCTGCCTCCATCCCACCATCACCTATATCTGGCATTTATCCCCGTATTATTCCTCCCCAACCTCCCTACTCCCCACTGTCTCCCTCCTATTTCCCCCACAACAGACCCCAGTGTGTGATGCTTCCCTCCCTGTGTCCATGTGTTCTCATTGTTCAACACTTGCCAGTGAGTGAGAACATGTGGTGTTTGTTTTTCTGTTCTTGTGTCAGTTTGCTGAGAATGATGGTTTCCAGGTTCATCCATGTCCCTACAAAGGACAGGAACTCATCGTTTTTTATGGTTGCATAGTATTCCATGGTGTATATGTGCCACATTTTCCTTGTCCAGTCTATCATCAATGGGCATTTGGGTTGTTTCCAGATCTTTGCTATTGTAAACAGTGCTGTAATGAACATACATGTGCATGTGTCTTTATAATAGAACAATTTATGGTCCTTTGGATATATACAGCTAGTGCTCGACTTACGACCACGATTGGTTCCGACAGACCGGTCGTAACATGATTTGGTCGTAAGTTGAGTAGGCTATATGTACAGTACTGTGAAATGATGTTATAAAAATCTTTAAGTCATATTTTATCATAATTTTCTTTCATTATTGTTATATATCATAATTTTCTTTGTTCATTTTATGCCATTTGTATCATCTCTACACCATTTTGTTTCTTATTTTTACATTCATCAGGTTTAAGTAAAACACTGCATTACCAGTACAACTGGTTTAATATTTGCAAAACGTACAAAATTACAAAATACAGGTGCATACAAAAATATAAAATACAGGTGTAAAAAATACCATAGGAAACATTTTCCCAATTGCAAAACAGATCAAAATATATAAACATGTACAAAACATTTTATTGGCCGCTGGTGCTTGGCTGCGGATCATTGATGTCATCATCTGAGGCAGCAGTTGGGGTTACCGGAGTTGGTTTTTTCATAAACATGGTGAGCTTTGTCTGAATTGTATGTTTCTTTTTTTCTTCATAAATTTCACGATACGGACGAAACACATCGTGCGCCATCCGTTCAATCCTTGCAAATCGTTCAATGTTTGGGTCCATTGCTTTGAAATGTATAAGAAGTTTATTGGGAGGGGTTTGATGGAAAATATCCAAGACACAAAACACAAATTGCTGTACCGAGTCTGGGATAACAGTTGAAATGGTGCAGGCGGAGATGGTAGTGCTGCCGGAAGCTGGTTCCGCACTGTCGTACGCCCAGCTGGGCAACGTTTGCGCTGCCAGACGCGGAGCAGTCATGGCTAGCGATTGTGGTCATAAAGTCGAATGGTCGTAAGTTGCATAGGTCGTAAGTCAATCAATACCTGTACCCAGTAATGGGATTGCTGGGTCAAATGGAATTTCTGTTTCTAGATCCTTGAGGAATCGCCACACTGTCTTCCACAATGGTTGAACTAATTTACATTTACACTCCCACCAAACAGTGTAAAAGTGCTATTTCTCCACATCCTCTCCAGCACCTATTGTCTCCAGATTTTTTAATGATCACTATTCTAACTGGCGTGAGATGGTATCTCAATGTGGTTTTGATTTGCATTTCTCTAATGACTAAGATGATGAGCGTTTTTTCCTATGTTTGATGGCCTCATAAATGTCTTCTTTTGAAAAATGTCTGTTCATGTCCTTCGCCCACTTTTGATTGGGTTTTGTTTTGTTTTGTTTTATTTTGTTTTGTTTGTAAATCTCTTTTAATTCTTTGTAGGTTCTGGATATTAGCCCTTTGTCAAATGGGTAGATTGCAAAAATTTTTTTCCCATTCTGTTGGTTGCCGGTTCATGCTAATAATTGTTTCTTCCGCTATACAGAAGCTCTGGAGTTTAATTAGATCCCATTTGTCTATTTTGGCTTTTGTTGCCAGTGCTTTTGGTGTTTTAGTCATGAAGTCCTTGCCTATGCCTATGTCCTGAATGGTTTTGCCTAGGTTTTCTTCTAGGGTTTTTATGGTGTTAGGCCTTAGTGTAAGGTGTCAGGAAGGAGTCCAGTTTCTGCTTCCTGCACATGGCTAGCCAGTTTTCCCAACACCATTTATTAAACAGGGAATCCTTTCCCCATTGCTTGTTTTTGTCAAGTTTGTCAAAGATGAGATGGTCGTAGATGTGTGACGTTGCCTCCGAGGCCTCTGTTCTGTTCCATTGGTCTATATCTCTGTTTTGGTACCAGTACCATGATGTTTTGATTACTGTAGTCTTGTAGTATAATTTGAAGTCAGGTAGCATGATGCCTCTAGGTTTGTTTCTTTTGCTTAGGATTGTCTTGGATATGCGGGCTCTCTTTTGGTTCCATATGAAGTTTAACCCTGGTGAATCTGACAATAATGTGCCTTGGGCTTGCTCTTCTTGAGGAATATCTTTGTGGTGTTCTCTGTACTTCCTGAACTTGAGCATTGGCCTGCCTTGCTAGGTTGGGGAAATTCTCCTGGATAATATTCTCAAAAGTGTTTTTCAGCTTGGATTTATTCCCTCTGTCTCAGGTACACCTATCAAACGTAGATTAGGTCTTTTCACATAGTCCCATATTCCGTGGAGGCTTTGTTCATTTCTTTTCACTCTTTTTTCTCTAATCTTGCCTTCTCGTTTTATTTCATTGAGTTGATCTTCGACCTCTGATATCCTTTCTTGTGCTTGGTCAGTTTGGCTATTGAAACTTGTGTATGCTTTGCAAAGTTCTCGTGTTGTGTTTTTCAGCTCCATTAAGTCATTTATATTCTTCTCTAAGCTGTTTATTCTCTTTAGCATTTCATCAAACCTTTTTTCAAGATTCTTAGTTTCTTTGCATTGGGTTAGAACATGTTCTTTTAGCTCAGAGAAGTTTGTTATTATCTACCTTCTGAAGCCTGTTTCTGTCAATTCATCAGACTCATTCTCCATCCAGCTTTGTTCCTTTGCTGGTGAGGAGTTGTGATCCCTTGGAGGAGGAGAGGACTTCTGATTTTGGGTGTTTTCATCCTTTTTGCTCTGGTTTCTTCCCATCTTTGTGGATTCATCTACCTATGGTCTTTGTAGTTGGTGACTTTCAGATGGGTCTCTGAGTGGAGAGTCCTTTTTGTTGATGATGAAGTTATTTCTTCCCATTTTTTAGTTTTCTTTCTAACAGGCCCCTCTGCTGTAGGACTGCTGGAGGTCCAGTCCAGACCCTAGTTGCCTGGGGATCACCAGCAATGGCTGCAGAAAAGTAAGGGTTGCTGCCAATTTCTTCTTCTGATATCTTCATCCCTGAAGGATACCTGCCAGATGTCAGCCTCAGCTCTCCTTTATGAAGTGACTCTTTGAATATACGGGGGTCAGGGAGCTGTTTGAGGAGACAGTCTGTCCCTTATAGGAGCTGAAGTGCTAAGGTGTGAGCTCCGTTTTTCCATTCAGAGCTGCTGGGCAGGCACGTTTAAGTCTGCTGCAGCGGAACTCATAACTGCCTTTTATCCCAGGTGCTCTGTCCTGGGAAGGTGGGGCTTTATTTATAAGTTCCTGACGTGCTGCTGCCTTTTTTCAGAGCTGCCCTGCCCAGCAAGGAGGTAGCCTAGTCACAGTCTGCCATCAGAGGCGTTGCTGAGCCTTCATGGGCTCTGCCCAGCTGCTGTGTGAACTTCCTTGCGGTTTTGTTTATAGAGGTATAGTTAGAACTGCCTCGGCACTGGTGGTCTGCCTCAGTAAGATGGACTGCCTCTGTAATGGCGGATTGCCTTGGTAATGGCAGACTGCCTCGGTAGTGGTGGACTGCCTCGGTAATGGCAGACACCCTTCCCTCAGCAGAGCTGGACCATCCCAGTCCAGTTGCATTTGCTGCAAAACTCTCAATCCAGAGCATTTCAGATTGCTGGTCTTTCTGGGGGTGGGATCTGCCACGCCAGATCACCTGGCTCCCTGTTTCAGCCCCCTTTTTTTCAATTGAATGGGCGGCTCTGTCTCCCAGGCATTCCAGGTGCCAGTTGAAACGGCCACCCAGATTTGTGTGAGTTTTTGTGCAGAGAACTGCTGCACTGGCTGAAAGCTGTGCTGGAAACTCATGGCGCTTTTCAGCACAGGAATCTCCTTGTCTGTGGGCAGTAATAACTCCTTTGGAAATGTCGTGTTCACTCACCCTCTGTGTTGTTCTCGCTGGGAACTGCACTCCAGAGCTGTTCATATTCGGCCATTTTGCTGTCCTTCCTTCAGTGTATTTTCTCTTAACTAGAATGCGTTCCTTCACAGAAGTGACTTTTCTTCTTCCCTGTATTCTGGCCATTTGCAAATCCTGTTGATTCTAGCTTCAAATAATATGCAGAATTAAAACACATACCTCTAGCTACTTCTGCCAGTATCACCCCTATTCCAAACCATTATTCTCTTTTGCTTAGATGATTTCTACAACCTAATAATTAATCTCTTTGGTTTTTGTCCTTACTCCTTATGGTATAATCTTTTTTAGAAAAGTTTCACAAACGCAAGTATTTTTCTGTTATGTATTTCTAGAACTTAGTACAGTAACTAGCCCATAGTAGTCGCTCAAATAGTATTTGTTTAATGAATGAACATAGCAGCCAGAGAAATTCGTTTAAAAGGTAAATCAGATAATATCATTACCGTGTTTAAAACCAAACCCATCCAGTTCCCTCCCATCTAATTAAAAAGCCAAAGTTCTTAAAATGGACTCCAAGACTCTGATAATCAAGCACCCCATACAGCTCTGACATTATTTTCTGCCATTCTCCTTTTCTAGCCACACTAGTATCCTGGTTAATCACTTACCATCCCTCTGCCTGGAATGCTCTTCCTTCCTATATATGTCTTCAGGCCTCTGCCTAATCCCCATTATTTTTTCAGTGAGGTGTTCCTTGATCATTCTATATAAAATAATTCCCGTATACCCTTTACTCTCTAGTTATTTAGTCTGTTTCGTTTGTATTTACTTGTTTATCTTATCTCTCTCCTGCCACAGAAGTATGCATTTCACAAGGGCTGATACTGTGTTTCTATTTTTTAGCTAAATGCCTAAAACAGCTTCTAGCAAGTAGGAACTCACATATTTGTTGAATGAATGAATGTATAAAAACAAAAAAATTCTTGAGTCCTTAATAATCATAGATGAAGTAAAAATTTATTGCTGAATCCAATTTCATCCAAACATACAATGTGATCCCATCAATAAACCGTTCAATTGTACTTGTCTGATATTGAGGGCTATTTATCCAAAAGTTCTCTCTTCAGCCAGTCAGTCTGATATAATAGACTGTCAGACATTTTTTTATACACTTTCAATGTCTAAAAGCTAGGATTATTTTTTAAAATCATACCCACAATGCCACTATTCATCTAAAAAAATTTAACAATATGTCCTTAATAATAACAAATAATCCAATCACTGGTCACATTGTATATTTGGATGAAATTTAATTCTGCATATAATTTGAAGCTAGAATCAACAGGATTTGCTAATGGAATGCATGTGAGATTAAAAGAAAGGGAAGTTGAGAATGACTGCATCTTTTGTTAAAGTAACACGTAAGGTAATTACTATTTGTGGGCAAGATTTTTACATTGCTTTCACTTGTCACCTTTTCAAAATTAGGCTATCATGATGTAGGGCATCTGAGACTTGCTCATCTACATTGAGCCTGATTTCAACCATGGATAATATCTTTCACAATTATTGTTATTTTCATGCAGCCCTTTCCCTGAGAGTGAATGGTATAGCTGTACATATTAATGCTCTGTTTCTGTGCTAGATATACTAACCAGTATGATATAGTTATTAGGGGGCTAGCCTGAGAGTCATGGGACCTCTGATCTCTTAGCAAATTTAGCTGTGTGCGATGACAAGTCCATTTAACTTCTCTAGCCTTTAATTTTCTCATCTGAAAATGGTAATATGTATAGTCTGTTTTGTCAATATTAAGTAAAATATGTGAATATGATTTCAGAAATACAACAGACTATGTAAAAGCAAGGCAATGATATGATTACTCCATTTTTATTTTACTTCTTTCTGTTACTGCAGAATACAGAGTGAGTAAAGTAGAATGTGTATGACTCTGAACATTGGCATAAGTATGGAAGAATAAATATGCTTCACAATTTTGGTAAAACCCAAATTGTTTGCTTTGGTAAAGTGATCAGTATGGAAAAAAAAGCACTGTTGGGTAATAGAAATTCAAGAGAAGAGAAGTCAGAATTTATTTTTAATGTTTTCCTTTTTGTTTAAGGTATTCTATTATACTAATTTAACAAGCCCATGGACTCTAGTTTCCACTGAAAACATTTTGTTATTTCTCATCCTCTTTGGTTTCAGTCCATAGCATAAAGAAACTATGAAACTTCAGCACCAAATTGTCAAATATTGCTATTTAAGAAACAGAAGATTTAAATCTATAATTTTATCTTATATTCCAGAGTTGATTGGTTCCTCCTGTGTTTAACTTCTTGTCGTTGAAGGGTATTCTAATTTTCATTTGGAAATATGACTTCTCATAGGATTTATGTTAGATATTTTCAGAGCCAAATAGATATGATGTTCCCATTTCTGTTTTATTGTTAAACCACTATTCCTTTTGAGCTGTAATGAACAATTCATTCTGAGAGGCAATGTATATTTTCAAGTAATTGACCTGAATAAAAGTAAATGTTAAACGTGGAGTTGTTAATACAGTGAATATTAGTACTAATTTGTTCAAATTAAGAATTTTTAATTTGATCAATAGAATTCTTATATTACAACATCAGTCCAATTGGATTGATAGTTTGTAGAAAGATAATTTCTTAGGTATTAATGCAAAAATGACCTCTTCATTTCCTATCACCTCCAGAAGGGAAATGCTGGTTAGGAGGTAAATTCAATTTACTTTACAATCAAACTTCACATCTGTCATACTGAAGACAGGGTTTATCTTTCTTGTTATGTAGAAAATAGAAATATACCACAAGGAATACCAAAAAATAAACCAGCTGAAATTTTGCTTGATGCTGAGGGTATTTAGATGGCTGCAAAATGGGTGAAAGTAATATAAACTTACCAAAAAATGTTGTCACAACTGACTGGAACTTAGTACTGTTTTTCAAATAACAAATGGAAGATTTGTAAGACTAGGTCAACTTAATGTGATTTCAATGCAGTAATTACTGTGTGGCATGGGCACGGTAAGAGATAGACTTTTCTCAAAATATTCTCATCTCTGTTTTTTTAGTTGCTGTCACTTAGATTTATATTAACTGAGCTCCAGATTTTCATTTCTTTTTCATTGTAAACAATGAGAAAAATACTCCACGACATCACTGATTTAGTTATCAGATTTGCTTTATCTCTGTGTATAATAGGTAATGTGAGTAAAGGAAATATACCTGAAAATGTTGCCTGTACCTAAATTTTAAGTTAGATCATTTAAAAATTACTTGTAAGTCTATAGAGTGTCTTGTATAGTAGGACAGATGGAAAAACTTATTTCATGTTCATTTTTAGTACCTCTCATTCTTAGGAAAATAATTAGGAATGTATTCAGTTGGAAAAAATGTTGAGAAGAGTTTATTTTATATAATGATTAGTAAGACATTAAAAATAATTTCTTATTCTGGAGGTTTGTAGACATCAAAATTGACAGATTCTTGATACATTTCATCAAAGTGCCTTTTTTTTTTCTTTGT
Source organism: Sapajus apella (assembly GCF_009761245.1). Taxonomy (NCBI): domain Eukaryota; kingdom Metazoa; phylum Chordata; class Mammalia; order Primates; family Cebidae; genus Sapajus; species Sapajus apella. The sequence continues at coordinate 5,735,549 of NW_022437034.1, forward strand.
GAGACGGAGTTTCACTTTGTCACCCAGGCTGGAGTGCAATGGCGCACTCTCAGCTCACCCATCCATCTGCCTCCCAGGTTCAAGCAATTCTGCCTCAGCTTTCAAAGGAACTGGGATTACAAGTGCGCACTGCCACACCCGGCTAATTTTTGTATTTTTAAGTAGAGACGGAGTTTCACCATGTTGGTCAGGCTGGTCTCAAACCCCTGACCTCGTGATCTGCCCGCTTCAGCCTCCCAAAGTGCTGGAATTACAGGTGTGAGCCACCTCACCTAGCTCATCAAAGAATCTTTAAGTGATTTCTTTAAAAAATTCCAGTTGTAACAATGCATGCTCATTGTAGAGTGTTAAAAATACAAAAACATGCAAAAGAAAAAATTAAAATTAATATTTGTCATATCACCCAGCATTAACTACGCTCTAATTTTTCCTGTGTTTCCTTGTAGGGTTTTTCCCACACATTTTTATTCATTTTTATTATATTTGTTTTTATTCCATACTTTATTTTGAAATGATTTACAACCTAGGAAAGACTTGTAAGAAGAGTACAAAGTTCTCTCCTGCTACACTCTGATCATTCTTGCTTTCTCTCTAAATATATATGCCTAACCATAGTACATATTCAGATTTGTCTAGTTGTCACATGAATGTTCTTTGTAGTAATTTTGTTTTCCAGGATCATGGATCATGCCTTGCCTTAACTTGTCATGTTTCTTTGGTTTCCTTAATCTGGAGTTCCTTGGTCTTTCTCCTTCTTGGCATTACATTTATAAAGAGTGCAGTCAACTGTGTATGTAAATTTCTAATAAATTGAAATAGATTTTATATTATTTTTCCATATATATATGTATATGTGTGTATATATATATATGTATTTTTTTTTTTTAAGACAGAGTCTTGCTCTGTCACCAGGCTGGAGTTCAGTGGTGCAATTTCAGCTCACTGCAACCTCTGCCTCCCGGGTTCAAGCAATTCTCCTGCCTCAGCCTCCCGAGTAGCCAGGACTACAGGTGCACACCACCACCCCCAGCTAATTTTTGTATTTTTAGTAGAGATGAGTTTTCACCATGTTGACCAGGATGGTCTCGATCTCCTGACCTTGTGATCTGCCCACTTCAGCCTTCCAAAGCGTTGGGATTACAGGTGTGTGCCTCCAAGCCTGGCCACTTAATATATTTTCAACATTTTTTGATGTCTTTAATTATGTCAATTATATTTTTGAATCACTGTATAATATCATTTATTTTCATTAGTCTTCTCTTATTGGAAATTTTTACAGTTTTTTTTTTTCAGTATTTGCAAATACAGTTGAAAAAAACTCTGTAAATAAATATTTGTTGTAATTTTAATTTCTGAATCTATCAAGTATTTGTTAAAACATCAAGCAACAAAGCAAAAATCCTACAGAAGAGGATAATTAAATGTTAATCTCTGATTTTGAATAACATTAGAATGGAAATTTGAGAAAGGAGAAAATTGCCAGATAAAGAGGTTGCCAGATAAAAATACAGGATGTTAGCAAATAAAAATATAGGATATCCATTTAAATTTGAATTTCAGATGGGACACACAATATTTGGGACATACTTATACTAAAAAATTATTCATTGCATATCTGAAACTTAAATTTAACTGAGCATCATGTATTTTATCTGGCAGCCCTACCAGTGGTTTGAGTATTCAGGAAGACTTCATGGTAGAGATAAAGAGAGGGAGTAAAGAAGATGTTTTACACAAAAGAAATGATTGAGATTATCTCTAAAACAAGAGTGAACATAGTTTATGTAAAATAGTCTCCATAAAGACTTTATGTCTCATTCATTGCTGTGTCCCCAGTCTCTTAAACAATCTATACACTGTAGTCACTCAGTAAATATTTGTTGAATGAGTAAATGAATTTGCACTATAAATAAAACCAGGCAATTTGGGACAAAGATTACCTGTGTAACTAAGTAGATAAAGATAAAATTTCTGTGAACCTGGAAAACCTGGCAGAAGAATTTGGACTTCCTGCCTTATTTATTTTATAATGATTCATTAAGTGATATATGTTACATGCACAGGATACTTTGATCAACAAGAACAGACATGGCTTCTACCCTCATGGATTTTCTAGTCTGTATTAGAGGCAGACATTAAATTTATAATTCCATTATTTGTTTAATATTCAATAAATTTTAATTCAAGTTATTATAAATTGTAACTTACAAGTTATAAAATTGAATTTTTAACCATTCAATTTATAATTAGAAATATGAGTACTGTGAGGGAAAAGGATATAATATTTATGTGCTAAAATCACACACAATGAGGGAGTATTCTTAATCTGATCAAGCTGAGTGTGAATGGTGTTGTGTCTTGGGGATAGATCCAGTCTTTTCTTTGAAATCTACATTCATTCACTAATTTTTCCTCTGAATTTGTAGAACACTCTTTGGACTATTACACTTACTCTTACACATCTTTTAAAGTCTTTTTATGTGGGCGATTTAGTTTACTTACTAGATTGTAATTTATTTATTTGTTTAGATACAGGGTCTCACTCACATCATCAAGACGAGTACAGTGGCACAATCACCACTCAGTGGTCTCCACCTCCCGGGCTCAGGTGATCCTCCCATCTTAACCTTCTGAGTAGCTGGGACTACAGATGAACATCACCATGCCCAGCTAATTTTTCATATCTTTTGCAGATATAGAGTTTCACCATGTTGCCCAGGCTAGTCTCGAACTCCTGGGCTCAAGTGATCCGCCTGCCTCAGCCTCCCGAGATCCTGGGATTACTGCACCTGGCCCAGATTGTAAATTCTTTAGTGAGCCAGGGGGTATTTCAGTTTACTTTTATCCCCTATTGTTTCAGGTATATAAAATATACACAGGTGTTAATTATTTACATGTTGATTCATTGAAATTATAACAGGGCTTTTAATAGCTATAGATATGCCATGTGCACTTAAAGATGATTTCTGCATTCTTTGAACCTCTTAAAGAAGTTATGATGCCTAGTGGTTATTCTTGGCTCCTTAGACCTTGTGTGGCAATATTAGGTCAGGGATAGATGTCTAATGATTTGCAGTCAGGGAGCTTTGGTAACCATTGTCACATATTAGCATAAATAAGAACCCAATCACTTTTTTTTTTTGATATGGAGTGTTGCTCTGTCACCCAGGCTGGAGTCCAGTGGCGTGATCTTGGCTCACTGCAACTTCCACTTTCCAGGTTCAAGTGATTTTCCTGCCTCAACCTCCCAAGTAGCTGGGATCACAGTCACCCACCACCATCCCTGGCTAATTTTTGTATTTTTATCAGAGACAGGGTTTCACCATGTTGGCCAGGCTAGTCTTGAACTCCTGACTTCAGGCGATCCTTTTGCCTTGGCCTCCCAAAGCGTTGGGATTACAGGCATAAGCCACTGCGCCCAGCTGAGAACCAATCACTTTGACTCTGCCTTCAATATATATTGAAAATCTAACTACCTGTTACTACCTCTACTTCTTCCCTTCTAGTTGATGATGCCATTTATCACTTGCCCAGATTATTAGAGTAGCCTCATAATTGCTCCTCCTGCCTCTGGATTTGCCCCCTCCCCCACAGCAGTAATAGGAAATGTTGGAAGTTTTTAAGTAAGCATGGTGCTATTGCTAGATCTGTTATTTGACACAGCCAGTTATGTGTTTGGTAGATTGGAATGGGACATAGTAGATGTGGGTTGACATGGTAGGTAGTCAAGACAGCCCAACAATCAGTTCTTAAAGACATTTCATTTTCTTGGTAGTTAAAGAATATAGGCCTACCAGTCCTTGTAATTTTAATTCATTTATATCACTTACTAATATTCAATTGAATCTTAGTTTATAATATGCTGTACTCACATGCTATGCTCAAATATAGTTTAATTACTTTTTAGAGACAAGGTGTCTGTATGTTACAGGTTTCACCATGTTGTCCAGAGTGATCTTGAACTCTTGGGCTCAAGCAATGCACCTGCTTCAGCCCCCCCAAGTAGTTGGATCTACAGGCATGGCATGCACCATCACACCCAGCTCTGGATTATTTTTAAGTAAAAATTTTTTTAGATTAAGACAAGCCTGTATATGAGAGTAGTTATGACAGTGTGTTACTGACTCAAGGATGTACTAATATACAAAGGATAGAAAACAAACCCACACACATACAGTCACATAATTTACAGCAAATATACCACTGGAATATAGAGGAGAAAGGATAGTGTTGGGGTCAGTTGATATTCGTATGGGAAAAAACTAACTTCTACCTTATACCACATACCAAAATTAATTCTACATGATTATACATAAATTTGAAAAAAAAACAATAACACTTCTAAAAGAAATCGTAGGAAAATACCATGGTCTTGGGTAGGAAAAACTTTCTTACGAAGAATTAAAAAATAAAAGTATAGTCTGGTCCAAATGCAGTGATGTTTACAACTAATTGATAGCAACCAGTTACAGATTTCTTTGGTTCCTTCTCCACTTCCACTGCTTTACTTGACTAGCCTTAGGAAAAACAATTTTTAAGGAAAAATAAATTGGACTTGTCAAAATTAAGGACTTTTCATCAGAAGACATTGTGAAAGTGAAAAGGCAAAATATAAAGCAGGCTTGAGAATTGTGAGAAGTTCAGCATGGAGGACTAGTGGAAGGAAATATGTTTGTACATAATTTTTTTCCCCTATAACCCATACTAAGAATAGAGAACCCTACATTTAACTAAAGACAGCAAATATTTTGAGGCCATATTTGTTCTCATTTTATGCCATTTACTTAGTAAATGTACATACCTTAGAATGATAGATTCATGCATGTGATATACAGTCCTCCCTTGGTATCTGCAGGAAATTGGTTTCAGGACCCCTCTCACACACACACGGAATACCAGTACTCAAGTCCCTTGCATAAAATGGAGAAACATTTTCATATAACCTATGCATACACTCCCATATACTTTAAATAATCTCTAGATTCTTTATAATACCTGATACAATGTAAATGCTATGTAAATAGTTGTTATACCATAGTTTTTTGTATTATTTTGTATTACTATTTTATTGTTGGGGTTTTTTTCATATTTTCAATTCACGGTTGAATGTGGATACAGATACAGTGGGCCAACTGTATACATATTTTGGGATCTTTTTAGTGGCTAGGAAAACTTGGTTTTCCCCAACTGTTTCTATTAATTCACAGCCAACTATGAAATATGCCACATTTATCCTGATTAAATAGTAAAATGTCTTAGCCCTTTCCACTGATTATATTGATAGAAAAGATTAAAAAGTGGTGGATAAACCTAACCAAAAAAAAATAAATAAATGTTTTCATAAGCCACTGCTGTCGGCACTTGTTTGAGATATTAGAACATTTTGTAGTTCCTTATTTTTAAATGACCTTACATTTTTAAAAGGGTTTATTAATTCAAAAGGTCTCCTATGGTTAAGGCAGTTCAAATAGCAGACTGAGGGTAGAAGAGGGATTGACTGTAAATAGGCATGGAGGTATCTTTTGGGGGTGATGTAAATGTTCTAAAACTGGATTATGGTGGTGTTTTCACAAAATTTGCACAAAAGCATTGATTTATACACCGGAAGCATATTAATTTTGTAATGTGTAAACGAATGCCTCAATAAAGCTTTTTTTTTTTTTTTAAGGCATACCATTAAGATAATGAATTGGCCAGCCACAGATTAGGAGAAAACATTTACAATTCATGTATCTGACAAAGGATTGTATCCAGAAATCAATAATAATACAAATTAATAGTAAGACAAATAGCATCATTTTAAAAAATTGGGCAAAAGACTTGGACACTTCACAGAGGGAAATAGTCAAATGGCCAAATAAGCACACTAAAAGAGGCTGAACATTATTAATCATTAGGAAACACAAATTAACATCACAGTGAAATACTGACCCATTACTCATCCACTTGAATAGTTAAAATCAAAAGGACTACCAGTTGTTGACAAGGATGCAGAACAACTGGAACTCTCAGCTGGTGAGACCATGCAGTAGGACCACACATTTGAAAATATGTATGGTAGTTTTTGAGTTTTTTCCCCAGTAAAAATTAACCATACATCTACCCTGTGATCCAGCAAGTCATTTACCCAAGAAGAACAAAAACATATCCACAAAAAGAGTACTGCAAGAAGATTGATAGCAGCAAACAGAGATGTCCATTAACAAGATAATTCTTCAGCACATTGTATATTTAATAGTATACTACTGGGCAATAAAAATAAATGAACTACTACTGCCCCCAACTACAAGCATAAATCTCAGGAACATTATGTTGAACAGTAAGAGTCAGACACAAAACAGTATTTTTGTTCTACATTATACCATTCAAACAAACAAAAACAATCTATAATAGAAATCAGAAAGTAGCTTCCTTTTTGTTAGGGGGTATAGGGATTGACTGGTAAGAAACCGCAGAAAACTTTCCGGGATGATAGAAATGTTCTATGTCTTGTTCTGGATAAACATTTAAGATCTGTGCATGATATTTTATGTGATCATACCTCAATAATGAGAATGCAAAATGCTACAAAAGCCAATTTCAAGTCAACCCAACATCTCTACTAGTAAATCTCACCGTTTTTAAAAGAACAGTAAATCCTAAAACTCTATTTTGAGAAAAAATAAAGCATTTAGTTTTATTTAATGCTATTTAACATATTTTAATATATGACATATGGATTGTGAAAAGATTATTTAAACAAGTTGGCTAAAGAAATTTCATGAAGAAGGTGAATCTTTTGCCTTATTGCATATGGTTTTATGTTGAGTAAAACCAAGGTGATTTCCCATGGTAGCTTCTTACACTCTGTTCTGTTACGCTTTCTTGTAGTAAAATAGAAACTAATTTTTTTTCATGAAAGGGTAATTATACACTAATGTGCTCCTTTTCTCTCCCGTTCTTTTTCTTTTATTATGAAATATTTCATGTATCAAAGAATATGTCTAACATATGCATATTACAAAGTATATCCTCTGCCTCCCTCCTCATTTGAAGATCCTAATGATCCTCTGCAGAGCTAATGCTTATTCTGACTTTTGTGTTTTCATTTCCTTTTATATATCCCATATATATGTAGCCCTAATAGGTGTATACATATGTGTATCCTTATACAATTTGTTGTTTAGTTGTGCTTCTTTTTAACTTTACAGATATGGTACAATATGTAGTCTCCTGAGCGTTTCTCTTTTCATTCATTAGTATATTTTTAAGATTCATCTATGTTGTTGTATGTAGCTGAAGTTCATTAATTTACATTGCTGTATGATTTTCTATTATTGGCATATATCACTATTTTTTCCCTGTTTTTTCTCCCTTACCCTCTTTTTCATCCTTTGACCCCACCTGTAGCAGTAGTTAGTTAAATAAGCAAAATGATTAGTGGCTTCAACATGTTTGGAACTCTTCTAATAAAGAGTTGAAATTATGGCTTTGAAATATAGACACCACTAGCAATCCCTTCTATTTCTATAAGCATAGTAAGCTATATTATTTGCATTTTATAGTAGGATATGAATTAAATAGTTATAATGACAACTGCGGGGTGGGAATTTTTAACACACTAGAATAAAATGTATCTTGGAGACATGTAGGGTATCTGAAGATCAGCATATTGCATATGGTGCAACCAAACCAATGAGTTTGAAGAAAATATGCCTATTGCTGAAACAGCACAAAGTATAAATTACTCTTTGTACACAAATACAAATCTATAGTCTTTATAGCTTACTTTCTACATGGATAGTTGTATATCTAATAATTGAAAATATATCCTGTTTATTTAATGGGTTATTTTTCTCTAAGATCCAATAAAATAATATATTTTCTAAATTAAAAAGTTATTACATTCTCTTTGTGTAGTTTGCAAGAAAAACAAATAAATAAAAAGTTACTACAATTTTTAAAAATGTTCCAAGGCAAAATTAATACTAAGTTACAAGAATGATAAAGCTTAGAACATTGTCGTTCACTATAAATAATAGCTGCAATTCTAGTATTGGTTTCTTTTTTCACGAGTCCATTTTGATATCAGTATTTCTTGTTATGGCCAGGCACAGTGGCTCTTGCCTGTAATTCTAGCATTTTGGGAGGCCAAGGCAGACGGATCACTTGAACTCAAGAGCTCGAGACCAGCCTGGACAAATAAATGCAAGACCTTGTCTCTTACTTAAAAAAAAAAAAAAAAAAAAAAAAAAATTGTAATGAAGCAGCATTTTATTTCCCACAGAATAGTGTTCTTCATAAAAGAACTCCAAGGTATTTATTTATGAAAATGTAATTTGGTATACATGCAGAGGTAGCTTATTTGATATATAACCACACTGTAAATTCTTTGTGGTAAGCAATTCAGTTAATGTGACTACAGGTTTAAGGTATAATAATGTGAAATTTGGAATAGATTTTAACTTTTAAAATATAATTTATGTTAGGCTGGGCATGGTGGCTCACACCTGTAATCCTGTCACTATGGGAGACCAAGGCAGGAGGATCACCTGAGCCTGGAGTTCAAGACCAGCCTGGGCAACATAGGGAGACCCCATCTCTACAATAAAAGAAAATTAGCCCTGCATGGTGCACACCTGTAGTCGCAGATCTCCAGAGGTTAAAGCTGCAGTGAGCTATCATCATGCCACTGTGTTCCCGTCTGGGCAACAGAGCAAGACTTTGTCTCAATACTAATAATAATAACAATAATAATAGCTTACATTAAGGGCTGATCTTTCTTTTTATGTATTTAACTAAATTGATTAACTGTTTCTTGTTTTTTTATGTCATAGGTGTCAGATACAGCTAGCAGTTCCATAAGCCAGAATTATAGATGGAAGAGGGGGAAAGAATTGTCAGAAAAACTTATTAAGATTTCTATCCTGGCAAGGTGTGGTAGCTTATGCCTATAATTACAGCATTTTGGAAGGCCAGGGTGGAAGGATTCCTGGAACCCAGGAGTTTGAGGCTGCAGTGATCTATGATCATCTCATTGCACTCTAGCCTGGGATACAGAGCAAGACCTTGTCTCAGCAACAACAACAACAAAATCTATCCTAAGTGGCATCATACAGAAAGTTTAAAATTAAATGTATGCAGTTATACATATCTTATTAAAATGCAGGGCAATCAGAGACCACTCTAAAAGTAATCAAAGGTGATCATGTCTTGGGGATATCCTGTTTCTCAGATGCTCTGGACAGAAAGCACCTAGAAGGTTGAGATAATTCTGATGCAAAATCAGAGATTTCACCCCATATAATCAACCTCAAAACTTGAGTAGGTCCTAACAGTAGACTCAACCCCTTAGAAAAGACTAGGCAGAGCAATTTTCCTATTGACTATGTCTGAGACTCCATTCATTCTTGTGTTACGTAGTACATAGCACATACTTTTTAGGTCTCTAATAATAATAGTTCTCTAAGAAGCAAACTGGGATGAAGGACACTATTCACTTATTTTCTTAAATGGGGAAAGCATTCAAGGGAGTGTTTATTAATGCCACTTTTAAAGATATAAGGAGTAGATTTTTATTCTAATAAGTCATACATCAATGAAATTTGGTATTGCAGCTCCAGGGCAGCAATTACTTATATGTTGACAACTTATACATGTTTTACATGCCCGTTTGCTCTCCTGTTCACTACTGAAATGTAGTTACCATAGCAATGAACACATCACATGGTTCCTGTGCTAGTTCTAAAATAGAGAACAGCAATATGCCATATGAGCTCTGCTTATTTTCTACGTAAGGACTGCATATACAACTTGAGGCTATTCCATAACCTTCTCAGTGCAGATAGCTTATCATTGATTTAGAAAGCTTTCAAAGTAAAAAGCAATTGGAAGTAGTATATTTCAAGTTACTAGCCTCTCTTGTACTGTTCTTTGCCACTGAGCTAAAAGAACATTTCATTAGCTTTGAACAGCAGGGACCCTGCTGTTGTATATTTAGATATGTATCATCAATGGAATAGCAATGCTACTTAGAAGATTGTTGGGAGAGGCATATATAGCATTCATGGGCACATTTTCTAAGTCTTATTGAGCAATTCTTAACCAATCGTAGCTTTTCTCCTACTGTCTTATTTAATGTTTTAAGTTTTTACAACTATAGGAATCTGTTTTAGAATTTGAGGAGAGCAAGATGCCAGGCACAACTGGAGGCATGCTATTAGTTCCTTTTAGGTCCATTATTGTTGTGTAAGATTTTTAAATGCATTGGTTATATAGCAGTTTATCTATAGAAAAGGACTTCAGATTTCTGTGCCTGGTGCTATCAAGGCCCTACTTATGCCCTACTGTCGCATTTAGAATATGTTGTAGGTTGTCAGACCTCCAGAAATAAAGTAGGAACATACTCCTTTTACTGTGTCTCTTACCAGATATTTATTTGCAACAGTCCAAGCACTATGGCATATTAGGAAATGGTGCTACTGTGTAACTCTTTCTAAACATTAATAAGCAAAATAAATTTCAATTTGAGTTTTTGGCTGTACTAGGCCAATTGTTGAGTGGAGCTACAAATTCAAAATTTTTAATATTATTTATTGAAACTACTGGGAACAGCTGTTTTATATATAGTAGAGGAAACCAGTGCTTTATTCTCTTACTACTGTATATTGATTGAAACTTGTAAGAGGTGATTCATAGGTCTTCAAACACAAATTAATAAATTTTGGAAGCTAAAAAGGCATATGTATTTGACTACTGATGGGGGCAATATGTTGATTGTGTAATATTTTTATCTACACTTTCAGTTATAATTTAAAAACCATTTATGTACTACATAAACTATGAAATATTGGACACTTCCATATCCATGTAATTTGCAACAAAGTAGAATAAGTGGCCAGAGATGTTATTGTAATCTTATGCTTGAACCTTGTTTCTTTTTTCTTGGTCATTGTTTGAAATCTGCACATTATACAAATAATGCAAAAGAAAATTATTTCATAATCCTATCACATCTCAATCTTTATTAGTTTTAAAATATGTCCTTCTAGACATATTTTATTGTATAAAGTATTTAAAATACTGATTTTATTGCAGCAAGAGAAAGAAGGGCATTTATTGTAGGGCACCAAGCAGGGAGGATGGGCAACTCATGCTTAAGATCCAACCTCCCTGCTGGCTTACAAGCATGGGTTTATAAAGGCAGGAGTACATTTCAGGAAAGTAGAAGTTACAGGCAAAATTGTAAATTAACACATGGAGATTATACATGGGTTGGTCCAAAAAGGAGGACGATCTTGAAGTGGGCCCTTACAGGTCATCTGTGGATTAGGAGAGTCTTTGATTTGCAGTTGGTTAAGGAAGAAAGGCTTTGTCTAAAAACTTTGGGTTCAGCAGAAAGTAGTGTTAAGGTTTGGCCGTAACATAGGTTAGTTAGGATAAGGAAACCTATTAATCATTATGGGGTGCTATGTCAGGGTCAAGATATGAGAGCAAGCCAGGATGCACTGGGTCAGAGTGACCAGTTCAGGAAATTGATAGCCCACAGGTGTGACTCTCTCCAGGCCCCTCAGGAAGCAATTTAGAACAAAGAGCAGTAGTCAGAGTTCAATCTTCAGTTTCCCTTATCAAAGTTCTATGTGATAGCAGTTGACATTTTCTTTTTTCTCTTTTATTTACTTAAAAGAAGGGTATCATTCTGTTGCCCAGGCTAGAATGCCATGGCACATTCATAGCTTACTGCAGTCTCAAACTCCTGGCCTCAAGCAATCCTCCTGCCTCAACCTCCTGCGTAGCTAGGACTACAGGCACATGCTACTGTGCCCAGCTCAGCATTTTCTATCTGGTGGGTTTCCTGGTGTGTTGGGGGAGGGACCAGCTGAGAGGTGATTGGATCATGGGGGCAGTTTCCCCCATGGTGTTCTCATGATAATGAGTAAATTCTCATAAGATCTGATAGTTTAAAAGTGTGTGGCAGTTCCCTGCTCAGGCTCTCTCCTGCCACTATGTAAGATGTACTTTGCTTCTGCTTCACCTTCCGCTATGATTATAAGTTTCCTGAGGCCTTCGCAGTCATGTGGAACTATAAGTCAATTAAACCTCTTTTCTTTTTAAGTTACCCAGTCTCAGGTAGTTCTTTATAGCAGTATGAAAACAGGCTAATACACCTGGTTTCTGAAAAGTAACTTGGCTGGCTTTGAAGTGGGGATGGGCCATGAGCCAAGGATGCAGGCACTTCTAGAAGCTGAAAAGGCAAGAAAAAGTTATCCCCTGGAACTTCAAAAGGAATCCGCCCTGCATATACCTTGATTTTACCCTGGTACAGCTGGGCTGTACTTCTGATGCTTCAGAGACAAAAGCCTGGCCCACTGGGGTTCCTCCCTTGCCTGTCTCTGGCAGACTTAGGACTAACTTTAGGCTTTGAAGTAAATGAAAGCTGAAACATTTGAATGTTTGATTTTCATGATCCAGAACTTAAGCCTCATGGGACCCATGCATTCCGTGGACCCAGTAGGATGTCACAGTCTGCATACCTTCACACCATGGTGGTCTGGCTTCCTCCCTCTCAGGCCTGTAGCCTCATGCTCTGGGCTTCCCTGGAAGCTGGTGTTCTGGAGGCCTGCAGTTGCCACCCTGCTGTGTGTCAGCACTGCTCCCTGGCACTAGCCTTCCACTGACCTCCATTCCTTGGCCTAGCTGCCCACTCATGGCAGACTATACCAAATCTGGGTTGTGGGGACCAGGCAGAGCCAGCAACTCTAGTACCTGATGGACAAAATACTCATTTTAATGAAATCATACTTTAATTCTGTTTTGTATCTTCTCACATAAAATAGCTAGATCTCTTTCCCTAATAGTACAAATTTAGCTGCCTTATTTTGTATAAGAGCTGTATTATATGAATACCTCGTTGTTTTTTCTTCTATTAAAAGTTTTTATGTTGTTTTCTTTTTTTGTTATTATAAATAGTTCTATAGTAATATGTCTCACGTACTTTTATGTGAATGGTTCTACAGGCTCAGTCTCCAGAATTGAACTGCCAATTCTTAGGAAAGGAAAATTTAACTTCTGATAAATTTTACCAAACTGCCCTTCAGAGAGAGTCTACCAAGTCATATTCTCTGTTTAAATGTCTTTTTAAGCTTTGCCAAACTGATAAATTTAAAATATTGTATTGTTTTAATTTGCATTTTTGGAGTTAATGTTGTAGTTCTATATTTTTTCATGTTGTAGTCCATTTGTATTTTCCTCTTCTTTTGATTCCTTGTTTGCCTAGCTTTCTTTTTCTTTTGGTTGGTTCAATTTTTCCAACTAACTTTTTTCTTGTTTCTTTTTCCCCCTGTATTAGGAAAATAAATTTTTACTTGTAAATGCGTCTTGCAGTTTGTCCATTGAATTTTTTTTTTTTTTGACACAGGATCTTGTTTTGTCACCCAGACTGGAATGCAATGGTGTGATCGCAGCTTACTGTAGCCTCAACCTTGCAGTCTTCCGGCCTCAGCCTCCTGAGTAGCTGCGACTACAAGCACACACCACCATGCCCAGCTAATTAAAAAAAATTTTTTTTTGTAGAAAAGGGGATTATGTCTAGTCTCAATCTCTTAGGCTCAAGTGATCCTCCCTTCTTGGCCTACCAAAGTGCTGAGGTTACAGGCATGAGCTACCCATCCAGCCTGTCTGTTGATTTTATTTTTGGTTCTTTTTTTTGTGTATGGAACTTTTTTTATTTGTATTTAGTCATATTTGTTAGTCTTGTCCTTTATCCCTTCTAGCTTTTATCTTATTTAGTAATATCAAATGATGTGTTTCATATGGGTCTAATTTATGCATTCATAAAGTATGCATTAGCTTACTTACAGAAGCTAATCATTGACGTCCTAGTGTACCATGTTTCTTAGATGATGGGTCATTGCTGCCTGTACAATCTAAGAAGAATCTTATTTGCAGCAATGATGCTTTAGCAACAAACCAAATTCTCTAGAATGATTATCAGCTACTTCTGAATATTGCTGTAAAGTCATAGTAGCATGTAACATGTACAGCAATAGTAAAAACATGTAACAGTTTGGTTTTTTTCTAAAATTTAGTTAAGTCTTTTATGTGTCCTTATATTTATAAATATTAATTTTGTGGCTAAAATGTGTACATCTTTCCAAGTTATAGTCTTGTGAGAAGCATAGCTAGTGGCATTTCACCCAACAGAAAAAATTCCTTTAGATAAACACCAAATCACAATTAACCTTATTCTACATACTGTTCTACAAATTACAAAATCAGTAAATGTTTATTGGGTGCCTGTTTCATTGCTAAGCTCTTGCAAGAGGAAGAGAGAAGTGGTGGGTTTTTTTTTTAAAGGTGTGAGCTATCATCCTATTTTTAAAGAGCTCATAATCTAGTTTGGAATATTTGGCATAAGTACATCCAAAGGTAAATAATAAAACAAATGATAATTGCTCAACAATGTGTAAAGACCCCCCTCTCCAAACCAAAACAAAACAAAACAACAAAAGTGTTAGTCTCTTCTGTGACCAGTATTATCTGCTAAGGACATGTTATTGGTCGAAGAGCTTTGGCTGCAGTCATTTCTAGAATGTAAAATGAAATGATCCAAAAAACTGAGAGTGGCCAGTTTTACTCATTTAATAGAATAAGTGGTGATCTGTGAGTTTGTGAATTTGTCTACCAGAATATATTTATTTTCTTGCTTATACCACCAGTTGCTCCTTCTTGTTAAAGCTTTCACTGTTATTAAAGAGAAGTACCTCCTGGAAATTTTAGCATGCTAGTTGTTGTCAAACCTGATAGTGATAGGCTAAGATTCTTTGTTCGTCTTGGATAGGGGAGGAAAGAGACATGAAAAGATGAGGAGTCTGAGGTGAGGGAAGACGATGAAGAATATGATTCAAGGGATCAGGCATCAAGATAACCTTTCTTCTTCTTTTTTTTTAATGTAGACTTTATCTGTCTTGAACAGGCATCAAGATAACCTACATTTATTTAAACGTAGATTTTATCTGTCTAATGTGTGTGTTCCTAATCCCCGAATCTATTCATTTCATTGAAATTGATGAGTACTTTCAATGAGAACAGTTAAAATACTTTAAGATGTTCACTGTTTATAACATCATTATATGAGTCCATGTTAAACCAGAGAAGCAGAACCAGTAGAAAATATAGATTTAGAGATTCATTACAAGGAATTGGCTGATGGAAGTATAGAGGCTGGCTGAGCAAGTCCAAAGCCCAGTCAAGAGGAAAGCAGGCTGGAAACCCAAGGGCATAAGCTGTTTAGAGTCCCTCGGCTCAGAGAAAGCCTAAGCTCTCTTTCACAGGCCTCACCTAACTTTGCCTTGTAATTTTCTATAATGGATCCTTAGAGTTTACTCACTGATATAATGGTCTAGAGTTACATTTAGTGAAATTTGGTTGTGAGATTGTATTCTTAATTGTTTATATCTGGTGTGCCTGAGCACATATACAACCTTCTTGCCTTCTCTAGGTCCCTAAAAATCATTTCTTAAATCAAAAAATATTGAAATGCCTTCTATGTACCAAGTACTTCTCTTGATAGAGTGGTGAGCAAGACAGACAATCTAGTAGAAAAGTGAGACAAGAAAACACCAACATTACTTGTGGAAAACATAGTTACAGAGGAAGTAGAAGGACATTAGTCATGTTTTTTTTTTTTTTTTTTTCATGACTGACTGCCTGACACATAGTAGATGCTTAATAAATGCTTTTTGAATAAATAAGACCACATGGCATTTTTAAAGGAGTAAGGGCCTCATATATATATAAAATAGAAAAGCAAAGAAGGTTCTGATTTGGGGATGGATTCAAGAATATATTGGGATGGGTACAAACACACTTTCACTGATTAGCAGTTTGCATATTTCCTTTAAGGATAGTCTTACTCTCCTTCTCCTAACTTAACTTTTGCTTGAGATTAGTGCAGCAGTTTGTACTAAGTGGAATTGCCAGTGACCAAGTGAATATTATATACCTATGAAAGAAGAGGAAAATGAAGTCCTTACTATGTTGCTGCATCACTAATCCAGGCTTCCAGCTAAATGCCAGAATATAAATTAGATCCCTTATCAAATCTGGCACAAAAATGTTTAGGATCCTTTTTAATATAGTACATGTGCTTTCAATAAATGCCTGCTTTGGCAAGAAATAAAACCAGTGTTTTTTGTGTCAAGTACAAGCTGTTGTACTCTATAACTTTTAAACTGTCCTTGTGAACCAGGTCAAGGGTAAAATTAAATTTGGGTTTTGTATTTGGTTTTACATTCAACAAATATCATTTTTTCTTTGTGTTGTATTGTCTTGTGGGTATTTGTTTTATTTTGGTTTGGTTTTCATGTAGAACAGAATTCATAATCTACTAAATATTCTCCAGCCACACTGGCCTGCTTTCAGTTTGGAATTTTTTTGTTTTTAATATTTTTAAAGTTGGCATCCGACTGTGTTGTCCTGGCTGGAGTGCAGTGGCTATTCTCAGGTGTGATCATAACACATTACAGCCTTGAATTCCTGGGCTAAAGAGATCCTCCTGCTTCAGCCTTCCGAGTAGCTGGGACTACAGGCTTGCGCCTCCACACCTGACTTCTTTCTGCTTTTAAAACAATTGACCTCTTCCACCTGTCCCCTCAGACTCTTTGTATGTGCTCTTCCCTCTGCCTTGACCTATTTTTACCCCATGTTCAGTGTTATTTACTTATCTTACTCTAATTTATTAAGTCTCAAATATTTTCTCAGAGATTCTTTTTTCACCCATACCTCCACATCTCAGTTAGATCTCCCTTAAAAATCTCTTTTGTATTACTAGTTCCTACCACATAGTGGATTTGTGGTAAGTGAAAGGATGGGTTGACATACTGAGCACATACTATATTCTAGTCATTATAAGATGTCCTCAAGGAACTTTCTTAAATCTGAGTTCCAAAGGGCCATGTTATTTTGTAAATAATGTTCTTACTTTTACTTTAGGGAAAAAAATTAGCACTTTTTAATGAAATAGAATTAAAAATATAAGCATATACGTTATATAAATTCATGTATAAATTGTCTGGATATGGCAAGTTGCAAAGTAACATGAATACCATGATTGCTGTCATAAACCCTGAAAGCCACTGTATTAGTGGATACTGTTGTATAGTAATCTCTAAATAAGCACATCTAGAAAAAAACCTGTTTCACTTGTCAGTCTCCCCAAACATCTCTCTGCTGACTGCATCTTTGGCTTCTAAGAGTTTTTTGCTGAGTGTCAAGAGCCAGAATCTCAGAAATCCACCAGAAAGACAATTTAAGTTAAATGCACCCATCAAAGTTTGGAAGAAGCTGCTTAAAAAAAGAAAAGCACTATATTACATTCTACTTTTAATTTTCAAAACCTGAAAACCTTCTGAAACCCAGGAAAACTAATGGTATTTCCATCTATTCTCTTTGATAGCCCACAAGTCCCACGATTTTCTTAACATCCTGTAATACATTTTGCTTTTATCCTTTTACTCTGTTTTTTCTTCCTCGAATTCTCATTCAAGGTCCAACACAGAAATCTTTTTTCTCCACAACCTTTCCTGACTAACCCTATTTCTTTTTTTTTTTTTTTAACTCTTTGAATTTTCTCAACATTTTTTGGTATGCATTTTTTAATGTTTGCATGTAATGTTTGCATATAATACAGTCAGTCATGTATAACTTTATTTTGTATTAGAAGTAGGTTTTTTGTGTGTTTGCATTCTTCTTAATTTTACATGTACCAAAAAAAAGTCACTTTAATCTTATTTTTCTTAAATGAAATAATACAGTTTTAAATCCCTTTCCTGAGGAATTAAATGTAAGTAATTTGGGGGGTGCTTTGCTTCACCTCCCCTGGAATCTCACACAAAGTAAAACATTCAGAGAATTAATCTTCCCTGCCCTACCCCACCCTAATCTCCTGTCCACGTTGGCTGCCCTGAGCTGTCCACTGTTAAACCACATAATCCCTTAAAGTTCAGTGGCTCTGTTGCTTCAGTGGACATTAGCATCTTGGCCAAGGCTTCAATAGCTTTCTGTGTTGGATATTTTCTCTTGACATCTCCAGATAGGCTGTTTAATCTTTTCTTTCCTTGTTCTGTGCCCAAGGCCCTGATAAAATTGCAGGTATTAGTAACATGGAGACAAAAAAATGATACAGAGTTTGTGGGACTCTAAATTATTTAAAGCATAGTTTTAAAGCTCTGGGAAAGTTGGGTGAAAGTTAAAAACGTGTTCAGAAAGGAGGAGTTGGAGCCTAGTCAAGTCACAAATCTTCAAATTCAGCCGAGCTCTAGCAGCACTCCTGAAACATTACTATATCCTTAACATGTGCTTTTTTAGCCTATGAAACAATATTGGCGTAACTGTTCCCCTAACAACTTAATGAGAAACTTAAAGATTTTAACAATTCAAGATTGCTGCCTATGATACTGATGATTTTTAAACAAGTTGTTGTATCAATAAAAAAACATAAACCTTCCTTAAGGAAGTAAAGCAGTCTACTATGACCCCACTTGCAATTTTATTTTTCATATTAATGAATATGATTAAAATTAAGATGGAATAAAAATTGTTGACAATTAAATAGAATACAAATTGGTTGTAGAATAAAAACCAAATTGTTATCTTGACACACATGTTGCATATTTTCATATGTTCTAAAATTCCTTAGGAACTTGGTACAAGTCCTGCTGAAATAATTTCTGACTCTTAAGTGACAAATATTAATTCTAAATCCCATCAAACAAGACAATGCATGATATGAAAGATAAATTTATAAGCATTTACCTCCCAACTTTAGCCACAGAATCATTATCGTAGCATGTTTACTTCCAACTTGTTTCTATGTTCTTTCTCTCCTTCACATCTAGCCTCTTTATGTTTTTATTTTCTCTTTTTTTTTTTTTTTTAATTGAGACAGAGTCTCACACTGTCACCCAGATTAGAATGTAGTGGCACGATCACAGCTCACTGTAGCCTCCAACTGCTGGGCTCAAGTGATCCTCTCACCTCAGCCTCCCAAGTAGTTGGGACCACAGACATGCACTACCACGCCTGGCTATGTTTTTGATGTCTTGTAGAGACAGGGTCTCACTATGTGAGAGGCTGGTCTTGAACTCCTGGACTCGAGCAGTCCTTCCTCCTTACCCTCCCAAAGTGCTGGGATTACAGCCCACTGTACCTGGGCCTGTTTTCTCTTTCTTTTCATTCTAAACATAGTCACTTCTCTATCAATGGTTTTTGTTTGTACTTCTGAATATATTTAAATGCCACTTATAAAATCAGAAACTCTTATTTGTGTTTAAATATAAGATTTAGCAATAGCTTGAACTGCAACATAATTATTAAATGTAAGTTTTAATACTGGTGATGATTCACATTTTCCAGCTTTTATGTTTTAATTTTTTAAAACATAAAAAAATTTTTTTAAAAAAAAAGAAAATTTGTTTTTCTTGATGAGAATTTAAGTATCTATGAATGAGGAGAAGGTTACTTGAATTTTGGCTTCTAGAAAGAAGTAATTAATCTTTCCCTGTCACCTTTTAAAAAGATATTTTACTTTTTATAGAAAGACATCAGCAGTAGAAAATAACAGATATTTAAATCTGCTCACTGACTTCGGCCAATTATTTTTTAATAGAATCTCTGTTTCTATGAATTTCCATTTTGCTTAAGGAGACCTCCTAAAAATTCATTTTTATGGTCATTGAATTTTAGAGTTAGAAGAGACTTTAGAAAGTGTTATTAGCCTCTCATTTTTGAAAAGAGTATCTTGCCCAAAGTCACACTATGGGTAAAGTAAGAGGCAGAGGAAGAATTGGAATTTGGGTTTTCCATATTCCAAGTCAAGGACTCTTTCTTTTAACCTCACTGTTTTATGAAATATGGAGAGCATGCTGATTGTTCATCTAAAGTTCATCACATTGTTTGTATCTTGGAATTTGTCATTTAAATTATTCACTATTTAAATTAAAATACTTTTATCACCTGTTTTTTGATCTGCCATCTAAGAATTTTCACTTATTGTCTTCCCTTTAACATTGAGTCTGTATACTGCTGCTAAATAAATTAATCTTTCTACAATGTAGTCCTAATTATGTCACTCAAAAACCATAATAGGTCTCACCCCTTCTATCAGCCACATAGTTAAATAAATGAAATCCAGTCTTTTAACCCATTACAGACTAAATCTACCTTTCAAATCTTAGTACTTTCCAGTCCTCTGCTCATCTTTCATGGGCCTACCAAATAGACTATTTACTATTCTCAGAACACTCCTCTCATTTTTCATACTACTTTATCCTTCCTTACATAACTTTTCCTAAAATTTTACCCATCTTTTGAGACTTAGATCACATTGCCCATTTCTCATTTCTTTTGTTCCCTCTCTTTTTAATTCCAATTACATTGTACTATAAGCTTGTCCAAACTATGACCCACAGGCCACATGCAGCCCAACACAAATTCATAAACTTTTTAAAAATATTACGAGGTGTGTGTTGGGCTGTGTGGGTGTGGGGGTGTTTAGCCCATCAGCTATTGTTAGTGTTTGTATATTTTATGTGTGGCCCAAGACAATTCTTTTTCTTTCATTGTGACCCAGGGAAGCCAAAAGATTGGACACCCTTGATGTACTATATTCTGACTTTAAATTTTGCTTTCACCTTAATTCTTTTTACCTTATTTTTGTTTAATCAGATGAGCCTAGAAGAGTGCACCATAACTGAAGAGATAGTGTCTAATATGATCATTGATTATTAAGATTCTTGAAGCAGGTGAAAGATACTTATTGCTATCCTCTTTTCTTTCTACATCAAATAATCAAAAATCTGTCCAGGTCATCACAACCAAGAGAAATCCTGTTCCTATGCCTATCCAGCACTGACTAGGATCTCAATAATATTGTTACAGTGGTCTGATGCAGACTGGAGATATTCACTATTAAACACCTACCCTAGGCCTAACACAGTTACCAAATCTCACAATTTAGGCATTACTTACAGAATATACAGTGTACGCATTTTACTTTGATATACTAATGACAGTACATATTTTCTTACGTAATTACACAGAAAACTATGCCATATTTTTTAGCATTTGGAGATTCAGGATGCTTCTGCAAACCTTGGCTAGAACAGACTTTTAGACTATTGGCATTCTCTCACATGCGTAGTTTATTGTTTTCTTCCCAAGCATGTACCATTGCTTTCTTGAGACTCCTAATCTTCCTTGCCATGCTTTCAAGATAAGAAATGTAGGTTACTTAGGTTACTGTCACCTATTGATTAGCAAAAGATAATGTGAAGATAGCAGAGGAGAAAAAAAAGTTTCTAATAAATCAAAATCTCTATAATGACAAAACCACTTCTAAGTGTTGGTTGTCCAGGTGAAGGTTAACCATGTTGGAGTAATAGTGATTTTTTCTGTTTGAAATGGAGATAGGGGACATGGAGCCCTTCCCTCCAACAACCCAATCCTTAAATCCAGACTCCTTTCCTTCAGTCCTGTTACTGCTAACCAATACTGCCTAATTACCAGGATCTACTGGGATAGTGAGCACATTTCAGTCCCCCCGTTGTGTCTAAACCATCTTTAATCTGCTCTAGCTAATCAAGAATTGATTTTCCTTGTTTGTAAGTTAAAGTTCATGTTCATTAGAGATGTAACTCAGATCATTCTTTCACAAGATATTTAAGATTATTACCATAAAAGCTGCTAGCTTCTGTTTCCAAGGGTTTCACTTTGTGAATCAGGTCTTGTACTTACAAGTAAGATCAATGTATTGTGTGTAATCTCTTCTTCTGAAAATGAGAAAATTTAGCAATGTATCTTGAGCTACACCTGTGGTGGTGTCTATAATGATGTATATACTGCCATTTTAAAATGACGTAGGATTACATTGGATACATATTAGCATTTATTTATTAGATTGAAATAAAGGAGTCATTTTAAAGCTGTGAAAGTGTACCATAGCAGGTTATTGCTGATTATAATATTTAGATTTCTGTTTCCCACATGCTGTAGATTTTCTAATTATATGGCATGTCAACACAGAACAGTAGCATATCATAAAATTGCTCTCTGTTGATAATTTGCCAAGTGCTCAAACTGAGTCAGGACTTACTATTTACCCATTATTTTGTCTGTATGTAGGGTATTGTTTTATGATTTCTGTTTAGTTATTTTTGGTTTGATTTTGTTTTTGCTATTCTTACTACTTTTATAGCAAAGCATTTGGCTTTGGCTTTGTTATTCTGCTTTATTGTACTCCTTGATATCCAGTATCTACCAATAATGTCTGGACTGCATACATCTTTGAAAGTATACCTGTAATTAAAAATTTAGATAAAATATTCTTTCAGGAAAATCTTATTCCCTGATTTTGTTTGATACTGGAAATGAAACAATACCAAAATCCTTGAGGATAACTTCCCACATCAGGACAACTGCAGGTATGGCACAAAATAAGGATTGCATAAATGCTTTTATAGAACGCATCAGACTGGCTCTTCCTCAGGTTTTTAGCCAGATCTTTGCTACCATTCCTGAAAATCTTAGTGCATGTGATTAGAAAAATATTTTACCTTTGTAAGCAAAGATTCTACTACTAGAATAATCAAATTAACTCATTCTAATGTATATTTACTTAATTCATACTATGTGTGAGGTAGTTTTAGGATGTGATACAAAACTTGGTTTTCAAGAAACTGATAAACTTGGTGGGGGGACTCAGACTATAAATAAATTATAATGCAGCATAAGAAATAGTATAATAGAAGAATATTCAGACCACTAAAGTCAGTCAACTCTGATCCCCAAAATTAAGTATGAACCCAAGAAATCAAGTCAGTGTCAATCTAATGCAGAATTATTTGAGGGCTTCTCTTTTCTTCTTTGCTTAATGTAGGTGGGTGCTTTATCCTTACTATTTGGTAAATCAGTGAGGACTTATTATCTATTCTGTGCAGAGTACCATGTTAGATGATTTGAGGATACTAAACGAAAAAGAGTTTCTGCACTAAGAATGTATAATCTAGTAGAGGAGATAAGCTAACTATACAAATAACTATGTCTGCAGTCTGCACATAATTGCTATAAAAGAAGCCTTTACAACTTGAGCCAAATTCTTGTACAATGCAGAAAGCCACTCCTGGAGGTAGAGAAAGGAGAGAACATGAACAATTCAAGAAGGCTTCCGTTATGCAAAAGATGGCTGAACTAACCCTGGAGGGATGGGTAGGATTTTGACAAGAGTGGTTGAAGGTATTCTAATTCATTTAGTGCCTACATGTGCGAGGCAGCAAGAAGGCAAAAAAGCCTGGGGCATGTTCAGAGAATAGCAAGTATTCTAGTTTGAGTGGCATCTGGTACATGTATAAGGGAATAGTAAAATATCAGGCTAGAAAGGAAAAGTAAGGGCAGGTTATGAGGGACCTCTGAAAGTCAAACTGTGGAACTGAAACTTTTATCAGGAAATAGTAGTTAGCTTTTTCAAGCAAAGGCTAATCAGAGTTCGTATTTACGAAGATGAATCTAACAGTTGTATGCAAGGATGCCTTCAAACTGAGTGAGACCGGTACTGGAGACTGGTTAAGAGACTACAACAATAATCTATGTAAAAATTAATACAGGCCTGACCTAGTTTTGAGTGAGTAGGATTGGAAACAAGAGTTTTAGGTATTATAGGGCTTATGCATATAAAATGGACTTGACAGAACTTGAAGCAAAGAGAAAGTATCAAAAGGACACAGGAAATGAGGCAGGATATCTTATGTTGTCAAAGGAAAGAAATAATAGAAATTATCATTACCCCCCATCCAAGAGAAAAAAGTAAAAAGATTGGAAAGTTTAAAAACTGAATTTTTAAAGAAAGACAGCATTTAGGGAGTGTAGCAAATAAAATAGGCAACAGAAAAGTGAGAATGGGAATAAAGATATGCAACAGAAAAGTAGGTAAGAGAGTTCCTAGGAAAGGGTGGGGAAATTAAAATTCTAAAATATCAATAAAGTCTCATTTTTCATGTATGAAATTATCCAGTAGAGTTGGAAGATCCAAAAGAGAGAATTTAAATGTGCAAGAGTGGATGGAGAAAATTGACCAAAGACCTGAAAGAAAGAAAATATTTAGCCACAAAATGAAAAGTAACTGGAGATGCTAAGAAATTTGGATGGGAGTTGAAATTAAATCCCTGAAAGAATAAAAGGAAATGAATACTCAACTTATATCTTAAATAAATATTTCTAAATGTTACACTATGCAGAAATTCTTCTTCCCTGGAAAAAAATGAGATCAAGTGCTATTCAGAAAGATCAAGAAGAAAGAAAGATTGGTGACTTGTGAGAAAACAGCTTCTGAGATAAGTGTAAATGGAATTTGTAGTATTATTTACAATAAGTCAAATGGCTGTTAACAAAAATTAATTCTACATCTCATCTGTTAGCCCAGTCGCTTTATAATGTTGGTTACAATAGAAATGCCATTACTTTGTAATTACCTACATGCTGTATTATCTTCAAATCCCAGTGTGTTGTTGATACCCAAAGGAACTCATCCTTTGTCATGGAGACTACAGAACACCACAAGCAAGCACTAGGGTTGGATAATTTGTTATCTCAGATTCCGAAAGGAAGATCTACGAGGTAGATACATTTTTCTTGATTCTGTTTTGGGATAATTGGCTCCTATTTCGTTATTAAATGCAGTATGAACTTTGCAGAAGTGTTCAGTATCTTTTAAAACGTATTTCTTTTCCATTTAGCAGTGGTACCTACTTTTAATATTTATTGACCATCTACTACATGCTCTACTGAGTGTTTTGTACTATTTTTTTAATCTCTGTGTGTGTGTGTGTGTGTGTGTGTGTGTGTGTGTGTGTGTGTTTTAATAATCTAACTTGTACATTTGGCCAATTTCTTTTTTATGCATGTTAGAGTTTTCTCTCTGACTTCTTTGTACTTGTGGGGTAGTTTTGTTTTTCACTTAAGGAGACCTGTATTGATTATTTCTATGCTGTCCTTGCTAATTCCCACTGGCCATTGTGAAAAATCTTGTCTAGGTGGAATTTGTTTCTAAGACAGCAGCCTTACACTATACTCTGTACATAATTACTATGAATCAGCTGGCAAGAAAAAAGAAAATAATACTGGCTATTGGTAATATCTGTTGATTTTATATGTTAGCTTTTTTAAAGATTTTTTTTCTTCTCTTTTTCTCTTTCTACTATTGCTACCTCTGAAGAGGCTGTTGGTTGTATTTACATGGGATGTGATCTTCATAGGTAAAAATTCTGACCTGGAAGAAATTACCTTTGTTTTTCACTAGATGTAGGAGAGTAGATGCTGCTCTGTTTTTACTATATTTTCTTTTTTTTTTTTTTTTTTTTTTTTGAGACGGAGTTTCGCTCTTGTTACCCAGGCTGGAGTGCAATGGCGCGATCTCAGCTCACCGCAACCTCCGCCTTCCGGGTTCAGGCAATTCTCCTGCCCCAGCCTCCTGAGTAGCTGGGATTACAGGCACGCGCCACCATGCCCAGCTAATTTTTTTGTATTTTTAGTAGAGACGGGGTTTCACCATGTTGACCAGGATGGTCTCGATTTCTTGACCTCGTGATCCACCCGCCTCGGCCTCCCAAACTGCTGGGATTACAGGCTTGAGCCACCGCACCCGGCCCTATATTTTCTTACATTAAAAAAAAAAATTACAGTGTAGTCCTGTAAGTTTCTTTTTTATTTTATCCGGTACTGTTTTAGACTGTGAATATTACCAGGATTTCTAATTCTATTCCCACCTCTCTAAAAATCAAAAGAGCCAAAGAGTAGTAGACCTTTTGTGCTATGTTCTAGTCAAAAGAGCTAGAAACTAGTGCTCTCTCTTTAAAGTTTATATTCATCTACCACATCTCACACCTTACTCTTACCACTTTACTCACAGTAGTTTAAAAAATAAAAATGTGTTCTGTATATTTGTCCATTTCTGTGTTTTATGTATTATTTTCATTTTGTTTTTACTTTAAGAGTAAATTGTGTAAAACTTTCAGAGTAGAGTAAGTTAGGGCCATTAGAGTAGGCCTGGCCTGGAAGATGGGACTTACATGGCAATGATTGTCACACCTTGACAATCTGGGAAGGGCTCAAGGAATATACAAAATATCAAGGACATTGATTCATAGTTGAACAAAGTGGAAATAATTATTAGAAAAGCACTTAACAAGGGTGCTGATCTCTTCCCATTTGAGGTCTTCTTTCTTCTTTTCATGTAATTTTAAGCACTGATCAGTGAAGTCTTTCTCATTATTCTACATAAACAGATATCTAAACTTATAAGAATTCGTTAATTATCTTATGTGCCTTTTTATTAATATAAGTTATTTGGTTTTTAGATTGTTTTGCCAATGAATGAAGGAAGTCCTGTCAAAAGACACACATTTTACTTATCTTAAGGCTAACAGCTTACCAAACTTTTTTTTTTTTTTTTTTTTTTTTAGGTGGAGTCTTGCTCTGTCACTGGGCTGGAGTGCAGTGGTGCAATCTCAGCTCACTGCAACCTCCACTTCCTGGATTCAAGTGATTCCCCTGCCTCAGCCTCCCAAATAGCTGGGACTACAGGCGCATGCCACCACACCCTGCCAATTTTTTATATTTTAGTAGAGACGGGGTTTCACCATGTTGGCCAGGATGGTCTTGATCTCCTGACCTCATGATCTGCTGGTTTCAGCCTCCCAAAGTGCTGGGATTACAGGCATGAGCCACCGCACCCAACCACAAACATATTTTTTAATGAAAATCCAAGTAGTATGGTTTCTGATAAACTGTCGTACTTCAGTTCTGCCTGTGGTAGCATAAAAACAACTATGGAAACAAATAGGCATTTGCTGTGTTCCAGTAAGACTTTATATAAACAGGTGGCAGAATGTATTTGTCCTATAGGCTGTAGGTTGCTGATCCTAGCATAATGTATTGACTGTACATTATGGTAGAGCCCTCTGTTAGTTGGAAGAGAGGACCAAGGGAGAAACAAGTAAAGATGTATTAGCTGTACAGAACTTTCTAGTAGGTAAGAAAAAAAAGCAAGAAAATTAAAGTAATACAGAGTATGTAAAATAAAGGAAGATTCAGAACTGAGTAGAAAATTCTCAGAGGATGTCAAATGTAGATTATGGTAAAGTAGAATGTTTATAGTTTAGTACATCAAGAACTATATCCTTTATAAAATAAAATATAGCTGGACATGGTGGCTACATCTTAGCCACCATGTTTTTACATGTTCATGTTTGGTACAGACTCATGGTGGCCTGTAATTCTAACACTTTGGGAGGCCAAGGCGGGTGGATCACCTGAGATCAGGAGTTCAAGACCACTCTGGCCAACATGGCAAAACCCCCATCTCTACTGAAAATACAAAAATTAGCTGGGTGTGGTGGCACGTGCCTGTAGTACCAGCTTCTAGGGAGACTAAGGCATGAGAATTTCTTGAACCGGGAGGCAGAGGTTGCAGTGAGCTGAGATCGGGCCATTGCACTACAGCCTGGGCAACAGTGTGAGACCCTGTCTTTAAAAAAAAAAAAAAAAAAAAAAAAAGATGTAAAGAACAGGGTAAGAGACATTTAATATATCTGATCAATCGGTCTCGTCTTTGGCGTGATACATTTTTTCTACCAATAAATGGAGAATTACAGACTTATTGTATATGCCAGGATCCTTTAGCATCTATACTTTAAAATGGATCCACACTGAACTTCTGCTGTATGTAATGGAGTAAGAGCAGCCAGATTTATCCTCCTTCCTCAGACAATGCAAAAACCAGACAAGGTGTATAACACAAGAGTTTTTAGACATTAGATAATACTGGGTAGTGATCCCTGAGAGAAAATAAATGAGACATCCCTGCAATTTCCATAGCATTTTGCCTAGATATCTTCCAATCTGCAGTGGAGGAAGGAGATTCAAAACTGAACCCAGTGGCCCAACTGAATTGAGACAAAGCCAAGGTGGCTAGAATTTGCAAGAGACAGTGCCAGAGAGGACAAAGCTTCACAGAGATAGGGCACACACACTGGATAAATGCAGAGCGCTCCCCCTTGATTTTTAAGCCGAGTACTGACCCACATAAGTATGCAAGGAAACTGCTCAGGAACAGGGATAAAACCACTGGAAATGAATAAGCAGAACATTTGCTGAACTCAGATAAGACTAATAATAGTTTACGGCACCAATAATAAGAGTGGAAAAGCCTCTAATAAATCTTTCTTTTTTTGAGATGAAGTCTCATTCTGGTGCTCAGGCTGGAGTGTAGTAGCAGGACCTCAGCTCGCTGCAACCTCTGCCCCCTGGGTTCAAGTGATTCTCCTGCCTCAGCCTCCCGAGTAGCTGTGATTACAGCCTCCTGCCACTGCACCCTGCTAATTTTTTTTTTTTTTTTTTTTTGGTATGTTTAGTAGAGACAGGGTTTCACCATCTTGGCCAGTCTGGTCTTGAACTCCTGACCTCCTGATCCGCCCACCTCGACCTCCCAAAGTGCTTGGATTATAGGCATGAGCCAATGTGTCCAGCCTGGACATCTTTTTTAGTACTCAAAAGAATATTAACATCAGCTGGAGACCAGATTAGATCTAGATTAAGACCTGCTCTCATCTCACCTAGCAAGTTTATAAATAAGCTTGTAAAGAATCAAAATTTTTTTTGAGTAACCAACTGAATTTCAGGATAAACCTCAAAAATATATAGTGAGAAACAAAATGTTTGATATGGTTTGGCTGTGTCCCATCCAAATCTCACCTTGAATTACCACATGTGTGGGAGGGACCCAGTGGGAGGTAATTGAATCATGGGGGCAGGTCTTTCCCATGCTGTTCTCATGATAGTGAATGTGTCTCACAAGAGCTAATGGTTTTAAAAAGAGGAGTTCCCAGCCAGGCACAGTGGCTCACACCTGTAATCCCAGCACTTTAGGAGTCC
The DNA here is from genome assembly GCF_009761245.1 of Sapajus apella. NCBI lineage: Eukaryota > Metazoa > Chordata > Mammalia > Primates > Cebidae > Sapajus > Sapajus apella. Next base: position 5,764,508 of record NW_022437034.1, read on the forward strand.
GAGGCAGGTGGATCACTTGAGGTCAGGAGTTTGAGACCAGCCTGACCAACATGGTGAAACCCCATCTCTATAAGGTTTTATAAGAATATATAACCTTAGCCTGGCATGGTGGTACTCACCTGTAATCCCAGCTACTTGGGAGGCTGAGGCAGAAGAATCACTTGAACCTGAGAGGCAGAGATTGCAGTGAGCTGAGATCGCACCATCACACTTCAGCCTGGGCAACGAGTGCAAAACTCCATCTCAAAAAAAAAAAAAGGAGTTTCCCTTCACAAGCTGTCTCTCTTTGCCTGCCGCCATCCATGACTTGCTCCTCTTTGCCTTCTGCCATGATTGTGAGACTTCCCTAGCCATGTAGAACTGTAAGTCCAAATAAACCTCTTTCTTTTGTAAATTGCCCAGTCTTGGTATGTCTTTATCAGCAGTATGAAAACGGACTAATACAATATTCAACACCCAAAACATAACATTTATAATGTCAGTCATCCATTCAAAAATTACCTTTCATTCACTGACAAAGGCATTGTTATAAAATAAATAAGCCAAGCACGATGACACATGCCTGTAGTCCCTAGTTACTTGAGAGGCAGAAACAGGAGGATAGTTTCAACCCAGGAGTTTGAGGCAGGCCTGTGCAACATAGCAAAACCCTGTCTCAATCAAATAATAAATACGCACACATATCTATGTATGTATATATAACCATTCATGCAAACAAGCAGGAAAATACAAACCATCTTAAGGAGAAATATTAATAGAAATGGATTCAGAAATGACACAGATGTTAGGATTTGTTGACAAAGACGTTAAAACAGCATTTCTAAATATATCCAAGAAGGTAAATAAAAACATAATCCTATTAAAGAATGATGTGGGAAATGTAAAAAAGACCTAACTTCTAGAAATAAAAAATACCGTGTCTGAGGTGAAAAGTGCACTGGGTAAGATGTGGCACTGCAGAAGAAAAGATTAAGGGTCATAGCAATAGAAGCTACTCAAAATGAAACACCTAGAGGGAAAAAAGACTGGAAAAACAAGCAGTGTAGCTGTGAGCTGTGGGGCAACTTTTAGGTGATCAAATATAAAGAGTCTGGGGATGGGGCAGGGGGACAGAAAAGATATTTGAAGACATAAGGGCTGAAATTTTTCCAAATTTGATAATATCTGTAAACCCACAAATCCAAGAAGCTCAACAAACCAAAAGCAGAAGAAACACCAAAAAGCTACACCAAGGCACATAATCAAATTGCATAAGTTCAATAATAATTAAAAAAAAAAAAACTTAAAGTAGCTAGGTTTCTAAAAAACAACAACAGAGATACATTACATACAGAGAAACAAAGGTAAGAACAGCAGCAATCTCCTTAACAGAAACAATGCAAGCTAGACCTTGGAGCACAGAAGGAAAGAGATTATTAACCCAGAATTCAGACCCAGTGAAAGTACCTTTCAAAAACAAAAGCAGAACACTTTTTAGGCACGTAAAACCTGAAAGAGTTCATTATCAGCTGACCATTCAGAAAACCTCAAATCTAAGTGCTACCTATAACAATTACCTGTTATATGGTCTTGGATGTACTTGAATCTCTCTGAACCTACAAATTTTTATCTATAAAATAAAAATAATGTTAATTTTTAGGGTTTTTGTGAGAATCAAATGATATAAAGGAAAAAGAATTCACATTTGTTGAATGTCTCCTTTATCCCAAGCACATATTATATCATTAAAAATGGAAGGAAAAAAACCCAGCCTGGGCAACATGCCAAAACCCTGTCTCTACAAAAAATACAAAAATTAGCTGGGCATGGTGATGCGCACATTTGGTGCCAACTATTTGAGACCTTCAGGTGGGAGGATCACCTGAGCCTGGGAGGTTGAGGCTGGAGTAAGCCATGATCCTGCCACTATATTCCAGCCTGGGCAACAGAGTCAAAAATAAAAATGGAAATAAAATTCCCAATAATGGGGCTACTATCCTAACATTTTTCTTATGCTATCCTCTTTCTTCTTCTTCTTTAATACTAAAAACTTGGGTTGTTCTGAAAGAAGTTAGTCTAAGTAGCTCATTTGCTAATTTTGATGAAGCACTTTTTCCCAACTTGTTTTTTAGTTACCGGATTATATATGCTTAAAAGTGGGAATGAACAACTCTCCTTACTAGAATAGACAAGTCAGTTAATAAATCACTTTGTGAAACAGTCAATTTTCTTGTAAACTAAACTTTATTTTTTTACCTGTGTTTTGGCTGCTTAATATTTTGTCATGTTTATTGAGGCATAATTTATATACTGTCTATCTAATTTTTATTATAAACCTATTGGATAGAGGCATGAGTATCTTTATAGCAATACATTGCCACATAGAGTTTTTGGCACTCAATAAAATGTTAAATAATATTTTTATTCAGCATTCTGCAGACAGGAAGCATATGGTAATAAATGTCAGAGCATAGGTTGAAAATATTCAAAAAGTTATATGATATATTCTTTGGAAAAGCTTGTACAGATACTTTTGTGAATGATATTTCTTTTAAAAGGAGTTCCCAGGCTCACATTGGATGCAACAATTTTCTCCAGCTTTCAGTTACTTTATTTATAAATTAAAACTTTTCCTGATCAAAAATAATGCATAATTTAAAATAGTATAATACTAGCATAGTATCATAAGAAAGTATATAAATGATTTTATAGATAACATAAAGTAAAGGTAACTCATGGTTTGAAGGACAGCATGAGAAAATATTTAGAGGCTTTAACAATATAAGTCTTTATGTTATGATATATGGTATGAAAAGAAATACACATTGGATAGTTCTTTGTTGTTAAATTTCAGCATGACTTAGAGTTATGTCACTGCTACAGCTGTTGCAGACATTTTAGTGGTAGGAGACTTTGACTTAATATTGTTTTTCTCACCTGAGGGTCCAGCACTACTTAAAACTCTTACTTTAGTGTCAGAAATGCAATCATTGCTTCAGAATAACAAAAGCCATCGTGAATTGGAGCTTAAAATAAATTTCATGCAAAGGATAATATCTCCTGGTTAATCTATGTTGAAATGGTTGACCATAATCAGGTATACATGGCCATTTAGATAGCATATATCTAAATTTTCTTTGCAGAATTTGCTTACCCTCTGATCTGCTGAACACACTTGAAGTTTTGGTTTTTGTTTTTTTGAAGAGATAGGGTCTTGCTATATTACCCAGGCATGTCTCAAATTCCTGGACACAAGCAATCCTCCCACCTCAACCTCCCAAAATGTTGGGATTACAGGCGTGAGCCACTGCAGCTGGCCATTTTGAAGTTTTTATTAATGTAAACTGAATGTGAAATTAGCTGAGTTTTTCTTCTTAACCTCATATATAAACTGTGGGATAGGGAATTCAGGCACTGCTTACTTAGCTTGGTGCCTCTGACTTAATAAAGGTGTCAACTTGGTTTGTAGTCATCCTGCTGCTCAGCTAGGGGAGGATCTTCCAAGCCCACTTGTGTCTGGTCATGCACCTCTCCATAGTCCTCACAGCACTGCAACTTATTTCTCCAACAGTGAGGGCTCAGGGAAACAAGGCATGTGATCAAGAAGATGAACAAAATATACCATCACTTTTGTCATATTTGTTACAAGCAAGTCACTAGGTCTAGAGCACATTCAAGGGGATGAGAATGTACAAGGGTTTGAATACTACATTCAAGGATCATTGAAAACCATTTTGAAAACTGCCTCCTACACATATAATCCACAGATAGGACAGATCATTAAAAGTACTCTAGGTGTTCTGACATTTGTTTATCCTGAGATCTTAACAAGAACTTGAATTCAATAGCTAAAATGATTTCATAGTTTCACCTAAAGTATTTCATTTATTCCTAGCAACAATGCAATGAAATAGGTATTGTTAACCTCAATTTTATTGATGAAGAAATTGATATACTGAGTGACTCGTTCAAGATTACATAGCAAATAATCTGTAAAACTGGGACCTTAGTGTATATCTTTTGATTCTAGATCCTGTACTCTTTCCATTGACCATAACTGCCTCCTGACCAGTAGTATGTCGCACTTAAAGTCATTCAAAGAGAATATTATACCTCTATACGAATTTTTATTATACAGAAATTTTATACGTATATATAGAGAAAGAGAGGCAGACACTCCCCCCCCCCCCGCCAAGTCTTAAACTCTCACCTATACCATTCCATTTAGGAATTATAGTGTTATTGAGACCATTATAAGGCCTGCAACAGCTGTAGCAATGATACACCTGTAGACAGATGCTGGCAGCCTAAAACTACACTTGGGAGGTAAATGTTTGTTGCATGGAGAAATGAACAAGCAAAGTAAAGAAACAGACTGGTCTGGTGGCTCCATTCCCCCTTGGCTTGTCAATATACAGAAATTATTGTGTTTCTATATAACTAGTAACAAATAATTGGAATTGCAGTGAGTATGGGCAAGTTATGGTTTTAGATTAATATTGATTATAGATAATTCTACTTTATAAATAAAAACTTGTGTTATCAGACAAAATACAGAGCAAGTTTTCTCCTCCATAGTTGTCTTTCATATATACAGACATGGACTTGAGTTTCTTTCCTTTCCTGTATAATCTGAGGATTGTACTTTTTAATAGTGGCTTGCTAACCCCTTTAAATAGCTCTTAATGTAAATATTCCATAGTTTTCATTAACCTGATTAACATAGTTTTTCCCTAACTTCCATTCGGAAACTATATTTGATTGTTGTTTTACCAGCACCCTTTTAGCATGGTTGCTAAAGCAGCAAGCTTACTGTAAAACCTAAGTGGTGTGGTATAGATGAGAGCCTAAGACTTTAATTATATGTCATTTTATTCACAACACTCAATTCCAGGAAGAAAAAAATGGCTCTGTTGTTGTAAAAGACATATTATGTGAGTATCATTCATTGTAAACCAAAAATGATACTGTATTATATAGCATAGACGAGAACGGATTCTGAAAATGTGACCTGACTGAGAAACTGAATAATAGTGAAAGTTATCAAAATGGAAAAAAAGTGTTAATGTGAAATCCAGCCTTCTCAGAAATACTCTTTCCTGGCCTGTTTAGTTTTGCTTTTGTTGCTTGTCATGCATGAATGAAAGTGCTATACTCTCAGGGGAGCAGGAAAGCCTCTGTGTCGGTTGTTTATTTCCTTAATCCCTCTTCCTTTGTGATTTTTGATGTCAGATCTAAAATGGAAAGCCTGTAAATATAATGATTATCACATGGATAATCACCTGCATTAGGAACCGCCCTGCTTTTCTATTCTAACCCGAGCTGTTCTCCACATGTCACATCTACTCTGTGGTTGGATTTTAACCTGACTGCTTCATTAGATTTGTGAAACTCAGTACGAGGCGCCCTGGGGCAGCACAGATGGGGACTTGCTTGTTTTCTTTTCTCACTTTTACTGCAAAGGCACACTAAAAAGTCCTTTTCAATTTAGTGCGACCAGTTCACTTGGAATTACCTCTAATATTTGGAACCTGTCTTACTCTTCTGCCCACCATCTATGACCATTCTTTCTTCCCTACTTTCTGACCTAATGCCTTTTCTTTCTGACTCTGCATGGCATGAATCTGACAACTAAAATTCTGCTTAAAATTCTTACTGGGTCAAACTGTTCCCCTGTGTTGTTTTGTTTGTTTTGCTGATAGGGAAAAATAAATGTTGTTCCATCATTGTATCTACAAACATCTTGAGATCAGAGGTTAGCTCTGGGAAAGTCTGCAGTGATATGAGCCAGCTGCCTTCTCTAATGGAGTGACTTGGGGCACCAGTCCAAGATCAAAGGAAGGTGGGAGGAAGTCGGAAGATAAGATCATTTTAAGCCATAGAACAAGCTTAGCTTTTCTAGTGATAGGGCACAGCTCAGCAAGCCTATGTGCAGGGGCACTAAGACAGAAAATTGAGTTGACTTTTCTTAAGTACATCTTTCCTCAGTCAGAAATATGTTGATGCTTGAAATAGTTTACAGACATGGAAGTGTCTTAGGGCCTGCTTTTCTTAAAAGATAGTGATTTGACATTTACATATGTGTCTTCTTGCAGTTAGTCAGCTTTATACTCTAACAGAACACTGTTTATTTTTAAATATATAAAATATATTTAAAAATAGAATATATAAAATAATTTTTGGGGCCAGGTGCAGCGACTCACATCTGTAATCCCAGCACTTTGGGAGGCTGAGGCAGGTGGATCACTTGAGGTCAAGAGTTTGAGACCAGCCTGACCAACATGGTGAAACCCCATCTTTACTAAAAATGCAAAATTAGCTGGGCATGGTGGCACATGCCTGTAGTCCCAGCTACTCGAGAAGCTGAGACAGGAGAATCATTTGAACCCAGGAAGCAGAGGTTGCAGTGAGCCAAGATCGCATCACTACACTCCAGCCAGGACAACAAGAGCGAAACTCCATCTCAAAAAAATGCATATATATATGTACGTATATATATGTGTGTGTGTACGTTTTTACAGCTAATTTCTTATATATGTAAGAGCAAAACTGGACATTAAACAATTTTACTGTATGTGAATTTTGAGCGTTTGTAGCCTAGTGCAATTTTAGTCCTACAGATTCTTCATTTGAACTTTGTCTTACAGTCCCCTGAGGTTCTCTCATGTCTCTGATTAAGTTCCCTATAGATAAGTGGTTCTAATACAGCTTTTTGTTGTCTTTTTCATATAAGAATTTGCTTGGTTCCTAATGACAACTTGGGAAGCACCACACCAATAAGCTTTTGAACCTTATCCTATTCCTTGATATCACAGCCAGCAAATGTTATTGACTATGTGATGTACAAAGTTCTAACCTTGCTTGCACAAATTGACCAATTGTCAAGATTCATATTTATTTGCTTATTTTTGTCTACATCAACTAAGGCTAACTTGATCAGGCTTATGTTTCTCTAGTAAATAGCATAAAGAGTTGTACTTTCGACTTAATCATTTTCTGTTGACTTCAGCGTTTAGCTGTAATCATACATTTTGACCTTCCTAAATCCTCAATAATAGCCCTCTAACCTGTATGTTATCAGTATATTGGACCATAGGTGAATACATGTATTATTTTCCCAAATTTCTGCTGAAGACACTTGAGCATACTTTCTGCCTTACATGGCTTGATGCTGCAGTCGTTTTAGTTGAGTTGGATCTGCTCGCTACTCAGGCTCAAATCCCATCCTTCTATTAATATCTCTTGGCAAAGATAATTTTGGAAGAATGTAAGTTAAGATGTAGAGGCTCTTGACAGTTGTCTGCGGTTTTTTTTTTTTTTTTTTTTTTTTTTTTTTATTTTCAAGAGGGAAGTAGAGCTGAAAAGTAATATTGCCTCCCTTTTCTATCAGTCCCAGAATTGAAGTATATGCACAAAGAATAAAGAAAGGGAAAGGATTTCATTACACATACGTATTTTTGTCATTTGGTAACCTGTTATAAGAGACTTAGGGTATATAATAATCATCAGATTGTGTCGTTAAGATATTTAAAATTTGGAAGAACTTTGTATATTAAAATTTTTTAACCATCTATATTTTTTTAAGTGCTCAACTGTTGTTACCATGTCATCTTATATTAAGGAGGATTTTTGGACTGTTTATCAAACAAAAAAGGAGACATTGAACCCCTACATAGCACATACATCTAGATTTAACACTTGTTAACATTTTGCCACTTTTGCTTCACTTTGATTTTTTTCTGAAGTATTCCAAAATAAATTACGTATATCATGACATTTAATCCCTAAATACCTCAGGATTCATCTTAAGAATTAAAGACTTTTAAAATCAAACTGATAATTCCTAATATTATCTAATTTTCATTTGAGATTCAGATTTCTCCCCTTGTCCCAAAAATGTCTTTTATAGCTGGTTTGTATAAACCAGTTAAGGTTTATACATTGTTCTTGGTCACTTTCCCTTTCCTACTTTATCATGACATTGACTTGTTAAAGACATTAAGCTGGTTGTCCTATAGAATGTCCTGCCTTATGAATTTTTTCAGTTGCTTTCTCTGTGGATCCTTTAACTTATTCCCCTCTCCTCTGTGTTTCTTATAGACTGCAAATTACTGGACTAAGTTTTTGATTAATTCATGTTAAAATATTTAGGTCAGAATATTTTATAGATGATGCTGTGAACTTCACACTGCATCATAACAACAGACAAAGAATATTTGGTGATCCCACTATTAGTGATGATAAGTTATAGCATCGATCACTGGGTTAAAGTGATGACAGCTTGATCCTTCCATTATAAAGTTATGCTTTGCTCCCCGTGACCAGCATATAACCTGAGATACTTTGATTCCATGGAAATACTCAGTTCCCTATCATCCTTTTACCCAATGAATTTAACATCTAAAGAGGATCCTTGTCTGCAATAAATTTCATTATAAGGATTGCAAAAGGGTGATATTTCTGAATCTGTACATTTATTAGCAGGCATTCTTCTCTACAGAAGAGCTTTTTGAAAGGTATTGTTTTAATTAAAAACACAACCACCACCATATTCCTTGGATTGTCTTTCTTTGCTGAGGTCAGAACACCTGAACTCACTGTGGCAGCTACAGTAAAAACATGTACTTTGTCTTCTTTATTCCAACTTGTGAAGTGTGTTGACATTAGGCTGCCTTTTTAAAATTATTATTCCAAGGGAAAAAAGAAATCTTTATTGCTGTAAGAATAAAAATTGAACTATGTGGATATATTGAGATAATTGTGTAAAAAAGAAGACTGAATGAGTTTCAAAAAAAATGGATTATTTCTTCATTACCGAGCACTTTATAATTAACTGTTCTTTTTTTTTTTATTTCAGGAAGCTGCCACTTTTGCTAGAGAGCAAGGCTTTGAGGTGAGTTAACCCACAATTGCACACTAAACAGATCCTAAAGGTTTTTTCTAGCTGATAATGAAGTTCTTTTGGACAGTGATTGATGTGCTATTATACTCTCAGAGCCTCGCAGCAGTTGCCATGGAAACTTGGCAGTCGTCATGGTTTCTTTGTTCTGCCAGCACAGTGTTATGACGCACTCTGCTAGGTCTGCACCCAACATCGCCTACAGATGTTATTTATTGAATTTTGAAAAGCCTCTTGGGAAGCCAAGAGGTTGGGCACGGTTTCAAGCTGCCTCTGCAGATATGGGGCCTGTCAGTTTGTTCAGTTAAAAAGCTATCTCATTAGCTGCATTACATTTCATAAGGATTCACTGCTAAAGCAGTGGTGGAACAAGACTAAATAATGAAATATAATGTCGTTTAAATAATTTCAGCCCTATCACATGTAGATTATCATTATGCAAATTAATTTCTAAAAGGTTGTACTTAACAGTTGTTAGGAACTGATTAATTTAAATCCTGCTCTTATAAACTTGCTGTTTGAACCTATCTTTTCTTCTCTCTTCTTCTTTTATTCTGGGGAGAGGGAGGTAGCGTAAAATATACATACATTTTCTTAAATAAAGTATCAATAATTGGATTTAATTTCTAGGTCCTAATTCTGTTTTCCTGATACAAGTATTATCCTGTCAAGATTCAAAACTCCATGTGGTTGTTCTCGGCAAAATTGAGATAACCATGTTTTTTATCTCTATAATACCCCTCTTCCAACTGATTGTTAGAAAACACTGACTAATATGAACCCAGGTTAACTGACAAAGAATTAACTAGGTTGGAGTGTTTTATGACTATGATATTTATTGAGCAGAACTATGTAGAATGCTGTGTTCTGTACAGCAACTTAAAATGTTACAGGGTAGTAATTTTAAGATTAAATTAAAATTTTGAATTTAATCTAACCACAGCCAAAATGTTTTATTTGCATATTTAGTATTGTCTGTCTAGCGAAGAGGTGAGTGGTGATTGTATAGTTATCTGTAAGGATTAGTAAGCTCACTTTGAACTCTAGAGAAAGAGATTACATGAGTTTGTGAAACTCTTATTTAAATGCAGTAAAGGCAGATTTCCAAGCAACAAAGTAATACATGTGCATGTTACTCATGTCATCAGACTTGACAAACCAGACATAGAGCTGCTTCTTCATAGAGGAAGACAATGAACATGTGATACAGGCATTCTATTCTGAAGATTCTATAAAAAAAACTACTCCAGAGTAGGAACATTGCTTCTTAATTATTAGGAACTGTGATAGTTTCTTACATGTTTGCCTTTTTGTGTTTTACCATATTATAGCAAGTCTAGGGTTAAGTCACATATAGAAAAAGGATTTCCAAGTGTTGGGTTATTTTTCTACCTTAAGTTTCACATTGTAATTTCCTAAATTGGCAATTATATATAGAGCAAAATGTAATCAGGTGAATATTCAATCAAAAAGTCAGATGTTTTGATCACAAGAATATAAATAAAAGTTTTCAGAGTTTTTTTAAAGTTTTACTTATTTTAAGTTTTAGTGTTAAAAAATTATATTCTCTCGATACATCAAAATTCTCCATAAATAAAAACTTGGAGAACATACATTTGTATCCTGTCAGTTTACTGTGTTACCATAAACAATGTATTTTTGGTTCTATAAAATAACCAATTTTGCAGATACTTAAAAATATAACTTGTTGTATAACAAATGATCATGATCCTGTAGTACCTACATAGCAGTTTTTTAAAAATAGTTTATTATGACTGATTAATACTTTTCTTTCTTTAGCTATATGCTTTGCATATGCCTTGTTTATATTCATTCATAGCAACAAACTACTTTTTTCTGTTTTCTACTAACTAGCATTATATTAACCTTTCCATTAGTTCTTACTGATTCTAGAATTGTTTTTGGCATAAATCTGCTATAATTGATTATAGCATATAAGCAAAATGATAATGATTATAATCACATACCTTATTACCTCTTGACACCGCAAAACTGCTCTGTCAGTGATAGTGACAGTGATATGTTAGATTAGATAAAGCACATAGTGTCTTGATGTGTCCCTTTGTAGATTTCCAAAACCATCACAAGCATTGCAGAATATATTTGAAACATGAGGAGGATAGACATTGTTAATCAAACGTTATCCATGTATGGAACACTATCTAGAGAAATTCAATAATTTTATAATGTCATTAAAGTTTCCTAGTTCATTAGACAGAAATAGGAAAGCATAGGTTTGAAACTTGGTATTATTAAGGAATAAAACAAAAATAAATCACTTTATCTTAGTAGTTTTCTGTATGAAAATGTATTTAATGCTCTTGGCTAGTGTGACAAACTAGACAAAAATCTGCATTTTATCCCTCCTAACTTTAATTTTGACTCTAAATTTGGAGCATGAATGAGAAGAAAAAAGTGAAAAGATTAAAAGAAAGGTGAGTATTTTTTCCTTCCATCAGTGCTGCTGTCCTATCCTCATTTTCTACTATAAATCCCAATCAGTTCCAAAAGCCACTGAGTATTGCCACTAGTGATCTGGCTGCTGACAGACCAATCCAAGCACCTCTAAAAATAACCAGTGTTTATTCATCAGGAAATATTCTCAGTGGTATTTTTTTTTTAATTATTATTCTGGTTAGCTTCTCTGCAAATTTTAGATAATCTTTTTTTTAAAAAATCTTTAAACTGAATTGGGCAATTTTCAGTGAGAAGCAGCAGCTTAGGAGGGCACTGGAGAATGAGATAAAAACTGGAGCTGGGCAGAACACAAAGCAGAAGAGAGAGGATTTTTTTTACATAGGTGATGGAAAATTGCATAGTGCCTGATTTAAATGACAGACCTGCTAAGAATTTAAAATGACAATTCTTGGGGTAAAAAGTTTTATAAGCCTTTTATTATCCTAGAAAATCAGTTCCGACTGGAGTATGTTTTTAAATCTACCTTTTCTTGAGCTGAACTGATTAAATGTTTGTATTTTTAGAACATAAATAAAAATAAGGGTTCAAAAGCATGTTTCATTATAAAGCCTTTCTTAAACTATTAAAAATTGATTTAAATTAAATAAAGTGAATAAAATACCTCAAAAACCTAAATATATATATATTCTCTATATTTTCATTGTCTCTGCAACTGAGTAAATGCTAAATGATGAAGAGAATTCATACCTTCTCTATTGGATCATTTATTTTGTTTTACTCCAAGTAACAAATTTTAATTTTTTTTTTATCTTAGATATCTAAGAATAATATTTCTGTTCTTAGGGGAAACAAAGCAACCCTTTTCCCTTTTTTCACTTCCTCCATAGCCCCTGACTATCCAGAAGATCCCAGACTTGTGGTCTTTCTCTGACCAATGAGGATTCTTTCATCATACCACTGAAAGAGAAAAGTATGGAATTGTGCTATCCAACACAGCATCTACTAGCCACATGTGGCTATGTAAATTAGGATTAATTAAAATTAAATAAAATTTAAAATTCAGTCTTTCAGTCATACTAGACACATATTGAGTATTCTATAGACTAGGTAATGACTACTTTATTGGATGATGCAGGATAGAACATATACATCATCACAGAAAGTTCCATTGATCAGCATGGATAGAAAGCCTACAGAGAATGTATTCAGGCTGTATTGATTACCAAAGAATTACCTTAGGTGATTCTTAAGTTCCTGTGTTCTTCACAAATATAAATAATGCAATGGCTGATCACCAGAGTTTCAGTTTCTGAAAATAAGACCCTAAATCAGGTCCTGCTGGCTAAGAGAGTGCAGTGTTGTTTTATAGGTACCTGAACCCCAAAAGAAGACAATTTTAGAACAGTTCAGTTAAGGGAAAGCAATAAGCTAGTCTTCTAATTCTCTTCATTTAATCATTTATTTATTCAACAAATATTTACTGAGTTCTTACTATATACATACCACTCTGATGGACCCTGAAGACAAGGTGGAAGTGACCAGAGAATGTACTGTGAAAGAGAATGTGGGAAGGGTTCCTATTTTAGGTATGATGGCTATGGAATGACCCTAAAAATATGAATATCTAGCAATGACAAAAAAAAAAAAAAAAAGCAAGACAAACAGCAAACCAAATTTAAAGCAGAGAGAACAGGACTATAAAAGGCTCTGAATGAGAGAACTAATGCACTATATACTCCAGGAACTGACAGAAGGCCATTGTGACTGGAATGGAGTGAGTGGGGAGGGAATATGAGATCAGGCTGGCACTGACACATCATATAAACAACATAACTATTAAAGGAGTTTCTATTTGGAAAACAAGACAAAATGGTACAGCTTGATGACTCAATGTGTAGAAACACTACAGCTTGTTTTCTACAGTAACTCCTATTACTAGGTAGACTATAACAGGAGTGTTTTACCTTTGTATGACCAGCTGGTTAAAAATAGAATGAAGAGAGTATGTTCTTTGATTTGAAAGATAATTTGTGATCACCAATGACAATAAAAGCATTATTTTACATTTATAAAAATGCTTTACAATTTATGAAACCTTTCCTAATATATCATTAATACAGTAATACTTGCACAAACCTTGAAAGGTAGATAGGGCATGTATTGCCTTATCAGTTCAACAGATTTAAAAAAACAGGCTATATGGACCAGCGCAGTGGCTCACACCTGTAATCCCAGCACTTTGGGAGGCCAAGGTGGGTGGATCACCTGAGGTCAGGAGTTAGAGACCAGCCTGGCCAACATGGTGAAACCCCATCTCTACTAAAAATACAAAAAATTAGCCAGGTGTGGTGGCGGATGCATGTAATCCCAGGTACTCAGGAGGCTGAGGCAGGAAAATTGCTTGAACCCAGGAGGTGGAGGTTGCAGTGAGCCAAGATGGCACCATTGCACACCAGCCTGGGCAACAAGAGTGAAACTCCGTCTCAAATAGAAAAGAAAAAAAGAAAAGAAAATATAGGCTATATGGGCTGGGCAAGGTGGCTCACGCCTGCAATTTCAGGACTTTGGGAGGCCGAGGCAGGTAGATCATGAGGTCAGGAGTTCAAGACCAGCCTGACCAAGATGTTGAAACCCCATCTCTACTAAAAATACAAAAATTAGCCGGGCATGGTGGCGGGTGCCTGTAATTCCAACTACTCGAGAGGCTGAGGCAGGGAATTGCTTGAACCCGGAACAAAGGTTGCAGCCAAGATCATGCCACTGCACTCCAGACTGGGTGACAGAGTGAGACTCTGTCTCAAAAAAAAAAAAAAAAAAAAAAAAATAGGCCATATGACTTGTTCAAGGTCATGTAGCTAATACATCATATAGCCAGAACAAGAGCTCAGCCCTCTATATCTAGTGCTCTTTACTATAAACCACACAACTTTCTCTCACACATTCTCACATATGGGAAGAGGAGATTAGATTTCAAAATGACTTTGAGAAATGAAAAATATCTTGAAATTCAAAAACTGAAATTCAGCCAAGCACAGTGGCTCACACCTGTAATCCCAGCACTTTGGGAGGCCAAGGCAGGGGAATCATCTGAGGTCAAGAGTTTGAGACCAGCCTAGCCAACATGGTGAGACCCTGTCTCTACTGAAAATACAAAAATTAGCTGTATGTGGTGGCAAGGACCTGTAATCCCAGCTACTTGGGAGGCTGAGGCAGGAGAATCGCTTGAACCTGGGAGGCAGAGGTTGCAGTAAGCCAAGATCTCACCATTGCACTGCAGCCTGGGCAATAAGAGTGAAAATCTGTCTCTAAAACAAATAAACAAAATAAAACTGAAATTCACTGGAGTAAAGATATCAGCCAACTTAATTAAGAAAAAACAGCAAACTTAAACAGAAGAGCAAGAGTGACTTGTGAATGTGGTAGAAAAATGATTTAGAATGAACATGCTATAGTTTTGTGATAAAAACAACAAAAAGCACATTGCTGGCATTTCTAGAAGCACTATAATAATGTTACGAGTATTATCCTTGGAGTCAGACTTTGTGGGTGCTAATCTATTCTCCACTGCTTAAATTTATGACCTTAGGCAAATTACTTAACCTCTCTGACTCAGTTTCTTCATCTATCAAATGGGATATTATATTAGTACCTACTGCCTAGAGTAGTTCAGATTTAATGAGTACTTTATTTGATTGATTGATTGATTGATTGTTCTGAGACAGCCTCACTCTGTTGCCCCAGCTGGAATCCAGTGGTATGATCTCAGCTCACTGTAAATTCTGTCTCCTGAGTTCAAGCAATCTATAGATTCAATACAATTCCTATCAAAATTCCAATGTCATTCTCTTTTCTTTTCTTTTTTTCTTTTTTTTCTTTTTTTTTTTTTTTTTTTTTTTTTTTTTTTTTTTTTTTTTTTTTTTGAGACAGGGTCTGGCTCTTTCGCTTAGGCTGGAATACAGTGGTGTCATTTCAGCTCACTGCAACCTCTGTCTCCCAGGCTCAACCCATCCTTCCACCTCAGCTGGGACTATAGGCACATGCCACCACACCCGGCTAATTTTTGTATTTTTTTTTTGTAGAGATGAGGTTTTACTATGTTGCCCAGGGTAGTCTCAAACTCCTAAGCTCAAGTGATTCACCTGCCTCCGCCTCCCAAAGTGCTGGGATTACAGGCATGAGCTACCACACCCTACTTTAATGAATACTTTAGAGCTTTATACATGGCTCTTAGTTTCTTCATCTATAAAATAGGGATAATAATAGTACCTACTGTCTAGAAAACTTAAGATTTAATGAGCACTTTAGAACTATATACATGGCTCATACATAGTTCAATTTTATGAGTTTTCATACTTCTTATCCCTCCCCCTTATTTTCTCCCTTATAGATACTATTATTGAATGTTCAATATTCAAAACTCTTGAAGCCCTTTCTAGAGATTTTGGGGAACTCTAAGGATGTGACTATTTTAGAAAGTATTAAAATGAGAGTAATTAGATGAAAGAAATTAATATTTAAGTTCTCAGCATGTGCTGAATATTGCATTAAGCTATTTCACTTACCTCAACTTTCATCCTCACAACTATTTTTAACTTTTTATTTTAAAATAACTTTAGTCTTAGAAAAATTACAAAAAATAGTACAGAATTTCCACATACCTTTCACCCAGTTTCCCCTAATATTAATGTCTTACATAACCAAAGTATAATGAATAACAGAAAATTAAAATTGAACTCCAATAACTGAACTATATACAGGCTTATTCTGGTTTCAACCATTGTTTCTCTAATTTCCTTTTTCTGTTTCAGAATCTAATCCCACATTGCATTTGTCATGTCTCCTTAGTCTCTTCCAATCTGTGATAATTCCTCACTTTTGTTGTTCATGACGTTTACTTTTGAAAAGTACTGGTCAATCATTTTGTAGAATGTCCTTCCATTTGAGTTTGTCTGATGTTTTCTAATGATTACATTGAAATTATGCATTTTTGGCAGGAAAAACACAGGAATGATGTTCCTTTCATGGTGCATCATATCAGGGAGTTACACAGTGTCACGGTTTCTTATTGTTGGTGATGCTAAACCTTGATCACTAGGTTAAGGTGGCGTTTGCCAGTTTAACTTTACAGAGGTAAAGTTACTACTTTCCCACTGTATTTAATAAATATCTTGGAGGAGATACTACTTTGGGACTATGGAAATGTTCTGTTTTATCCACTAATTTTAGCATCACTAAGCTGATCTATCTGGATTAAGGTGATGTACTCTACTTATACATCTCTACTGTATATAACATTATGATTTTTCCTTTTGTAATGAATATCTTAAGGAGACATAACTTCGAGACTGTAAATATCCTGTTTCCTTCAACCTGTTGCCCACTAATCTTAGCAAACTTATCCCCCAATAACTTTTAATGTGAATATTTTCTTAGTTTTGTAGATGAGGAAATAGAGCTTAGAGAGGTTTATTAACGCCCCAAATCATACAAATAGTAAGTCCAAACCTGTCATAGTCTAAAAGTCCTTTTAATTTCATTATTTGTTAAGATGTGTGAGCTTAAGTGTAAGGGAAAGAAAACCTATTGGGGACAGAGGAGGGGAAATACTGTGGAAGGAGAAATAAAGTTTTACATAAATCTGGGAGAATTATGTTTTGTACTTGGAAAATTTATTTTGTCCTTTAATTGCCATTTTTATGAGGTTTAATTTGAGACATAAGAAACAGTTCTTTGATTAAATTACCAAAGCTCTCAACAAAATATATCTTCTCACAGAGTTGGTAGAAAGCAACCATGGAATCTTATTCTTTTTTTTTTTTTTTTTTTTTTAGACGAAGTCTCATTCTGTTGCCAGGCTGGAGTGCAGTGGCGCGATCTCCGGCTTACTGCAACCTCTGCCTCTCAGGTTCAAGCGATTCTCCTGCCTCAGCCTCCCAAGTAGCTGGGACTGCAGACGTGTGCCACCACACCCAGCTAATTTTTGTATTTTTGGTAGAGATGGGGTTTCACCACGTTGGCCAGGATGGTCTTGATTTATTGACCTTGTGATCTGCCCACCTCAACCTCCCAAAGTGCTATGATTACAGGCGTGAGCCACTGTGCCCCACCGAAATTTTATTCTTAATTTATTCCTTATACCACCTTGAAGAAAGATTTTCTTTTAAAGAACATCTAGGACGTTCATAAGATTCTGCTTTCAAGATGATAAAGTGAATGTGTTTGTCTCTTTATCTTTATTAAATATGAGCTGTTCTTAATCACTGCAAAAATCCTATAGTAGTAAATATATTTGTGTTAAGGACATTGGCAAAATATACATGAGTCATTTTAATTAAATGCATACACTTATTTAGGCGAGTTACATGGCAATTTTTGGTCCTTTCAGCTGTTACCAGTCATTTCTAAAAGTCTGTCTTCTAAAACTGAGGGAATTTCTTCTCATCTTATCAGAGTTGAGTCTTGGTTCCGTTCTAAAATAAGCAATCGAAAGTGAAATAGTCAGCATGTTTAAAAAGTCAGCAGCACTGTCCTACTACAAATGGCTATTCCTTTTAGAAACAACTGTCCTCTAGAAGTTATCCTGTTAGGTATATTAGAAGCTTAGCTTCATATATTATCTGGAATTTATTAAATATTTAGTGAACAAACAATATAAAAATATTTCATTACAGATTGTCATCCCTTTAAAAATGCCAGTTTCTGATGATGTTTGTAACCATGGCAAACCATCAAGACTTGTCTGCTTTGCTTGCCTCAGTGTTTCTCTCTCATATATCCTATTTGTTTTCTTTATATCCTTCATTTATGCCACTTAGCTATATTCCCCCTCTGACAGGTGTTTCTTTCTCTATAACTATTTGAAACTTTGCATAGTGATAGAATAAACTAGTTTTGTTAGCAAAGCCCAAAGCTATGGACAGTCTTAGAAACCCACTGAATACAGACATGGATTTTCAAATTATCTAAGATGTTTGAAAACATGATTCTAAAACCTCTGCCTTTTAGCTCAAGAGTTAGGTTTCAAGATTTTAGAAAACTTCAAAAAAGATTTCAGTAAAACTTTATGGCCTATGTGGTGTGAAAAACAGCAACAGGATTTGATGATTAGTTTGTTATTTTTTAAACTTTATCTTTTCTAAAGAAAATTAAGTCTTTTTAGGAAAGTATTAGCATTTCTTGCTCTCATATCAGTCCTTTGAAAAATTGGCATTATAAGAATTGTATTATTTCCAAAGTCAGCATAATTATGTACTTTAAACCTCTAAAATAATTAAATTTTCTTCTTTTTAAAAACCTCTCTTTAATTTGAAATTTGAAAACTGCCTGGATATTTGCTGATACTTAGTAATTGTTAATAATTTTGAAATATGATAATAGTTTTGTGGTTACGTTTATCATTACCTTTCAAAGATATATACTAAAACATTTATACATGAAATTTTATATAGTTCATGGGGTTTACTTCAGAATAATATGAAAAGCAAGTGGATGAGGATGCAGGTGAAATAAGATTCATCATACATTTTAAATTTTTATAGATCATTGATGGGTTCCTTGGAAGTTACTGTGCTATTCTGTTTACTTTTGTATATGGTTAAAAAAATTTTAATGTGTCTTAATAGATGTGCAGGTCTCTTATTTTGATCATCAGAAACTAAATTGTTACTCTACTAATAAAGTTTTATTTTATTGGTCATGAGAATTTTTTTCTTCTTTCTATTAATAGACAAAAGACATTAAAGACATAGCCAAAAAGACTCAAGCTCTACCAAAGGTGAACTCAAAGAGGCAGCGAATCGTGATCTTCACCCAAGGGAGAGATGACACTATAATGGCTACAGGTACATGTGGGAAACGTGTGATGAATCTGTTATTATAGAGATTAATCATTTACAAAATTCTGTGTTGTTTCTATCATAATATATACAAAGCTCTGTACATTTTATTTTAATAAGTATTTCTACCATGTATCTCAGTAGAAAATATTTCATGTTTAAGATAATTTATTAAGATTTAATGAACCACCTTGATATAATTTATTTACTTATTTTGAGGATTTTGTCAATCAAGAAATATCTTTCCTGAAAAAAAGAATATATTTTATTTATAAAATACCTGCACTAGAATAAAATAAATTCACTCAATTATGAACAACTAAAATCCAGAACTATGTTATATTTTCCATTTTTCCTTCAAGAAGAAAATCTCATTTTTGGTTTTATTTTACCATCTATTTTATAGCACTCATAAAACAGAAATTTCATTTAGTAAACAAACATGTTATTGATTAAAATGATTAATAGTGTTAAACCAAAATACAAACATTTTAATTCTGTTTATACTATTCAGATTAAAACTAATCAGTTGATTAGTAATTATTGTAAACCGGAGCAATTTAGTATTACCTTTGTGTTTGTTCAGTACTCTGCTGAACACTGAAGCATAAAATAGGAACTTTATTGGGAGGCTGAGGAGGGCAGATCATTAGGTCAAAAGGTGGAGACCATCCTGGCTAACATGGTGAAACCCTGTCTCTACTAAAAATACAAAAAATTTGTCGGGCGTGGTGGCATGTGCCTGTAGTCCGAGCTACTCCAGAGGCTGAGGCAGGAGAATCTCCTGAACCTGGGAGGTGGAGGTTCCAGTGAGCCAAGATCGTGCCATTGCACTCTAGCCTGGGTGAGAGGGTGATACTCTGTCTCAAAATAACAACAATAATAATAATAACTTTAAAGACCTAATTGGGAAATAAAATTAATATTCATAAAATATAAGTACAAAGTAAAATATAGTTCTTATCTATTGGTGCAAACTATATGGATTGTATTTACTCAGGAGATCAGTAAATCTTGAAGAAAGATGTTATAGTGAATATGAAGTACATGTGTGTTGAATTAAATATAAAGCCTGAAAAGGGTCAAAGATGAAATTATTGTCAAGATATTTTATTTCTTTCTTTTTTAAAATAAATTTTATTGTGTATACTTGAGGTTTATAACATGACATTATAGGATACATAGATACATATAGATTAACTTTATTTTTTCTGAATAGTCAAAAGCAAGATTCAGAGATTTGTTTCAAAAAGTATTTGCTTCAAAGTAATTCAGTGAGTCATAGATAAAGGGAGGGTATAAATGAAATGAGACTGGCAATGAATTAATTGTTGAAGCTAGGCAGTGGATATACGGGAGAATCATTATGCTATTATCTTCACTTGTGGATATGTTTGAAATTATCCGTAATTAAAACTTTAAAAAAGGAAGAAAAGTTTTTAAAAATCTTTCAAACAACATTCAGAAATGTTGAGTGGCTCTCCCAAGATACATTAATATCCTGCTAATCCTTAAATTCTAGGAAGGATTTAAAGAAAGGAGGGCAAGTGGGCACAGTGGCTCACATCTGTAACCCTACCACTTTGGGGAGCTAAGGTGGGAGGATTGCTTGATCCCAGGAGTTGGAGACCAGCCTTGGTAACATAGCGAAACCCCACCTCTACTAAAAAAAAAAAAAAAAAGAAAAAAAAATTAGCTGAGGGAGTAGTGACACATTCCCATAGTCCTGGCTACTTGGGAGGCTGACAAAAGAAGATCACTTAAGCCCAGAAGTTCCAGGATGTGTTGATCTATGATCTCTCCACTGAACCCCCCAGCATGGGTGACAGAGCAAGACCCTGTCTCCCAAGAAAAAAAAAAAGGGAAGGAGGGCAGTGGAGTCAAAGAGGATCAAGTAAGCAAGGACACAGGTACTAGCAGTCTTTTATTTTGGTGGCAGGAAGAGCTTCGTTGTTAATCTGTACAAGAGAGAAAAGAAACCATGAAAATATACCCCTGCATTGATACAAACTATCTGAATTGCTTTATTCCTATAGTATATGGACTATTCCTGTCTTAGCAACAGTTTAGAAAAGTGAAAAACATGCAGGAGTCTTACAAAAATTGTAGTACTACCTTCAGATTTACAAAATATTATTTGGTTGCTCTTTGTGGAGACATTCATTTTAAGTCTTTATATATTCTAGATATACATACTGTACAAGCGTCTTCCTCGTTATGAATTTGCAGGTTTCCCCAAATTGAAAATTAACCTCCCTATCCTGTGACTGAATTTCCTTGTGAACTCATTTTATTCTTTATTAAATCTATTAAGCTATTCTTCGGAATGCTTACAAACTGGAATTTATTTGAGGAAAGACACTGGCTAATCTTTGCTATTCCTGCCATATGAAAATGAACTTAAATTAGAGGATGCACTGTATCTGCAATGCATGATAAATACAAGATGGATAGAGAATCTGTTCAGTGGTGTCAGCTACAAAAGCAAACATGATAAATGTTAATGTAGTTTTGAGCCCTCGGATAAGCTATTCAATGCACAAGCGTAGCTGAATCTCTTTGCTATGTTGTTATTCATGGCAGCCAAATAAATGTCAATAATAAAAGAGAATTAAAGATTTTCATTTCCCAGAGGCAGTTCTCTAATACGGCTTGATCTTTCATTTCATTTGTAATTCGTTCTCATGTCAGGATGCAATCATTCGCCAGGCTCAGGGTGTCATGTTAAGTCATTTAATAATGATTAAGAACATAAAAATGCTTGGCCTGTGGGGCAATTCAGAAAAGAGACGCCAATTTGTTATTGTTTTCCCTCCTTTCCTCTTGAATATGGATTAGCTTTTTCCCACCTCCTAGGATTAAAATACTAATGGAAGATAGGGAGGGAAACTATCCCTTAATTTACTGTGACATTCCAGAATGGCACAAGGCAGTGCTAACACACATATTATAAGGCTAATTAGGAATCATTGTGACTTAAACCTATTTTTTTAAATTATACTTTAAGTTCTTGGATAGCATTGAATCTATAAATTACTTTGGGCAGTATGGCCATTTTCACAATATTGATTCTTCCTATCCACGAGCATGGAATCTTTGTCCATTCGTTTGTGTCCTCTCTAATTTCCTTGAGCAGTAGTTTGCAGTACTCCTTGAAGACATCCTTCATATTCTTTGTAAGTTGTATTCCTAGGTATTTTACTCTTTTTGTAGCAATTGTGGATGGGAATTCACTAATGATTTTGCTCTCTATTATTGGTGTATAGGAATGCTTGTGATTTTTGCACATGAATTTTGTGTCGTGAGACTGCTGAAATTGCTTATCAGCTTAAGGAGATTTTGGGCTGAGACAGTGGGGTTTTCTAAATATACAATCATGTCATCTGCCAACAGAGACAATTTGACTTCCTCTCTTACTATTTGAATACTCCTTATTTTCTCTTGCCTAATTGGCCTGGCCAGAACTTCCAATACTCTATTGAATAGGAATGGTAAGAGAGGGCATTCTTGTCTTGTGCTGGTTTTCAAAGAGAATGCTTCCAGCTTTTGCCCATTCAGTATGATATTGGCTGTGGGTTTGTCATAAATAGTTCTTAATATTTTGAGATACATTCCATCAATACCCACTTTGAGAGTTCTTAGCATGAAAGGGTGTTGAATTTTGTCAAAGGTCTTTTCTGCATCCACCGAAATAATCATGTGGTTTTTGTCATTGGTTCTGTTTATGTGATGGATTATGTGTATCGATTTGCATATGTTGAACCAGCCTTGCATCCCAGGGATTAAACTGACTTGATCATGGTAGATGAGCTTTTTGATATGCTGCTGGATTCAGTTTGCCAGTGTTTTATTGAGGATTTTCGCATCAATGTTCATCAGGGATATTAGCCTGAAATTTTCTTTTTTGGTTGTGTCTCTGCCAGGTTTTGGTATCAGGATGATGGTGGCCTCATAAAATGAGTTAGGGAGGAGTCCCTCTTTTTCTATCGTTTGAAAGAGTTTCAGAAGAAATGGTGCCAGCTTCTCTTTGTACCTCTGGTAGAATTCGGCTGTGAATCTGTCTGGTCCTGGCTTTTTTTGATTGGGATGATATTAATTACTGCCTCAATTTCAGAACTTGTTATTGGTATATTGAGGGATTTGACTTCTTACCAGTTTAGTGTTGGTAAGATGTATGTGTCCAGGAATTTATCCCTTTCTCCTAAATTTTCTAGTTTATTTGCATAGAGGTGTTTATAGTATTCTCTGATGGTAGTTTGTATTTCTGTGGGATCAGTGGTGATCTCTCCTTTATCATTTTTTATTGGGTCTATTTGATTCTTTTCTGTTTTCTTCCTTATTAGTCTGGGTAGCAGTCTGTCTATTTTGTTAATCTTTTCAAAAACCAAGCTCCTGGATTCACTGATTTTTTAAAAGGGTTTTTTGTGTCTCTATCTCCTTCACTTCTGCTCAGATCTTAGTTATTTCCTGTCTTACGCTAACTTTTGAATTCGTTTGTTCTTGCTTCTCTAGTTCTAATTGTGATATTAGGGTGTCGATTTTAGATCTTCCCACTTTCTCCTGTGGGCATTTAGTGCTATAAATTTCCCTCTAAACAGTCCTTTAGCTGTGTCCCAGAGATTTTGGTACATAGCGTCTTTATTCTCACTGGTTTCAAAGAACTTATTTATTTCTGCCTTAATTTCATTATTTACCCGGTAGTCATTCAGGTCCAGGTTGTTCAGTTTCCATGTAGTTGTGCAGTTTTGAGTGAGTTTCTTAATCCTCAGATCTAATTTGAGTGCACTGTGGTCTGAGAGATTGTTTGTTATGATTTCCATTCTCTTCCATTTGCTGAAGAGTGTTTTACTTCTAATTATGTGGTCGATTTTAGAATATGTGTCATATGGTGCTGACAAGAATGTATATTCTGTTGATGTGGGGTGGAGAGTTCTGTAGATGTCTATTAGGTCCACTTGGTTCAGAGCTGAGTTCAAGTCCTGAATATCCTTGTTAATTTTCTGTCTCGTTGCGCTAATATTGACAATGGGGTGTTAAAGTCTCCCACTATTATTGTTTGGGAGTCTAAGTCTCTTTGTAGGTCTCTAGGAACTTGCTTTATGAATCTGGGTACTCTGTATTGGGTGCATACGTATTTAGGATAGTTAGCTCTTGTTGCATTGATCCCTTTACCATTATGTAATGCCCTTCTTTGTCTTTTTTGATCTTTGTTGGTTTAAAGTCTGTTTTATCAGAGACTAGGATTGCAACACCTGACTTTTTTTGCTTTCCATTTGTTTGGTATATATTCCTCCATCCCTTTATTTTGAGCCTATGTGTATCTTTGCATGTGAGGTGGGTCTTCTGAATACAGTATACCGATGGGTCTTGACTGTTTATCCAATTTGCCAGTCTGTGTCTTTTAATTGGAAACTTTAGCCCATTTATATTTAAGGTTTATATTGTAATGTGTGAATTTGATCCTGTCATTATAATGCTAGCTAGTTATTTTGTCCATTAGTTGATGCAGTTTCTTCATAGTGTCAATGGTCTTTACACTTCGGTGTGTTTTAGAAGTGGCTGGTACCAGTTTTTCCTTTCCATATTTAGTGCTTCCTTCAGGAGCTCTTGTAAGGCAGGCCTGGTGGTAACAAAATCTGTCAGCATTTGCTTGCCTGCAAAGGATTTTATTTCTCCTTTGCTTATGAAGCTTAGTTTGGCCAGATAAGAAATTCTGAGTTGAAATTTCTTTTCTTTAAAAGGAATGTTGGATATTGGCCGCCACTCTCTTCTGACTTGTAGGGTTTCTGCAGGGTGGTCCACTGTTAGTCTGATGGGCTTCCCTTTATGGGTAACCTGACCTTTTTCTCTGGCTACCCTTAACATTTTTTCCTTCATTTCAACCTTGGTGAATCTGATGATTATTTGTCTTGGGGTTGCCCTTCTTGAGGAGTCTCTTTATGGTGTTCTCTGTATTTCCTGAATTTGAATGTTGGCCTGTCTTGCTTCAAATTGGGGAAGTTCTCCTGGATAATATCCTGAAAAGTGCTTTCCAACTTGGTTCCATTCTCCCTATCACTTTCAGGTATACCAATCAAATGTAGATTTGGTTTTTTTTCACATAGTCCCATATTTCTTGGAGGTTTTGTTCGTTCTTTTTCATTGTTTTTTTTTCTAGTCTTGTCTTCGCATGTTATTTCATTAAGTTGATCTTCAGTCTCTGATATCCTTTCTTCTGCTTGATCAATTCAGCTATTGATAACTTGTATATGCCTCACAAAGTGCTCATGCTGTGTTTTTCACCTCCATCAGGTCATTTATGTTCTTCTCTAAACTGATTATTCTAGTTAGCAATTCCTTTAACCTTTTCTCAAGGTTCTTGAAAAAAGCTTCCTTGTATTGGGTTAGAGCATGCTCCTTTAGCTTGGAGGAGTTTGTTATTTTGTCAATTCGTCAAACTCATTCTTCATCCAGTTTTTTCCCCTTGCTGGCAAGGAGTTGTGATCCATTGGAGGAGAAGAGGCATTCCAGTTTTTGGAATTTTCAGCCTCTTTGAGCTGGTTTTTCTTCATCTTCATGGATTTATCTAACTTTAGTCATTGATGCTGGTGACCTTCAGATGGGGTTTTTGTGTGGACATCCTTTTTATTGATGTTGATGCTATTCCTTTCTGATTGCTTGTTTTCCTTCTAATAGTCAGCCCCCTCTGCTGCAGATCTGCTGGAGTTTGCTGGAGGTCCACCCAAGACCCTGTTTGCCTGGGTATCACCAGCAGAGCCTGCAGAACAGCAAAGATTGCTGCCTTTTCCTTCCTCTGGAAGCTTCGTCCCAGAGGGGCACCTGCCAGATGCCAGTGGGAGCTCTCCTATATGAGATGTCTGTCGACCTCTGCTGGGAGGTATCTCTCAGTCAGGAAGCATGGGGGTCAGGGACCCACTTGAGGAGGCAATCTGTCCCTTAGCAGAGCCTGAACTCTGGGAGATCAACTGCTCTCCTCAGAGCCAGCAGGCAGGAACATTCAAGTCTGCTGAAGCTGCACCCACAACCAACCCTTCCCCCAGGTGCTCTGTCCCAGAGAGATGGGGCTTTCATGTGTAAGCCCCTAACTGGGGCTGCTGCCTTTCTTTCAGATATGCCCTACCGAGAGAGGAGGAATCTATAGACACAGTCAAATCACAGTGGCGTTGCTGAGCTTCAGTGAGTTCACCCAGTTTGAACTTCCTGGCAGCTTTGTTTACGCTGTGAAGGGAAAACTTCCTACTCAAGCCTCAGTAATGGTGGACACTCCTTTCCTAACCAAGCTCAAGCATCCCAGGTCAACTTCAGATTGCTGTGCTGGCAGCGAGAATTTCAAGCCAGTGGATCTTAGCTTGCTGGGCTCCATCGGGGTGGGATCCGCTGAGCTAGACTACTTGGCTCCCTGGCTTCAACCCTCTTTCCAGGGGAGCGAACAGTTCTGTCTCACTGGCTTTCCAGGTGCCACTGTGGTATGAAAAAAAAACTCCTGCAGCTAGCTCAGTGTCTGCCCAATTGGCCACCCAGTTTTGTGCTTGAAACCCAGGGCCCTGGTGGCATAGGTACCCAAGGGAATCTCCTGGTCTGCAGGTTGCAAAAACTGTGGGAAAAGCATAGTATCTGGGCCGGAATGCACTGTTCCTCATGGCACAGTCCCTCATGGCTTCCCTTGGCTAGGAGAGGGAGTTGTTCCCCAATCTCTTGCGCTTCCCAGGTGAGACAGTTCCCCACCCTGCTTTGGCTCGCACTCCATGGGGTGTACCCACTGTCTAACCAGTACTAATGAGATGATCCAGGTACCTCAGATGGAAATGCAGAAATTACCTGCCTTCTGTGTTGCTCTTGCTGGGAGCTGCAGACCTGAGCTGTTCCTATTCAGACATCCTGACAGCCACCCAAACCTATTTTTAAATGATCACACTGTTAATTTTATAGCACTTAGCAATAGTGTATCAAAATGTTTCCTTGGAATTTTATTCTACAGACTTATCTCCCTTTTATTTTATAAATTTATTCTTTAAATTGCCTGTGAATCTAACTTATTTCTCAGTCACCCTATTCCATGGGTCATACCTCTTTCAGATTGGGTTTCCTTCCACCCTAGAGGTTTTGTCACAAAACAATCATTGTTTCAGTCCTTGCAAGCTAATTGAGTTCCAGAAAAATTTTCAAGGGAGACTGGACACTGAAGAATATTAAAAGTAGCAGGTTGGACAATTCCAGAGCTGAGTATATGTCCAAAATAATTGAAGCAGGAACCTGAACAGATACATGTGCACCCATGTTCATAGTAGCGTTATTCATAATAACCAAAAGGTAGAAGCAATCCAAGTGTCCATCAACAGATGAACAGATAAATAAAATGTGATATTATACATCCAATGGAATATTATTTAGCCTTAAAAAAGAAGAATATTCTAACATATACTACAACATGGATGAACCTTGAAGATATTATGCTAAGTGAAATAAGCCAGACACAAAGGGATAAATACTGTGTGATTCCATGTATGTGACATACCTAGAGTAGCTAACTTTATAGATAGAAAGTAGAATGATGGTAGCCAAAGCCTGGAGGAGGGCTAATGGGAATTATTGTTTAATGGATACAAAGTTTCAGTTTTCCGGGATGAAAAAGTTGTAAAGATGAGTGGTGATGGTTACACAATAATATGAATATACAATGGCACTAAATTGTATATTCCGTAATGCTTAAGATGGTGAATTTTATGTGTGTTTTTTATTTTTTAAGCTTAATTTTCAATTTAAAAAATTAGACATAACCAAAAGAGTAAAATGCTGGGGATGAATGCAGAAAAGATGACTGTCCATTTTGATCCTCTTTATAAATGTTGAATGAATCTGTTTAATAACATGGCAATCAGGTGAAGGAAATTATTTCTGTGTTTACAAACTAGAAAAACTAACAATGTTCTTTACCAGTTGGAGAGCAACTTTAATGAGCCCTCCATATAATAACATCTTATTATATTAAGCATTGTAGTAAAAAAGTAAACACATGTATGTATGTAAATACATATATAGTGCTTTATAGAAAGTTTAAACTTTCCCAAGTTTCTATACTAAATAAATCACCAAAAATTGGAGAAAGCAATATGACTTTTGTTCTAAATTGGGAATAATGTGTATCCAATTGAAAAGGTCTACTGACAAATAAATTGTAGACTTTTCTGTTTTGTTTCTTTAAGACAGGGCCTTGCTCTGTCACTATGCTGGAGTGCAATGGCACAATCATGGCTCACTGCAACCTCAACCAGGCTCAATGGATCCTCCTGTCCCAGCCTACTAAGTACCCAGGACTACAGGTGCATGCCACCCTTCCGAGCTAATATTTTTGTATTTTTTCTTTGGTAGAGACTGAGTAGTCGCCCGCCATCACACCCAGCTAATTTTTTTATTTTTAGTAGAGATGAGGTTTCACCATGTTGGCCAGGTTGGTTTTGACCTCTTGACCTCAAGTGATCCACCGGCCTCAGCCTCCCAAAGTACTGGGATTACAGATGTGAGCCACTGCCCCCTGCCTTGCTTACTGGCATTTGGATATCTTCTTTGATTGTATTGCTGTTGAGGTCTTTTGCCCATATTTAACTGTCTTACTGATTTAGAATTCTTTTTACAGCCTGTATGCAAGTCTTTTGTTAGATAAACATATTGCAGATATCTTCTGCTACTCGGTGGCTTGCCTTTTCACTCTCTTTATGGTATCTTTTAATAAACAAAACCTCTTGGTTCTAATATAGTAGAATTCATAATGTTTTCCCCTTATGATTAGTGCTTCTGAAATTCCTTTTAAGAATATCATAGCATATCTCAAACTTGTCAAAATATTCTTCTGTTTTTTTCTAAAACTTTTATTCTTTTACCTTTTTCAACTAGCACAATTCATCTAAGATTAGTTTTTATAAATATGATGTAGGGTAGGGAGAATGATTCATTTATTTTGCACATATGAATAACCGTTTGACCCAGCTTCATTCATTGACAGGAATATCCTTTCCCTAACTGGGATTACAGACATGCACCACAACACCTGGCT
The DNA here is from genome assembly GCF_009761245.1 of Sapajus apella. Taxonomy (NCBI): domain Eukaryota; kingdom Metazoa; phylum Chordata; class Mammalia; order Primates; family Cebidae; genus Sapajus; species Sapajus apella. Next base: position 5,793,711 of record NW_022437034.1, read on the forward strand.
AATTTTGTATTTTCAGTAGAGACAGGGTTTCTCCATGTTGGTCAGACTGGTCTTGAACTCCTGACTTTCAGTGATCCACCCACCTCACCCTCTCAAAGTGCTGGGATTACAGGCATGAGCCACCGTGCCTGGCCTCCCTTTTTACTTTTAATGTTTGAATTACAGATTGATTTTGGAAAGGTAATTCACCTTTGTATTCTTGGAATAATGCCAGCATTGACATAATATCTTTTAATGTCTTATTGGATTTGATCTGATGTTATTTTGTTTTCTGGTTTTTGTTTTCATTTTTTGAGAGAGGGTCTTGCTATGTCACCCAGGCTGGAATGCAGTGGTGCTATCCAGGTTCACTGTAGCCTTCGCGTACTGGGCTCAAGCAGTCCTCTCACCTCAGCCTCTGAAGTAGCTAGGATTACAGGCATGTACCATCACAGTAATTTTTTAAATTTTTTTAAAAAGACAGGGTCTCACTATCTTGCCCATGCTGGTCTCGAACTCTTGGGCTCAAGCGATTCACCCACCGTGTGCTCCCATAGTGCTGGGATTACAGGCGTAAGCCATCATGCCTAAGCCTGAATTCTTAGTTTTTTGTTTTTCTGAAAATGTTTCCTTTTGGCTTTCAATATGTAGAGTTCTCTGTACTGGAAGTTATGCTTTTTGAGCTCTTTACAAGTGACCTTACATTATCTTTTGGATTCTCTTATTTTTGTTGAGAAGTCAGCTGTTACTCTTACTCTGTTCTTTTGTATATATTCTCTAGCTGCTTTTTAGAATTTGTCAGACTTTTAACTTTATCCTTAGTTCTGGTTTTCCTTTTATTTATCCTGCTGGGGTTTTTAGTGCTTCTTGAATCTGTGATTTATGACTTCCATCACCTTGGAAAATTCTCAGTCATTACCTCTTTAGATACTAGATGTGTTTCTTTATACTTGGGAATCTAGTTATACATATATTAGATCTTTTCATTGTATCCCATATGCCTTTTATGCTTTTTTTGTATTTTTACCCCTTTTTCTTTTCAAGCTTCAGGCTGTATGTGTTGCACTGACCTGGCATTTAGTTCCCTGATTCTCTCTTTTGCTTTGTCGCATCTGCATTTCAAAACATCTAGTGCTGCTGGGTGCAGTGGCTCATGTCTGTAATCCCAGCACTTTGGGAGGCCAAGGCGGCCAGGTCACTTGAGGCCAGGAGTTCAAGACAACCTGGCCAACATGGTAAAACCCCATCTCTACCAAAAATACAAAAATTACCTGGGCATGGTGGCACATACCTGTAGTCCCAGCTACTTGAGAGGCTGAGGCAGGAGAATTGCTTGAACTCAGGAGGCAGAGGTTGCAGCAGTGAGCCAAGATCATGCCACTGCACTCCAGCCTGGGCAACAGAGTGAGACTTTGTCTCAAAAAAAAAAAAAAAAAAAAAATTAAAACCATCAAGTGAGTACTTTCTTTTATTTTTTTATTTTATTTATTTATTTATTTATTGCATTTTAGGCTTTGGGGTACACGTGAAGAACATGCAAGATTGTTGCATAGGTACACACGTGGTAGTGTGATTGGCTGCCTTCCTTCCCATCACCTATATCTGGCATTTCTCCCCATGCTATCTCTCCCCAACTCCACATACCCCCGTCCCTCCCCCATTTCCCCCCAACAGACCCCAGTGTGTAGTGCTCCCCTCTCTGTGTCCATATGTTCTCATTGTTCAACACCCGCCTATGAGTGAGAACATGCGGTGTTTGATTTTCTGCTCTTGTGTCAGTTTGCTGAGAATGATGGTTTCCAGGTTCATCCATGTCCCTACAAAGGACACGAACTCATCGTTTTTTATGGCTGCATAACATTCCATGGTGTATATGTGCCACATTTTCCCTGTCCAGTCTATCATCTGTGGGCATTTGGGTTGGTTCCAGGTCTTTGCTATTGTAAACAGTGCTGCAATGAACACTCGTGTGCACGTGTCCTTGTAGTAGAATGATTTATAATCCTTTGGATATATACCCAGTAATGGGATTGCTGGGTCAAATGGAATTTCTATTTCTAGGTCCTTAAGGAATCGCCACACTGTCTTCCACAATGGTTGAACTAAATTACACTCCCACCAACAGTGTAAAAGTGTTCCTATTTCTCCACATCGTCTCCAGCATCTGTTGTCTCCGGATTTTTTAATGATGGCCATTCTAACTGGCATGAGATGGTATCTCAATGTAGTTTTGATTTGCATTTCTCTGATGACCAGTGATGATGAGCATTTTTTCATATGTTTGTTGGCCTCATGTATGTCTTCTTTTGTAAAGTATCTGTTCATATCCTTCGCCCACTTTTGAATGGGCTTGTTTGTTTATTTCTTGTAAATCTGTTTTAGTTCTTTGTAAATTCTGGATATCAGCCCTTTGTCAAATGGGTAGACTGCAAAAATTTTTTCCCATTCTGTTGGTTGCCGATTCACTCTAATGACTGTTTCTTTTGCTGTGCAGAAGCTGTGGAGTTTGATTAGGTCCCATTTGTCTATTTTGGCTTATGTTGCCAGTGCTTTTGGTGTTTTAGTGATTAAGTCCTTGCCTATGCCTGTGTCCTGAATGGTTTTGCCTAGATTTTCTTCTAGGGTTTTTATGGTGTTAGGTCTTATGTTTAAGTCTTTAATCCATCTGGAGTTAATTTTAGTGTAAGGTGTCAGGAAGGAGTCAAGTTTCTGCTTTCTGCACATGGCTAGCCAGCTTTCCCAACACCATTTATTAAACAGGGAATCCTTTCCCCATTGCTTGTTTTTGTCAGGTTTGTCAAAGATCAGATGGTTGTAGAGATGTTGTGTTGCCTCCAAGGCCTCTGTTCTGTTCCATTGGTCTGTATTTCTGTTTTGATACCACTATCATGATGTTTTGATTAACTGTAGCCTTGTAGTATAGTTTGAAGTCCGGTAGTGTGATGCTTCCCGCTTTGTTCTTTTTGCTTAGAATTGACTTGGCTATGCGAGCTCTCCTTTGGTTCCATATGAAGTTGAAGGTGTTTTTTCCAGTTCTGTGAAGAAGGTCATTTGTAGCTTGATGGGGATAGCATTGAATCTGTAAATTACTTTGGGCAGTATGGCCATTTTCACAATACTGATTCTTCCTAACCGTGGACATGGAATGTTTCTCCATCTGTTTGTGTCCTCTCTCATTTCGTTGAGCAGTGGCTTGTAGTTCTCCTTGAGGAGGTCTTTTATGTTCCTTGTTAGTTGTATTCCTAGGTATTTTATTCTCTTTGTGGCAATTGTGAATGGCAGTTCATTCTTGATTTGGCTTTCTTTAAGCCTGTTATTGGTGTATAGGAATGTTGTGATTTTTGCACATTGATTTTGTATCTTGAGACTTTGCCGAAGTTGCTTATCAGTTTCAGGAGATTTTGGGCTCAGACGATGAGGTCTTCTAGACATACAATCATGTCATCTGCAAATAGAGATAATTTGACTTCCTCCTTTCCTAATTGAATACTCTTTATTTCTTTTTCTTGTCTGATTGCTCTGGCTAGAACTTCCAGTACTATACTGAATAGGAGTGGTGAGAGAGGGCATCCTTGTCTAGTGCCAGATTTCAAAGGGAATGCTTCCAGTTTTTGCCCCTTCAGTATGATATTGGCTGTTGGTTTGTCATAAATAGCTTTTATTATTTTGAGATACATTCCGTCAATACCTAGCTTATTGAGGGTTTTTAGCATAAAGGGCTGTTGAATTTTGTCAAAGGCCCTCTCTGCATCAATTGAGATAATCATGTGGTTTTTGTCTTTGGTTCTGTTTATGTGGTGAATTACGTTTATAGACTTCCTTATGTTGAACCAGCCTTGCATCCCTAGGATGAAGCCTACTTGATCATGGTGGATAAGCTTTTTGATGTGCTGTTGCAATCGGCTTGCCAGTATTTTATTGAAGATTTTTGCATCTATGTTCATCATGGATATTGGCCTGAGGTTTTCTTTTCTTGTTGAGTCTCTGCCGGGTTTTGTTATCAGGAAGATGTTGGTCTCATAAAATGATTTGGGAAGAATTCCCTCTTTTGGGATTATTTGGAATAGTTTCAGAAGGAATGGCACCAGCTCCTCTTTGTATATCTGATAGAATTCGGCTGTGAACCCATCTGGTCTGGGGCTTTTTTTGGGTGGTAGGCTCTTAATTGCTGCCTCAACTTCAGACCTTGTTATGGGTCTGTTCAGGGTTTCGCCTTCTTTCTGGTTTAGGGTTCGGAGGAGGCAAGTGTCCAGGAATTTATCCATTTCTTCCAGGTTTACTAGTTTATGTGCATAGAGTTGTTTGTAATAATCTCTGATGATGGTTTGAATCTGTGGAAACTGTGGTGATATCCCCTTTATCATTTTTTATTGCATCAATTTGGTTATTCTCTCTTTTCTTTTTTATTAATCTGGCTAGTGGTCTATTTTGTTGATCTTTTCAAAAAACCAGCTCCTGGATTTATTGAATTTTTGAAGGGATTTTTGTCTCTCTATCTCCTTCAGTTCTGCTCTGATCGTAGCTATTTCTTGTCTTCTGCTAGGTTTTGAGTTTTTTTGATCTTGCTCCTCTAGCTCTTTCAATTTTAATGATACGGTGTCAATTTTAGATCTCTCCTTGCTTCTCATGTGGGCATTTATTGCTATGTATTTTCCTCTAGAAACTGCTTTAAATGTGTCCCAGATATTCTGGTATGCTGTGTCTTCATTCTCATTGGTTTCGAAGAACATCTTTATTTTTGCCTTCATTTCATTGTTTATCCAGTCAACATTCAAGAGCAAGTTGTTCAGTTTCCATGAAGCTGTGCAGTTCTGAGTTAGTTTCTGCATTCTGAGTTCTAACTTGATTGCACTGTGGTCTGAGAGACTGTTTGTTATGATTTCTGTTCTTTTGCATTTGCTGAGGAGTGATTTACTCCCAATTATGTGGTCAATTTTAGAGTATGTGTGATGTGGTGCTGAGAAGAATGTATATGCTGTGGATTTGGGGTGGAGAGTTCTGTAAATGTCTATTAGGTTTGCTTGGTCCAGGTCTGAGTTCAGGTCCTGGATATCCTTGTTAATTTTCTGTCTGGTTGATCTGTCTAATATTGACAATGGAGTGTTAAAGTCTCCCACTATAATTGTGTGGGAGTCTAAGTCTCTTTGTAAGTCATTAAGAACTTGCCTTATGTATCTGGGTGCTCCTGTATTGGGTGCATATATATTTAGGATCGTTAGCTCTTCTTGTTGCATTGATCCTCTTACCATTATGTAATGTCCTTCTTTGTCTCTTTTGATCTTTGTTGCTTTAAAGTCTATTTTATCAGAGAGGAGAATTGCAACTCCTGCTTTTTTTTGCTCTCCATTTGCTTGGTAAATCTTCCTCCATCACTTTATTTTGAGCCTTTGTGTATCCTTGCATGTGAGATGGGTTTCCTGGATACAGCACACTGATGGGTTTTGTCTTTTTATCCAATTTGCCAGTCTGTCTTTTGATTAGGGCATTTAGTCCATTTCCATTTAGGGTTAATATTGTTATGTGTGAATTTGATACTGCCATTTTGATGCTAGCTGGCTGTTTTGTTTGTTAGTTGATGCAGATTCTTGATTGTGTTGATGCTCTTTACCATTTGGCAAGTTTTTGGAGTGGTTGGTACTGGTTGTTCCTTTATATGTGTAGAGCCTCTTTCAGGAGCTCTTGTAAAGCAGGCCAGGTGGTGACGAAATCTCTGAGGACATGCTTGTTCGCAAAGGATTTTATTTTTCCTTCACTTATGAATCTTAGTTTGGCTGGATAGGAGATTCTGGGTTGAAAGTTCTTTTCTTTAAGGATGTTGAATATTGGCCCCCACTCTCTTCTGGCTTGTAGGGCTTCTGCTGAGAGATCTGCTGTGAGTCTGATGGGCTTCCCTTTGTGGGTAATCCGACCTTTCTCTCTGGCTGCCCTTAGCATTTTCTCCTTCATTTCAACCCTGGTGAATCTGACGATTATGTGCTTTGGGCTTGCTCTTCGTGAGGAATATTTTTGTGGTGTTCTCTGTATTTCCTGGACTTGAATATTGGCCTGTCTGCTAGGTTGGGGAAGTTATCCTGGATAATATCCTGAAGAGTATTTTCCAGCTTGGATTCATTCTCTTCATCACATTCAGGTACACCTATCAGACGTAGATTAGGTCTTTTCACATAGTCCCACATTTCTTGGAGACTTTGTTCATTCCTTTTTACCCTTTTTTCTCTAATCATGCCTTCTCATTTTATTTCATTGAGTTGATCTTCGACCTCTGACATCCTTTCTTCTGCTTGTTCTATTTGGCTGTTGCAACTTGTGCATGCTTCACGAAGTTCTCATATTGTGTTTTTCAGCTCCATCAATTCACTTATATTCCTTTCTAAGTTGTCCATTCTCGTTAGCATTTCGTCAAATCTTTTTTAAAAGTTCTTAGTTTCTTTGCATTGGGTTAGAATATGTTCTTTTAGTTCACAGAAGTTTCTTGCTACCCACCTTCTGAAATCTGATTCTGTCATTTCTTCACACTCATTCTCCATCCAACCTTGTCCCCTTGCTGATGAGGAGTTGTGATCCCTTGTAGGAGGAGAGGTTTTCTGGCTTTGGGTGTTTTCATCCTTTTTGCACTGGTTTCTTCCCCTCTTTATGGATTTATCTACTGTCGTCTTTGTAGTTGCTGACTTTCAGATTGGGTCTCTGAGTTGACGTTCTGTTTGTTGATGATGAAGTTATTTCTGTTTGTTAGTTTTCCTTCTAACAGTCTGGCCCCTCTGCTGTAGGACTGCTGAGGTCTACTCCACGCCTTGCTTGCCTGGGGATCGCCTGCAGCAGCTGCTGAACAGTAAGGGTTGCTACCAGTTTCTTCTTCTCCTATCTTTGTCCCAGAAGGATACCCACCAAGTGTCAGTCTGATCTCTCCTTTATGAGGTGACTCTTTGGGTATACAGGGGTCAGGGAGCTGCTTGAGGAGACAGTCTGTCCTTTATAGGAGCTCAAGTGCTGAGCTGTGAGCTCCGTTGTTCATTCAGAGCTGCTGAGCAGGTACATTTAGGTCTGCTGCAGCAGAACTCATAAACTGCTTTTTGTTCCCAGGTGCTTTGTCCCAGGGAGTTCGGGCTTTATTTATGAGTTTCCATTGTGCTGCTGCCTTTTTTTTTCAGGGCTGCCCTGCCCAGCAAGGAGGCAGCCTAGTCACTGTCTGCCTGCAGAGGCTTTGCTCAGCTGCTGTGGGCTCCGCCCAGTTGCCATGTGAACTTCCCTGCAGTCTTGTTTATATGGATGTAGTTAGAACTGCCTCGGCAATGGTGGCCTGCCTCTGTAATGGCAGGTTGCCTTGGCAACGGCAGGCAGCCTCGGTAATGGTGGGTTGCCTTGGCAACGGCAGGCTGCCTCAGCATGGCGGACTACTTCCATATTCGTGGAGTGCCTCGATAATGGCAGACGCCCCTCCCCCACAGAGGTGTACCATCCTGGGTTCAGCTGTGCTTGCTGTGAAACTCTCAATCGAGAGAGTTTCTGATTGCTGTTCTTTTGTGGGGGTGGGACCAGCCGAGCCTGATCACCTGGCTCCCTGCCTCAGAGCCTTTTTTTTTCTTTTTTAGTTGAACAGTCGACTCCATCCCAGGTGTTCCAGTCGTCTGTTGAAAGGGCGCTGGGATCTGTTTGATTTCCCTTGTGGCGACTCACTGCCCTGGCTTCAACACTGGCGCTGAGATTCGTGGTGCTTTTTTTGCCCAGGAATCTCCTGGCCTGGCTCCCTGTTCAGTCCCATCTTTAATCAGATGAATGGGCGACTTTCCAGGGCTCCAATCGCCGGCCAAAATAGCACCCGGACCAGTGTATTTTGTACGGAGAAATGCCATCCGGGGCACCGACAAAGCACCCGCATGGGGCAGAGCAGTTGTGCGGACCAAAAGAACCACGCCAGCCAAAACAGCCGCGCTGGTGACCCATGGGGCTCCTCCACCTGGGAATCTCGTGGTCCGTGGGCAATAAAAATGCAGCGTCCACTAACCCTCTGCGCTTTCACTGGGAGCTGCAACTCTAAGCTGTTCCTAAATGGCCATCTTGGATCTTCCCCCTCCAGTGAGTACTTTCTAAAGTATCTGATTATTTTTTATTTATCCTAGTTCTAGAGTATAATCCTCTACCTTGTCATCTATTTTTTCCTAACTTATTAATCATAGTGTTAATAAATTCTATGTCTGAAACTATAATATCTCAGTCATTTGTAGGTCTGGTTATTAAAGATATTTTATTTTTTTAATTTCCACATAATAATTGCAACTATTTTGGGGGTACATAGTGATGGGTTTGGTGGTGGTGTTTTCTTTAAGAGATAGGGTCTTGCTTTGTCACCCAGGCCAGAGGGTCAGCATGCAATGGCATGATCACAGCTCACTGCAACCTGGATCTTCCAGGCTCAAGCAATTTTCCCACCTCGGCCTCCTGAATAGCTCGGACTACAGACACCTGCCACCACACCTGGCTAATTTTTAAAATTTTTATTAGAGATGAGGTCTCGCTGTGTTGCCCAGGCTGTTTTCAAACTTCTGAGCTTAAATGATCCTCTCACTTTGGCCTCCCACATTGCTGAGTTTATGGGCATGAGCCACCGTGCCCAGCCCACAGTGATGTTTTGATACATACAGTGTATGGTTATCAGAGCAGGGTAATTAGCCTATCCATCATCTCAAACAATGATCATTTCTTTGTATTGGGAACATTCAGTATCCTCCTTCTTGCTGTTTGAAACTATATAATATATTATTGTTAACTGTAGTTATCCTACAGTGCTGAAGAACTAGAATTTATTCCTATCTAGCTCAAATTTTGTATACTTTTAAAAATCTCTCCCTATTTCCTCCTCCTTCGTACCCTTCCCAGCCTCTATCTCTGTTCAACTTTTTACGTCTGTGAGATCAACATTTTTTTTAGCTTTCACATATGAGAACACATAGTGTTTAACTTTCTGTTCCTGACTTATTTCATGTGACATAATGTCTTACAGTTCTATCCATGTTACAGTGAATGACAGGATTTAATTCTTCTTTATGGATAAGTAGTATCCTATCATGTACATAAACCACACTTTCTTTATCCATTCATGTGTTGTTGGACATTTGGGTTGATTTCATGTCTTGGCTATAGTGAATAATGCTGCATTAAACATGGGGGTGCAAATGTCTCTTTAACATATTGATTTCCCTTTCGTTGGAGAAATACCCAGTAGTGGAATTGCTTTGTCATATAGTGGTTCTGTTTGTTTCTTTTTTCTGCATCCTCACCAGCATTTGCTATTGTTTTTTCTTTTTAATAATAGCCATTTTTACTAGGGTGAGATGATACCTTACTGGTTTTGATTTGCATTTTCCTGATGATTACTGATGATGAGCTTCTTTTAACATTTTTTGGCCATTTGTATCTCTTCTTTTGAGAAATGCTTGTTCAGATCGTTTGCCCATTTTTTAAACAGACTGGAGGGTGTTTTTTCTTTGCTTTTTTTTTTTTCCTACTGAGATGTTTAAGTTCCTTGCATATTCTAGATATTAATCCCCTATCTGATTAAATGAGTAGGTTGAAAATATTTTTTCCCTGCCGGGCGTGGTGGCTCAAGCCCGTAATCCCAGCACTTTGGGAGGCTGAGGCGGGTGGATCACGAGGTCAAGAGATCGAGACCATCCTGGTCAACATGGTGAAACCCCGTCTCTACTAAAAATACAAAACATTAGCTGGGCATGGTGGTGCGTGCCTGTAATCCCAGCTACTCAGGAGGCCGAGGCAGGAGAATTGCCTGAACCCAGGAGGTGGAGGTTGCGGTGAGCCGAGATTGCGCCATTGCACTCCAGCCTGGGTAACATGAGTGAAACTCCGTCTCAAAAAAAAAAAAAAAATATTTTTTCCCATTCCATAGGGTTTCTTTTCACTCTGTTGATTGTTTTCTTTGCTATGCAGGTTTTTAGTTTGACATAATCCCATTTGTTTATTTTTACTTTTGTTGCCAGTTCTTTTGAGGTTGTACTCATAAAACCTTTTCCCAGACCAATGTCTTGAAGCATTTTCTTTATGTTTCTTTCTAGTAGTTTTATTGTTTTGGGTCTTACATTTAATCCATTTTGAGTTGATTTTTATAGAGGGTGAGAGCTAGTAGTCTATAGGAGTCTATAGGAGCTAGGAGTTTATAAAAATAAACTAGCTTTCACTCTGTATAAAAAATATGGCTAGATGCATATTTAGTTTTCCCAGCACCATTTATGGAAGAAATTGTGCTTTCTCCAGTAACTATTCTTGGTACTTTTGTCAACAATCAGTTGACTATAGATATGCAGATTAATTTCTGTGTTCTCTGTTCTGTTCTATTGCTCTTTGTGTCTGTTTTTATGCCAGTAACATGCTGTTTTTGTTACTCCAGCTTTGTCATATATCTTAAAGTCTAATAGTATGATACCTCCAGCTTTGTTCTTCTTGCTCAGGATGCTTTTACCATTTAGGGTCTTTTATGATTCCACACAGATTTTAGGATTTCGTTTTTTCTGTTTCTGTGAAGAATGTCATTTGTATTTTGATAAGGATTGTGTTGAATTGGCATATCACTTTGGGTAGTATATAGGTCTGGTTTTGGGGGCTTTTTTTTTTTTTGGTTTGGTATGTATATCCCTTTGGGGCTTGTTTCTTGGTTGGTCTGATAATTTTTTATCAAATGTTAAACATTGTCAATAATAAATTATAGAGTTTCTGTTAGTGTAGAATAAAATTAGATCTAGTACTAAGCCACCTCAAGGTTGGGTTATAGTTTTTTTAAGACCCAGTCTACCTCTCATTTGCTTCCATAGCCCTTTTGGAATCTCAACTGAAATCCTGGAGTGTTTATGAGATCCCTACTCATTAATGGGTTCTGAACTCCAAATTTTATCTGTTTTGTGTACCATACAACTAGCAAAATCACCACTCTGTCTTATGGCGATTTTCTACTTGGTATCTTGGCCTCTTGTCCTGCTTCTTGACAAATTTGGCAAATACCTCAAGTAGAGTATTTCCTCTCCTGAGTTTCAGGCCTACTTTATTGTTTTCCCCTCCTTTTCAGGATTATGACACTTAGTCCTGTCTGTCTTGATAGTCCCAAACTCAAATTTTTGTCTCACCACCTGCTAGAGACTGCAAAAGTTGTGTTGACTTCTCTACCTCTTGGTAATAGTTCATTGCCCGCATGTTTAGCTTCTTACCCAACACAGGAATCTGCAAATACACTAGGGGGAAAATGGCGTTTTGAATGTCAGTTTAGCTCTTTTAATTATCTTCTCTCTGAGACCTTCTCCTGTCAAATTTTGATGACTTTGTCAGCTCTCTCATACCTTCTTTTTTAAAAAAAAATTTAAGCTTTTCTACCTTTTTATGGCATGGGAGTCGGTTTACTACAAGCTATGGCATTAGAGCCTCACCAAAAAGTCCCTACTGAATACCTGTTTTTAAATTACTAAATAGAAAAATACATAGCCCAAGAAAGTTAAGCGGGCTTATCTGTGTAGTATATAAAGTACTTAGGTGATTTAGGAATACTGTTCTTCATGCCGCACTTTGGGAACTGCTGGATTAGGTCATTTTCTCAGGGTCTCAAAATTAGAAACAAAAACAGCTATATTAGAACCCAGCCTCTTGAATCCCAGACTAGTCTGTTCTATACCACATTAACTCATTTGCTTACAACTGTGGTTTTCAAGCAGAAACAGCTTTCCGCCTTCCTTTTGGTTATGACAACTGGCTGGTGTGAAAGAGTTGGGTCTTCCACTGGCATTTTGTGGGTAGAAGCCAGGGATGCTGCTATATATCCTATAATGCACAGGACAGCCAGTCCACAACAGAGAATTATCTGGCTCAAATTATTAATTGCATCAAGGTTTTAAAAAGCCCTGTCTTACAGTATACTCAAAATTTATATATTTAAAGGATTACTGGCTGATCCCTCTTTACACTTAATCATAGAGTCAACACCAATAGGCTTTAGTAGGATAAAGCTTCTTGTAGAAATACATCCAGAGGCCGCATGACCCAAGAAAATGTCCATATGTGATCTAGTCCATACTTGGTTAACTGTTTTTCACAAAGCTTTTGCCAAGTAAGCTCCAATTCTAAGACTTCTCTTTAGTTAGAATTTGTTAGAGCTGGAAAACTTTCTGGTTCAGAATTGTACATGCTATCTTATAAATGCATTTTGTATGCATGAATGGATATCTAGATGATAGTGACATTTACCTACACATTTATAGATTTTATTTACATATATACACATATATACATAATATATATATATATATAATCTACGCATATATATATATGTATATATATATATATATATATATATATATATATACACACGTTAGTCTAAATGGTTCTTAGAGAATGTATTCTTTTTGGTTGATAATCAATTTCTATAATCAAAAGCTCTTGAAAATATAATACCAATAGATATTTAATTAAAGAGGTATATTACCAAATGTTTTTTCAGAATAATTATTGTTTGTACCAGTGAGTCTTTCAGAAATTCAGTTAGACTCTAAAATTCAATTTTCGGAGCATTACAACTTGGCGGCAAAATTTTCTTTTGGCTGAAACACTGCATGCAAGCTTTTGGCTCCAATAAAAATCTTTGGAGGTATAGCCGAAAAGTCTGATTCAGATAACTGAATGGCTAAAATTTTTTCTGTTTAAAAGGAATAAACTGTTTACATATGAAATATTAAAAACTATATTCAAATGGATAGTCAATTATTGCCTTATTTCTTTTAAGTCTTAGCCAAGCCTGCTTATCCTATTTCAACTGCTTTACAACCCATATCATTTTTGATTCATTATCTTTTTTTTTTTAAGTATCCCAATAGAAGCCATCATTTCTAATGTTCCACCCCAACTTTGCTGAGTTTTGGCCCAGAAAATTTATTTAGCTTTTCTCTGCTGTTGTTAAGCTATTATAAATTCTTGTGTTTAAAGCCTGTCTGGTTTAATAAACAATTCTAAAATCTCGAGAAAATATCCAAATTCTTGTGTTAATAATTTGGCACTTAGCCGTCTATTCAGTTTGTTTATCATGATAAATTTTGCTTATACTCAATTATTTCCTTTAGTCCTAGAACTCCACCACTTACCCATAATGAAGGTTCAGTTTAAAAAACAGGTTTTTTGTAACTAATTCACATGGTTTAATATGCAAAAAGTACAATAATCAGAGCCGTTCAGCTGTCATTACTTGTGAGGAAGTAAGCAGTTTTTCCATTATTAGGATGACCATATAACTTATTAGAAAAACTCATATGTTTCTGAGAGTGAAAGAGGGGGTGCTATTAATAATACTAGGACAGTTCTGGGCAAACCAGCCCATATGGTCGCACTAATCATTATAGATACTTTTTTTAAATGAATTTGTGTATCGGTTGAGGTTTTTGACTGTGTTTATTTCTAACATTTCTTCCAGTGAAAAGATTCTTGATGATGTGCTAACTATATGCCAGGTAATATAGAACTTAAAAAAATGTAGGAATCTCTAATCTCAAGCAGGACAAGTTGGAGAGGCAAGATACTTACAGATAAAGCAGTAAGGTAACAGCACAAATAAATTCAATTCAGTATGGTTTTATTGAGTGCCTACTGTATGTCAAGAATTGTGATTATAAAGATGAACAAAACAAAAACTCCTTTTCTTGAAATTTAGAAGAAGAGACATACTAACTAATACGATGTGAAAAGTGATATGACTTTCATGAACTAATTTTTATGGGAGAACAAAAGGAACAAGAAGTTGGGGAAAGCTTTACAAAGCAAGTGATGTTTGAACTAGGCCTTGAGGAATCCTTACAATTTTGGCAAGTTGAGATTACAAAGATATTCAAAGTTAATGAAGCAATAAGAGCAAAAGGCGGAGTTCTTCATATGATTCGTTGTAAGGAATGGCAGAAGGGAGATACAGAGCATCTCTGAAATGGTAATTGTGATGGGATTTAAATGCTATGCTGGGCAATGCATTATTAAGTGCTTAAAGTATATACAGAGAGAGAAGATATCCTTTGGACTGAGAAACATTTTGTGGTCAGTTTACCATGATTCCATATAAGAAAGGAATCACACTTCTATTTGTTTATAAAGCCCTGTTTCAGAGGGATCAACAAATACTAAAGATGGAAATCCTTTTTTTAATTAAATGCTAAAGAATAAAAGCTGCAATAATCCCTCTAAAAAGTATTAGTGATGAACAATCCCATGGGGTTATAGTGAGACAAATATGATAGGGTTAGAAAAATTGTAGAGAAAAATTATTATAAAAGCACTAGGGAAATGCCTTAGAAAATTAATAAAGATTGGCTTGGTTTAAAGATGATAAACAAAGACTAATGCAAAAGGCTAATGAATTCAGTCATGGAGAAAGTCTATAAAGCGTTTGCTAAAAGAATTACTGCTAGATGAGATTTTATTAAGCATTTTTAAAAAATTTAACGAAAAAGGGTAACTCAGTAAAATCTGTAGTTGATACTAAATTAGGAGATACTGAAGCTGATTGTAAATTCTAGAAATTCTGATAATAGACTCTAGAAATAGATGTTTAAAATAATGTTTTAAAGAAAATTGTATTCACCCCATTTTAAATCCACATAGAAGCAGCAGTTAACATTAGAAAATGCATCCACTTCCAGGAGATAGTCATGGTTTAAGGGTGGAGGAATCAATGGTAGAATAACCTGAAATTTAGAGCAGTAGAAATATATCTTCAATAAAGAGTCTAACTTTTTTTTTTTTTTTTTTTTGGTGGAGTCTTGCACAGCCCTCAGGCTTGCTACAACCTCCACCTCCTGAGTTCAGGTGATTCTCCTGCCTTAGCCTCTCCCAAGTAGCTGGGACTACAGATGTGTGCCACCACACCTGCTTAATTTTTTGTATTTTTAGTAGAGATGGGGTTTTACCATGTTTGCCAGGCTGGTCCTGAATGCCTAACCTCAAGTGATCTGCCTGCCTTACCCTCCCAAAGTGCTGGGATTACAGGCACGAGTCACTGCACCAAGCCCAAGAGTCTATAAATTCTTAGGATGTATATGATTGAAAGTGACTTTTATAAACATTTAGATAAATCTTTGTGATTGAATCTTCTGTGGAACATTTTTCCATCAGTGGCTTGCATTTTAATGAATGAATTATTTTAAAATTATCTTATTCCCTGTGGACGTTGTTTAAATGTCTAGGATTATCTAGGTCTTAAGGAAGATTGGATGTGGAAAAATGAGCGGAGGCCGAGAGAACAAGGGTAGCTCCCCACAACAGTTATATGGTTCCCTAGCAAGGTTCATATTTCTGTCTATACTGCTGGTTAATCTGAATATTTCCATAAATTGTGGAACATAATCCATGGGCTTGATTTTCTGTCTTCTAGTAAGATTTATCATTTTATTTCTACCATAAATTAGAGATCATTACATGATTACGATGAAGGATCAACATTGCTATTTGTAATGATCAAATAAACAGTATTTTTGCAGTTGACTATTCAGGGATCTGTTAAAGCATTTAGACCTTAGGCCTTCATAGCATGCGTATATATATATACACATACATATAAGCTTTTTAGATCTTTGGCTCTCACTACTTTGAAAATTTGGCACACAGGGTAATAATTAAAAAAAAAAAGCTTTCTTGGCCAGGCATGGTGGCTCATTCCTATAATCCCAGCATTTTGAAAGGCTAAGGCAGATGATCCCTTGAGTTTAGGAGTTCAAGACCAGCCTGAGCAACATAGCAAGACCTCATCTCTACTAAAAACTAAATTATAAACAATTAACCCAGCATGATGATACGCCCCTGTAGTCCCAGCTACTCAGGATGCTGAGGTGGGAGGATCACTTGAGCCAGGGAGATTGAGGCTGCAGTGAGCTATGATTGTGCCACCGCACTCCAGCCTGGGAGGCAGAGTGAGACCCTGTCTAAAGAAAAAAGCTTTCTTTCAAAATGGCCTCAGGTTTATCTACTTTTACTTTTACATTGCTCTACATGTTCAGATTTATTTTTTGAGTGTTTTTTAAGTAAAGAGTGTTTTTTGAGGGGAAAACCAGGCTGGAGTGTGCAGTGGCACAGTCTTGGCTCACTGCAACCTCTGCCTCCCTGGTTCAAGCCATCCTCCCACCTCAGCCTCCCAAGAAGCTAGGATTGCAGGCATACACCACCTCACTCAGCTAATTGTTTTTGTATTGTTAGGAGAGTTGGGTTTCACCATGTTGGTCAGGCTGGCTTCAAACTCCTGACCTCAAGTGATCCACCTGCCTCAGCCTCCCAGAGTGCTAGGATTATAGGCATGAGCCACTGTGGCTGGCCATAATGTTTTTTAACTAAACATTATGCTGGCTTCACTGCTGTAATCTTTTTTTAGTCTTCTTTTTTTTTCTTTTTTCTTTTGAGACGGAGACTTGCTCTGTTGCCAGGCTAGAGTGAGGTGGCCATCTCGGCTCACTGCAACCTTCGCTTTCCAGGTTCAAGCAATTCCCCTGCCTGAGCCTCCTGCATAGCTGGGACTACAGGTGCACCACCACGGCCTGCTAATCTTTTGTATTTTAGTAGAGACAGTGTGTCAGCATGTTGGCCAGGATGATCTCGATCCCCTGACCTTGTGATCCACCCACCTTGGCCTCCCAAAATGTTGGGATTACAGTCATGAGCCACCACTCCTAGCTGCAGTAAGCTTTTAGAAGCCTACATGTTGGTATTTGAACCTACAAGAGGAATATAATGGGGGTCATTTGGTTTCTTTTACAGGTCATAATAAGAACTCAACTCAGCATGCCACTTGTAAACTTAATCTATACAACATACAGACATTTGTCACCATGGACAGTTCTGACATTTAATCTAGGATCTATTTGCAACTCAGCTTTCCTTGTGCTACTATGTATTTGATAGTCTCAATTCAAGCTCAAAGCATCAGCTTTTTTCTTCTAGTTTTTCTGGATTTTACCTAACAAGGGAAAACAGAAATATCTCTTTACTATTGAGGTGATCATTTTTCTTCAGATGAATCATGCCAGTCACGTATAGGGTCCAGCCCTATAGGGTTCTGTGAGCCCCTCCCTGCTGGTGTGGAGACGAGAAACTGTAGAAATGAAAAACAGACACAGAGATAGAGAAAAGAGAGTTTGGGCTCGGGGTCCACTGCCAACCAAAGTGCAGAAACCTGCAGTGGCACCGAGTGCCTGGACACTCTTAACTTTTACTGAGTACAAAGCAGGGGGCAGGGAGGTAGGGTGAGGTAATGGTGCTTGGTGATAGGGTCAGGTAAATCACGTGTCTTGGAGTTAGGGGGTCCAGGACTTTCAAGTAGCCGAGACGAGGAGAAAACCTAATGCGTCAGCACTCTTCACATATTTGTTAGAAATGTCAAGGACATTAATTCTTATCTTCTGAGAAAAAGAGAAACCAGGTGCAGAAGCAGGGCGTGAGAGGAGACATGGAATGTGACCACTGAAGCACAGCATCACATAGAGACAGTTAACTCCCTGATGTTTTTGGGCTTCCCTGACAGCCGTCAGGCCTTGCCACAAGAGCTTGGAGAAGCGGAGTTTTCTCCTAACATCCCCAGGAAGGAGATGTCGCATCATTTTGGACATCTCCTTCCCTAGCTGGCTAAACAGCGGGCGCTTTCACAGCACTTGCACTGCCGCACTGCCACGCAGCAGAGGCACCCTCCAGCAGCCCTTATGCGGGCATGACAGAGGGCTTAGAGCATCTTGCCTTAGGATCACTTTGTTCCCAGTGTCACCTCAGTTCCATGCTTCATAACCCGATAGTCCTTAGTAAAATTAAAGGTTATATTGAATATATATCTTTATGATTATAAGTGATTAACTATAAGATTATATATGATTATATAAATGAATAACTATGTGCCTACATTTCTAATTCTTTTCTAAATCAATATTTACATGGGAACAGGCTGAGGCTTCAGACCCTTGCCACAGCACTTGCAGGGTATCCCCCCACAGTCACAGTTCTTGAATGTTGACCTCTTGTGCTCTTTTTGTAGTTCACAAGCCAAAGCTGCCCTAAATAGGATTATGGAAATTAGATTAATGGTCCAGGAATGAGGCATAGTGCTTTGTTTGAATAGGAAAGTCTGTAAAGTGGAGCCAGTAGGACCTGAAGAAAACTTAATCTAGGTGAGATAGGTGAGATTCAGAACATCTGCCTCACCTGGATTCAGTTTTCTCGGGTCCTGCTGACTCCACTTTACTGACTTTGATATTCAACCAAAGCCACTATGCATCCTTTTTGGAGCACTAATCTAACTCCAAGGGGGTACAACAACCTCATCACTTCTAGTATGAATACAACCAAGATATTGTGTAAGCTGAGAGCGGCAGAAAAAAAAAAACTGGAAAAAGCTCTTTCTTGGACAAACAGTGTCACTTGGAGAAGTCTATTCTTATATAAAAGGAGTTATATTGGTCTTCTAAGAAGAAAGGTTGTCAGGAACTGGCAAGCACTAAAATGCCTAACCAACACCTTGGAGTTAGAGCATCTAGTTTTAGAAGGCAGAGACTAGGAGGGATAGTCAGAGCTAAAGATAGGGAATCTAGACCAAAGCTCATTCCAATTCCTAGGATTAGTGCAAAATATGATTTATTAAGCTAGAACAGAAGCTCTGCAGTCACAATTGGACCATCACAACTTACATCTGGGTGTCAGAAATAATTCTGCACCCTACTCTTTTTTCTTAAGTTAAAGAGACTCTGTCTCCCAGTCTGGAGTAGAGTGGCGTGATCATAGCTCACTGCACCCTGGAATGCTTGGGCTCAAATAGTCCTCTTCTCTCACATAGCTGGGACTACAGGCACATGCCACCGTGCGGACTAGTGTTTTGTGTTTTTTTGTTTGTTTGTTTGTTTGTTTGTTTAAATTCTTTTAGAGACAAGGTCTTGCTGTGTTGCCCAGGCTGGTCTCAAACTCCTGGACTCAAGTGATTCTCCTGCTTTGGCCTCCCAAGTCACTGGGGTTACAGGGTACCTTATTCTTGATTTGTATTCTTCCCTTGTCAGGACTAGCTTGGAGCTATTACCCTAACTCTGTAAGTAAATGCAGCCTTAACTATCAAGACCCAAGAAAGATATGAGCAGAGCAAAATGAGGAGCTCATACAAGCATAATTAAGACTTGAAATGTCGGCAGATAAGGTATCTGAACATGTCTATGATAGGAAGCCAGTTGCAACTTGTTTAACTGCTGCAGTGCCAAAAACCACTGCTGTGTATACTATATTGAAAGTAATAATTGGTTAGAAAGGTAAATGGCCTTTACTTCAAAGAGCTTATACTTGTGAAATGTACACTAGAAGACAATACCTGTATGTAGAAAGGATTAAGTGAATTTTACCAAAAAATGTATTGTAGAAATAATTCATGACTTCACATCATACTGATGATCAGAGAAACAATGTATTTTAAAAGGGACATGTAAACTGGTTTGTGAAATGCAAGTGAGATTTTGATGCAAAAAATAACTAGAAATGACCTTAGATATCATTTGATACATCTTAGAAATTTGTGAAAAATTAAGACCCACTACTAGTAGGATAAATTTTGGTGTACAGTTTTTCTTGGTGACAGCTTGAGAATACATATCAAAAGCCTTAAAATATGCATATCCTTTGACTCAGTAACTTTACTTACAAATTAATCCTATGGAATAATTTAACATATGCACAAAGATTTACATGCAAGAACGTTCTTCATAGCATTGGTCTTAAATTATTTAATTTTTTTAACTTCTCATTTTGCAGCAAAAAAGTTGTAAAAATAGTAGATATTTTCCATATATCCTTCATCCAGCTTTCTCAAACATTAGCGTTTTACATAACCAGAGCACATTTATCAAAACCAAGAAGTTAATAAATAGATAAAATTTTTGTCAATAAATAAAAATGTAAAACCAACAAACTACTATAGATATAATACTGTTATTGAAGCTACAGACCTTTTTCAGATGTTCCCAATTATCCCACTTTTTTTTTTTTTTTTTTTTTTTGGTCCAGGATACAATCTAGGATTCTATCCTGTGCTGAGTAGGTAACCATCTTCTTTTATTCTGTTACCATGTGGCATAATTCTTCAGTCTGTTTTCTCCTTAACATTTTTGAAGAGTACTGCCCAGTTATTTTGTAGAATGTCTCTCAATTTTTGTTTGACTAATGTTTCTCTGTGATAAAATTCAGATTATGCATTTTTGGCAAGAATACCACAGAAATAACATTATACTCTTCTCAGTGAATCGTATTCAAAAACATATGATACCAATTAGCCTCGATAGTAGTGATGTTGACTTTGATTCACTTTACTTGGTTAAGGTGGTGACTGCCAGGTTGCTCCATGTAAATTAGTTTTTTTAATGAACAAAAAAACTAACTAGTTTTTTTTTTTTTTTTTTTTTTTTTTTTTTTGAGATGGAGTTTCGCTCTTGTTACCCAGGCTGGAGTGCAATGGCGCGATCTCGGCTCACCGCAACCTCCGCCTCCTGGGTTCAGGCAATTCTCCTGCCCCAGCCTCCTGAGTCGCTGGGATTACAGGCACGCGCCACCATGCCCAGCTAATTTTTTGTAGTTTTAGTAGAGACGGGGTTTCACCATGTTGACCAGGATGGTCTCGATCTCTTGACCTCGTGATCCACCCGCCTCGGCCTCCCACAGTGCTGGGATTACAGGCTTGAGCCACCGCGCCCAGCACTAGTTTTTTTTAATGAATAAATATCTCATGGGGAGGTACTTTGAGATATGTCTTCAATACATATTTTCCCTTCTTAATGAATAAATATCTCATGGGGCAGTACTTTGAGATATGTCTTCCATACATACATTGATTAATTTTGTCTGAAATAATTATTACTATGGCATTAGCCAAAAAATTATATTTTATTTTTATTATTTCTTATAAATGTCTTAATTCAAAATTATGCACTTATTAATAGAGAAGAGCTTTCTTCCTCATTTTTTTTGTTTATTCATTTACTTATATGGACTCATGGATATTTTATTCTATTGATTAAAATATATTACGATCATTATTTATTGTGTGCCTCAAATTGCCCTAGATTTGACCATTGGAAGTGCTTTCAAGTTGGTTCTTGTGAACTTCCAGTGTACTACCATTATTTTCTGACTTCCTTACATTCTGGCACCACAAGATCTCCAGGTTCACCTTGTATTTTCCTTGCCCCAGCCATGAAATAGGAATTTCTCCAAGGAACCCTGGTTTCTTTTATTGTATACTAAAAATTTATACACACATCTGTATCTCTGTCTGATTTAACCCATCTGTGTATATATTTTTAAAACATGAGTACACAGTAGTATCACCTATTGCAATCCAACACCACAGAGTTCAGGACTTTCTTAGAGCTGTTACCCCAACTCTGTAGGTGCAGCTTGAACCATCAAGGCCAGGGAAGGATATAAGCAAAGCAAAATGAGGAGCTTACACAACCACACATCCTGGTTAATTTTAACTAAGTTTTTTGAGTATGTAGAAAATTACCATGGTTCTAAAAGTCAAGAACTATTCACAAAGATACAGTAAGAGAAGTGTCACTTCCCTCACATTACTTTTTCACTGTTGTTGTTTCCTCATTCTTCTCACCCTGTTCCCACCTACCTCTTGTAGGTAACCAACCAATCTCAGTTTTTGGCTTATCTTTTCTGTATTTCTTCTTTCCCGCACCCCCTCCCCCCAGCAGATTCACTGAGATATAATTCACACACTATACAATTTCCTTATTTCAAGTATACAATTCATTTTTTGTATATATATTCTTAGGTTGTGCAACCATCACCACAATCAATTTTAGAACATTTTCATCACCCCAGAAATTCTCTCTCTCCAGTTTCCCCCAACTTCTCCCAGCCTTAAGCAACCATTAATCTACTTTCTGCCTCTATGCATTTGCCTAGTCTGGAAATTGTATATAAATGGATTCTTAGAATATGTGCTTTTCCATGTTAGGCTGCTTTCACTTACCATAATGTTTTTAAGGCTTATCCATATTATAGCATGTATCAGTATTTTACTTCTTTGTATTCCCATATAACATTCTATTGCATGGTATATTCATTTCCTAGGGCTGCCATAATAAATTACCACCAAGTGAGTGGCTTAAAAGAACAGAAATTTATTATTTCACAGTTCTGAAGGCTAGAAATCCAAAATAAAAGATATCAGCAGGGCCTTGCACCCTCTGGAAACTCTAGGATTGTTCCTGGTGTCTTCCTAGCTACTGGGCTCCTGCCAATCAATCCTTGGCATTCCTTGGTTTGTAGCTGTATCACTTCAGTACATCTGCCTCTGTCTTCACATGGCCTTCTTCCCTGTGTATATCTTTCTGTGTCCACTCCTTTTATTTTAAAGATACCAATAAGTGGCTATATGGCCTAATATGATCTAGTGTGACCTAATTTTAACTAATTAATCTGCAAAGACTGTATTTCCAAATAAGGTCACATTCTGAAGTTCCAGATGGACATGACTTTGAGGGCAACACTATTCAGGTATCTGCATATAGACATGCAATATTTTGTTTACCTATTCTTCAATTAATGGAATTTTATTCCTGTATTTATTTATGCCCAAATGAGCAGATAGATGAGCATTTTCTCATTTCTCCTCCTTTTTATTTGAAAGGTACATACTGTTGATATTTTTGCTTTTTCCTTTTTTTACTTTATATTATATCCTAGAAGTGTTTTCATATCACTTCATAGAGCTCTCACTCATTCTAATCTAAATGTTCAGTCATAGAGAATTTATTAATATATACGTAAGATGGAAATTGATTTAGTATTTTAATTTTTCTGAAAATGGAATGATGTACACAATATATTGGGGGTGTTCTACAGGTTTTTTAATTCTTATTTTCAAGGTATTATATTCACACGTATGAAACTCCACCTTCTAATTATGTTCTCCATCTAATCAGCCCTTTCCCAGAGTCAACCAATACTTCCACTGAATGTCAGCTATACATATTGTTCCACATCTTGCCTTTTGCTTAATATATGTTAGAAAATGTTCCATTTTTTATAGCTGCATAATGTTCCATTTTCTTGTCACATCATACTTTATTTTGCTAATCCTCTTTTGATATACATCTTAGTATTTCTAGTCTTTTGCTGCAACAAATATAGCAGCACTGTTTGCAGTGACCAAAATAATTGGAAACAACCCCAAAAGTCCATAAAGAGTAAACTGAATAAATTATGTATTTATGTGCTAGCATACATAAGGAAGAGAGAATGAATGGATTACCACTCAACTCAACAATATGAATGAATATAACAAACATAACGTGGAACAAAGTCAGACCCAAAAGAGTATATACAGACTTCCAATCTAAATAGGGTACGGATAGCTCATGTCAGACCAGTCCTTCTTCAGGTAGCAATTACAACTCTGAATAAAATATCACAAAACCAACGAACTGGAGACACTGGAGAAGAATGAAAATTGGGCAGAAACTGAAGAAGAGTCTATACTTGGAGGAGGAGAATGGCCTTGAGTACATTTCCTATTTTTATGACTCTTTCTCTAGGGCCAGCCCAAGTTGGCACCAAGTAGCATGCTTAAAATTTGGTAGAAAACATGCAGTCTTTCTGGCTTGAAGATCCAGAGGAGGAGTTTGGGTAAAAAGTGAGTGAGGAAATTTCAGAAAGGAGAAAAACCATACAGAGGTAGCCCTAAATTTTACACACAGCTTTGTCCAAATCTCTGGGTGACCGCTGAATTACACATATGCAGAGTGGATTCCTAGCAGCCCAGCTAAGACCAAAAGAACTGAATAGAGATTTCTTATCATCCATTGCTGGGGTACAGAGTTTTAGAATTTAAGTCTAGCTAAGTTTACTTGTCTACTTAAATAATAATCCTCTCCTTAGAAACATATTTGGTCTCTACAACAGAGGTCAGCTATTTTTTTTTTTTTTTTTTTTTGGGACGGAGTTTTGCTCTTGTTACCCAGGCTGGAGTGCAATGGCGCAATCTCGGCTCACCGCAACCTCCGTCTCCTGGGTTCAGGCAATTCTCCTGCCTCAGCCTCCTGAGTAGCTGGGATTACAGGCACGCGCCACCATGCCCAGCTAATGTTTTGTATTTTTAGTAGAGACGGGGTTTCACCGTGTTGACCAGGATGGTCTCGATCTCTTGACCTCGTGATCCACCCGCCTCGGCCTCCCAAAGTGTTGGGATTACAGGCTTGAGCCACCGCGCCCGGCCTTATTTTTTC
Source organism: Sapajus apella (assembly GCF_009761245.1). Taxonomy (NCBI): domain Eukaryota; kingdom Metazoa; phylum Chordata; class Mammalia; order Primates; family Cebidae; genus Sapajus; species Sapajus apella. The sequence continues at coordinate 5,817,959 of NW_022437034.1, forward strand.
TTAAAGGACAAGAGAGTAAATATTTCAGGTTCACAGGTCATGTGGTCTCAGTTCTAACTACTCAGCAATGCAGTTGTAGTGTAAAAATATCCACAGACAATAATGTAAACACATGGATGTGGCTGCATATCATTAAAACTTTCTTTAGAAAAACAAGTGATCAGCCCACTGGCTATAGTTTGGCAGCTCCTGCTCTATAGCATCTCAATCACAGTATCCGAGGTACAATAAAAAATTATGAGACAAATACACATACTGAAGAACAAAAGCAATCAATGGAGATTAACTCTGAAATGATGCTTATGTATGAATTAGCAGACACGGATTTTAAAGCAATCTGTATAATTATTTTAACTATACTCCAAGAGGTAGAGGAAAGTATGTTCATAATGGATAAATAATTAGAAAAATCTCATCAAAGAAATAAACTTTAAAAAATAATAATTGTAGAACTGAAAGTATTTTTCAAATAAAAAATTCACTAGGTACTCTTTCAGTAATTTAAAGATGACAAGGAGCAAACTTGAATGTAGGTATGTAGAAATTATCAAGTGTGGAAAATGAAGAGGAAGAAACAGTGAACATGGCCCGGTGCAGTGGCTCGTGCCTGTAATCACAGCACTTTGGGAAGCCAGGGTGGGTGGATCTCCTGAAGTCAGGAGTTCGAGACCAGTCTGTCCAACATGGTGAAACCCTGTCTCTACTAAAAATACAAAAATTAGCTGGGTGTGGTGGCTCATATGTATAGTCCCAGCTACTTGGGAGGCTGAGGGAGGAGAATCGCTTGAACCTGGGAGGCGGAGGTTGCAGTGAGCCAAGATTGCACCACAGCACTCTAGCCTGAGCAACAGAGCAAGACTCCATCTCAGGAAAAAAAAAAAAAAACCAGTGAACAGAACTTCTGTGATCTTTAGGACAATAACGAAGGCCTAACGTGTGCGTAATTGGAGTCTAGGAAAGGACTTAGAGAATGGGGCAAGATAAATGTTTGATGAATAATGGCTGAAAGTTTCCCACTTCTGGTCAAAGACACAAACTTACAGTTTTGGGAAACCCTGTGAACCACAGGCAGAATAAATACAAAGAAAATCACACCTAAACATATAATTAGACTAGTAAAACTAAAAGATAAAGAGAAGATATTGAAGAGCAAAACAGCATATCGCATAGAAGGGGAAATTATATGAACAACTGCAAATTCCTTATCAGTAACAGCGGAGATCAAAAGAAAGCAGACCAACATCTTCAAAGTGCTGAAAGGAAACCACCAACCCAGAATTCTATCTCCAACAGTATTTTCCTTCATTGATGAAGGTGATATTAAAACATCCTTATATAAACATAAGAGTATATACTATGTGATTCCATATGTATAAAGTCAGTAGAGATAGATATCAAGTTACTTTTGGTGGGGTTGAGTAATTGCAAGGAAGGACTTTTTCACCATAATGAACCACCTCATAAATTTGTAACATAAAAAACATCAGTTTTATTTTCTCATGATTCTGCAATCAAGGCTAGGCTCAGCCGAGTTGTTCTGCTGGTCTTGACAGTCGTCACTAGTTAGCTACATTAAGGTAGCATGTTGGCTGCAGGCTAGACTTATTAGGGATGTCTAGAACTCTGTTTAGTCTAAAGGCAAACATTTCCAGGGTCAGACTTAACAATTTGTACTCTTCTCTGTATATGTCATACCTCAAAAATCTGCTTTCAGGCCAGGTGCAGTGACTCACACCTGTAATCCCAATACTTTGGACGGCCAAGGCAGAAGGATTGTATGAGGCCAGGAGTTGGAGACCAGCCTGGGCAACATAGCAAGACCCCATCTCTACCAAAAAAAAAAAAAAAAAATTTAGCTGGGCGCAGTGGCACATGCTTGTAGTCCTACCTACTCAGAAGGCTGAGGCAAGGGGGTTCATGGACCTCAAGAGTTCAAGGCCACAGCAGTCAGCCATGATTGCACCCTTGTACTCCAGCCTGGGCAACACAGTGAGACCCTGTCTAAAAGAAAAAAAATAAAAGTCTACTTTCAAAGGGCAATAGATAATTCTTTTTTAATTACAATCTAACAAAAATAGAAACTACAAATATTCCAGAAAATATAAGTATTTCTATGTGACTAGTGTAGACTTCATATAAGACATATTAATAGGTGATAAAGTGAAAAAGATAACTTAGGGTTAGATTACAGTGAGATCTGAGTGCTTGGCTACAGAGCTGGGTCTTAATTGAAGGGAAGTGGGAAACTATTGAAGGGTTTTGAGCAGAGGAATCATATGTTTAAAACAGTGGTTTAGGAATATAATTCCATGCTAGTGTACCAATTAGACTGGAGGAGGGAGAGAATATTATCAAACAGATCAATTTGGCAACAATTTAGATATGCACCAATAGGAATTTAAGTGGTGGCAAGCTAATGGAAAAAATGATAATAAAATGTATTGATGCTACATCTACAGAGATTGAGGGCCTACTATGTTACATGTACTCGGTAAGGGACTGTATACATTTTTGTCTTTATGTTCAAGGAATGCACAATATATGAAATATAGAAGTGTAAAGAAATAATGTCAATTTGTTGTAATAAGAACTATAGTAGATGAATGTTTAAGGTGTTGAGGACACAAGAAGAGGAAGCAGCCAGTAATACAGAGTCTAAAACATGCTTTACATAAGATTTAACCTTAGATGAGTAGTTACATTTGCCAAACAAAGAAGGCAACGAACAACATTCTAGCCAGAAGAAACAGCACGTATAAAGTCACAGGCAAAGAAGAGTAGTGCATGGTGAATTGGGGGACGTAGTTCAGTATGTGTACATGTGCAAGCTAAGCACAAGTATAGAAGCTAGAAAGATAAAGAAGAATCCCGTTACTGTGGGCAAAAGACATCATGAAATATTTAGTGACTATATGAGATGAAACAGGATTTAGTGACTTTATAAGAAGACAAGGATGACCTTAATATTTTGAATTTAAGTGACTGGAAGAATAATGATAACCCTAGTATTAAGAATTATATAATTTACAGACATTTTTCATCTGAGTGGACATAAAATACCTACAAGGTCTTTTTGTATGTGTGTGAAGACTAGCACTAGATGTGTTTCATCAATGGAATTCTGAATATCAAATAATCATCACAGGTTTTTAAAGCCAGTCAACAACCCAGAATTGATACTGACCATTGGCACAGTTTTTTTTTTAAATGACACACTATAAAAGAAAAAAAAACTTGAATGAATCTTTTTCTCAGAAGAAAAGAAAAATGTTTAAATACGTATAGCATAACTGAAGAAAAAACAGAATTGCTGTGAATGTTCTAAAGACCTGGTTCTAAATAATCAAGTTAATTCCTCTTTCATTTGTTTTAAAATATTGTTGATCCAAGAACCAACAACCATCAGCTAATGCTGGAAGTCTATAATTATGCATTGATATATGAGAAGACTGCCGGTCTCTACAGAAGACTGGTACATTGCTTAGCAGAATACTTGAGGCTGCTGTTGGTTCAGTGAATCTGTAGCTCAGAAATTTTCCTAGAAAGTAACCTCTGTTGTCTCTTGTTCAAATTAGATATCTATTTGTGAATACAAACCCCACTGGGTATAGGCAGTATTACCTTAATCATTTAAGGATAATTGATTAGAAATCCAAATCAAACCTTGAGACTGCCAAGTCTAGAGGGGTGGCTGCCTAAGGATAGACAGCAGGAAAGGGTGGGAGCTTACAAAGACACATGAGGACATTTTTAGAATTGATGGATATGTTTATTATTTGTTTATTTTTGAGATGGAGTCTTGTTCTGTCGCCTAGGCTGGAGTGCAGTGGTGTGATCTCAGCTCACTGCAACCTCCACCTCCCGGGTTCAAGCAATTCTCCTGCCTCAGCCTCCCAAGTAGCTGGGACTACAGGCGCATGCTGCCATGCCTGGCTACTTTTTTTGTATTTTTGTAGAGACAGGGTTTCACCGTGTTGCCCAGGCTGGTGTGAACTCCTGAGCTCTTGCAATCTACCTACCTCAGCCTCCCAAAATGCTGAGATTACAGGCATGAGCCACCTCGCCTGGCTGTTTGTTATTTTGATTGTGGTGATGGCTTCATAAGTAATACACATTTAAACTATTCCAATTGTACACTTAAATAGTGCAATTTATTGCACGTCCATCATGCTTCAGTAAAGATATTAGCAAAAGAAATTACTTTCATCTTAGAATGGTCAGATACACTGTTTTAAATTCTACACCATCATCCATATAAAGAAGAGATGGTCATTTAAAAATATTTATACGGGACTTGAAGCAATGTAGGTTACCTGAGGTATAATGAATTGAGTGTCATAGTATTTAAAGTAGTCTTGACATAATATACTTTATTAAGATATAGCTTTGTAAAGTAAATTTATGCCAATTCTGGATGATTATTTTGCTTGAGTTGGTTTCCGTAGACAGAACATTAAAGTGGGTTTTAAACAGGTTTTATATAATATATCAATACCACATTAGCTTGATTTTTTTTCTTGCAAGAGATGCAGAAAGATCAGTGTCTTACATGCTCCATATCATTTCAGTAAAGTTTTTTGGCCAGGCGTGGTGACTCACACCTGTAATCTCAACACCTTGAAAGGCTGAGGCTCGAGAATCACTTGAGGCTGGGAGTTCAAGACCAGCCTGGGAACATAGTGAGACCCTGCAAAAAAATATGGAAATTAACCAGGTATGGTGGCACACGTCTGTAGTCTTGGCTACTCATAAGGCTGAGGCAGGTGGTCACATGAGCCCAGAAGCTCGAGGTTACAGTGAGCTATGATTATACCACCTGCACTATAGAGCGAAACCAGTGTCAATCAATCAAACTTATTTGAACCTTTGTACATTTTTACTTTTATTGAGCTTTTCTTTAGAATGAGATTTTTAATGGCTTTCTGGCAGTGACATCCTGGTTGTGGTTGAGACTAATATGAACTCTAGTTTGTAATTTTTGTTTATTTATTTATTTATTTTTAAAACAGGGTCTCTGTTGCTAAGGCTGGAATACAGTGGTGTAGTCACAGCTCACTGCAACCCCTTTCTCCCAGACTCAAGTGATCCTCCCACCTCAGTCTTCGGAGTAGCTGAGACTATAGGCACATGCTACCACACCTGCCTAATTTTTTAATTTTTTTAGAGACAGAGTTTCCCCATATTGCCCAGGCCAGGCATGAACTACCAGACTCAAGCAATCCACCCACATCAGCCTCCCAAAGTGCTAGGATTATCGGCGTGAACCACCATGCCTAGCTGAGCTCTAGTTATTGAAGATTAATACTATAGGTTGAACCCAAATATATTAGAAGACATAGGGGACTTTCTCAAATAAGTGAGATAGGAGAATCTTTTAAAAGAATTGTTATTTGATAATTAGGGTGTAGTCATATGCTCTTAATATTGCTAGCGTGTAAATTGCTGAAACTTTTCCTATCTTTTTATACAGCAATTTCAGCTCTTAGAATTTACTCTAAATAATTAATCAGCCCGGGCACACTTTGGGAGGCCAAGGGGGGCAGATCACCTGAAGTCAGGAGTTCCAGACCAGTCTGGCTAATGTGGTGAAACCCTGTCTCTACTAAAAATACAAAAAAAAAAAAAAAAAAATTAGCCAGGCGTGGTGGCAGGTGCCTATAATCCCAGCTACTCTGGAGGCTGAGGCAGAACTGCTTAAACCCTGGAGGCAGAGGTTGCCGTGAGCCAAGATCACGCCATTGCACTCCAGGTTGGGAAACAAAAGGGAAACTCTGTCTCAAAAAATAATAATTATTATTATCAAAAATCTGGAAGCATCTACATGTGAAGACATTCATGTCACTTTTATGTGTAATAGTAAAAAAAAATGAAAGCAAACTAAATATAATAGGTAAAGTATGTTGTTTATTCAAGCCATCATTAAAAAGAATGTAGCAACTTGAAACTATATGTATTATGTTACATGAAAAATAAACCAACACAATGGGTTTATTTACTTTGTGAAACTTCACCACTTAGGATTTGAGGACTTTAAGTATAAACAAATCAGAACACAAAATTGCCTGCTATTACAAAGTAGCAAGAAAGGCTGGGCACTGTGGATCACACCTATAATCCCAGCACTTTGGGAGACTGAAGCAGGCAGATCACTTGAGGTCAGGAGTTCAAGACCAGCCTGGCCAATATGGTAAAACCTGTCTCCACTAAAATTACAAAAATTAGCCAAGCGTGGTGGCTCGCACCTGTAATCCCAGCTACACAGGAGGCTGAAGCAGGAGAATCACTTGAACCCAGGAGGCAGAGGTTGCAGTAAACTGAGATCTTGCTACTGTATTCCAGTCTGGGCGACAGAGCAAGACACCATTCCAAAACAAAAACAAAGTAGCAAGAGCGAGTATGCCAGTATGCTGGGGGTAAAATGTTAGATACTCTGTATTTTCCGTATCTTATTTTCATACTTTAAAATACATATCATTATTTTAAAATTTAGAATATGTTTCTAAAATAACATATTTCTTTTAATTACAAATACACAAATTCAGCAACCCTAAAGTAGCATTAGACTACTACTGGCTGAAGCTCTGGGATTTTATTAGTACAATGATGACTTAATTAACAAATCCTCTATGAACAAAGCCTCTTTACCCAAGACTGGCCTTGGTGTAGTAGACATGAGGGAAGGACCAGTTTTCTCTGTGCTAGATCAGTAGCAGCAGGGACTAATGAGGCAGGGCCTTGAAAGTGGCTCTCTCTCAGATCTAACTCCTCAGGGATTGGCTAAAGCTGAAGCTGAGGGCACTGGTGCACTCCTGGGACCTACACAGCCTGGTTACCCAGGTGTTGAAAAAACAATTTCTGTGCCAACACCATATGTGGCTTTTAAGAGACTCGGCAGGATTCTTGCTTTAGGCAGAGCATTCCTCGTGTGGAATGAGCAAGCTGGAAAATAACAAAGAGGGAATCCCATGTGCTAGGAAGCTTCCACTTGTCTTCTGTGTGCTCTGTATTCTGCTTTTTCAATTCTCTGGGCCTCATTTTATTCAACTATAAAGTGAAAGGAGTAGCTAAAAAATCTCTAATGTATCTTTCAGTTCTAATAGACTACATGTTTAAATCGAGAGTCAACAAACTTTTTGTAAAGGGTCAAATAGTAATTACTTTCTGCTTTGCAGGGATTACTACCTCTGTCACAAGTGTTCAACTTTCCCTCTGTAGTGTGAAAACAGCCATATGTAAACAAATAGGTGTGGCTGTATTCCAGTAAAACTCTTGTTTATAAAAATAGGCAGCTATCCAGATTTGGCCCACAGGCCATATTTTAACAAGCCCAGGTCTAGATGTTAATGTTAATGGGAATGTCATATTAAAAGAATTATTTGACAAATAGGATATAATCCTTTATTTCATAGAGACCACTCTCTCAGACTTCTTACTTTTAAAGAGTAGGCAAATATAAAATATTATTTCACTGTTAGGATGTAATGCCATAGGAAAAAGATTTAAAATACTCTGTCCTCAAACTATTGTAGTAAATTATCTGAAATAGAGCCTTTGACTTCCCAATTAAGGAAGAAAATGGTGTCTGCAACACCTGTGACTGGGTTATTTTAAGTCTTCAAAAGTTGGGGGCCCAGTAGGAGACAGTCTCAAGGGCCTGTTAATTTTCTTTCTGATCAAATGGACTAATATGCATTTCGTAGTAGAAGGTAGGCTGTGGACCCTTTACTATTTTATTTTTCTAAATTTCTGGTGGCTAGACATTATAGCCCATGCCTATAATCCCAGGCTGAGGCAGAAGGATCCATTGAGCCCAGGAGTTTGAGATCAGCCTGGGCAACATAGCAAGACCCCATCTCTACTGGAAAAAAAAAAAAAAAAAAAAAACTTTTTAAAAATTAAAAATAAATAGGTAATTTTTTGATGGTCCAGAAAGGGGCAGCTGCCATGCTTGGCAGGTTTCAGATCCCCATCTATCTTGCGTTGGGTTTATATCTTGGTCTTAAATTATCAGTATTCTAATGTGGAAATAAGTTTGTCTTCAATTTGGAGACCTTTGTTAGGCTTTAGCTAGTATAGTTTGTCTAAAATATTCTATTCTTGTTGGCCAGCTTGCTTTCATATAAGCACTGTTTGGAATCTTTATTTTCTAAGTTGCAGAGCATGAATTCCTTATTGGCCTATCCCACTAGCCACAGCTGTGAGCACAACAGAGCTGACACATTTCTAGTAATTATAGCTTGTTCAGAGTGAGCAGGGCCATCTTCCCAGCACAGTGACAGCTATAGTCCTTAATCGATGCAGTAGTTCTCAAAGTGTAGACCCGTTGGGGGTGCCCTCTCTGAGGCTCTTTCAAGGAATCTCTTCTATAAAGTCAAAACTACTTCACAGTAATTTCAAAGATATTATTTGCCTTTTTGACTCTAAATGGCAGTAGAGTTTTCCAGAGACTACATCCTGTATGATATCACAACAGATTGAATACTAAAGAAGATGTAAGAATCCAGCTGACTTCTCTTACCTGGGTATTAAAGAGATTAGCAAAAACTTAAATGCCATACTCTTTATTAACATTTTTGTTTGGAATATGTTAAAGTGTAGGTTTATTCAGAAATTTTTAAAGATCATTTAAATTTCTAATATAGTAAATACTAATAAATATGACTCACACAAAATCTATTTGTAGTCTTCAATATTTTTTCTTTTTTTTTTTTTTTTTTTCTACTGGCTTAGATTTTTTGATGGACTCAATGTTTTTAAAAATTTAAAAAACATTGTTGCCCAAGCTGGTTTCAAACTTCTGGGCTCAAGCAATCCTCCTGCCTCACCCTCCCAAAGTGCTGGCATTACAGGTGCAAGCCACTGCTCCTGGCCTCAATAATTTTTTAAGAGAAAAAGTTTGAGAACCCCTCCTCTAATGTAATATCCTTAGTTGCAGTACTCTGATCTCATGGTTACTGATATCATCTTTACCATATTCCCTCTTGTATCTACTAAAATTCTCCCCAGAGATAACACTTGTTAAAAATTTAGTGATTACTTCTAGTCATCTTTCTACTGAGTGTTTGTATTCACACATATTACATAATTTTACATTTATTGGATCATACTGTGGTCTTCCAAAACTTATTCTCCTGAGTTTAATTTTTCTACCTGATCACACTCTGAATTCTTCTAAAATCCTAAGGTTTTTTTTTAAGACAAGGTCTCAGTCTGTCACTATCACCCAGGCTGGAGAGCAGTAGCATGATCATAGCTCACTGCAACCTCAAACTCCTGGGCTCAAAGGATCCTCTCACCTTAGCCTTCTGAGTAGGTAGGACTACAGGTATATGCCACCATACCTGGCTAATTTTTTTTTTTTTTGAGATGGAGATTTGCTCTGTCGCCCAGGCTGGAGTGCAGTGGCACCATCTCAGCTCACTGCAACCTCTGCCTCCTGGATTCAAGCGATTCTCCTGCCTTAGCCTCCTGAGTAGCTGGAATTAACAGGTGCGTGCCACCACGCCCAGCTAATTTTTGTATTTTTAGTAGAGATGGGTTTCACCATGTTTTCAGGCTGGTCTCGAGCTCCTGACCTTGTGATCCACCCGCCTTGGCCTCCCAAAGTGCTGAGATTACAGGCATGAGCCACCATACCCGGCCACTAATTATTTTATTTTTAGTAAAGACAGGGGTCTCACTGTGTTGCCCAGGCTGGTCTCAAATGCCTCAAGCAAGCAATCCTCCCACCTCAGCCTCAAAATGCTGGGATTACAGGCAGGAATCACCATGCTTAGCCTAAATCCTAAGGTCTTAAAATTAAAAGGGACAGAGGGATCATCCTATCCCATTCCGAGCTCAAGTCAGAAATCCTCTCTAAAACATTCACAACCTGAGGGGTCTATTTCATTTTTTATAAACCCTACATTGTTAGAAACGTTTTCCTTCTGTTGGACATAAATTTGCATTCTTGATAAGTTTTGCCCATAGGTTCTAGTTCTACTTTGGGGAACTATATAGAATGCATCTTATCTGTCTTCACTGGGCTTCGTTCTGGGTATTTTCTTCTGATCTACTTTCCAGTTCACTAATTCTCTTTTTTTTTTTTTTTTTTTTTTTTTTTTGAGACAGAGTCTCACTCTGTCGCCAGGCACCAGCCTGGAGTGCAGTGGCGCGAGCTTGGCTCACTGCAGCCTCTGCCTCCCGGGTTCAAGCAATGCACCTGCCTCAGCCTCCCAAGTAGCTGGGACTACAGTTGCACGCCACCACGCCCAACTAATTTTTGTATTTTTTTAGTAGAGACGGGGTTTCACTATGTTGGCCAGGATGCTCTCAATCTCTTAACCTCATGATGTGCCTGCCTCCGCCTCCCAAAGTGCTGGGATTACAGGCGTGAGCCACTGCACCCAGCCCGCTAATTCTTTTTTAAATTGTGTCTAAGGTTCTATTAAAACTATCCACTGAATTTTCATTTTCAATTTACATTTAAATCTGTATGTTGCGTTCTAGGCCTCTTAAAATTCTCAATTTTATCCTTAACTCTTGATCAGTAAGCACAGTTATTTCAGAGTTTCTATTTGTTAAGTGCAATATCTGAAACTGCTTTATTAAGCTGTAATTTCTGATGTTTTTAATTTTCTGCTTGCCTCTTTATGTTTTATTGTGGGTAATGTGTTATATTTGCAAAACTGCTTATAGAAATCATTTGAGGTATAGGATGATTCATGTTTGCTTTTGGCAGGCATGGGGACATTGGCACACTGGAATTATCTTAATCTAAGTTTAGAGATTTAGATGATTAGAGGCTAAGCTACAGTCCCTTTTCTAGGTCTTTCTACTGCCTGTTCACATACTCTTAATCCTTTTGATTCCCACCTTGAGATAAGAAGATTTTAACTAGGGTCGTTTCTCTTGACAGACTCTGGGTTCCAAACTCTGTCCTCCTAGCAACATCACACACCAGACCCACCTCTCTGGGTTTCCATCATCCTCTGTATTATAGCCTGGTAATTATTCATTCTTTTATTAGGACTTCAATGCCTTCAAACAGATTTTTTAAAAATAGGTCCAGAGGTTCTAATTCTTGATAAGACAGTCTAAATCACCTAGGCTGCCATTAGTCCCTGCAACCTACTTAAATCCATATTAATATTTTCTGTCCTTCTGGATTGCTTAGGAAACTGTTAGAGAGCAGGTGTAACCCTGACCAGGGCATCTGTACCACATTCAACCGGATGCTCTTTAAGAGTTCCTCTTGAAGGTTTAATCTGATACTAATCAGATAGAAAGTACGGTCTTTATGAACAGATTTAGTCTTCCCACAGGGATGAGTTCAGTTAAGAGGGTCAATGGATACCATGTACAGTGGCCCCATTTTTCTTCATGTTTGTATTATAGTCTTCTTGTAATAAAACTACTACTCAGAATGAAAGGTCTTGATTTAGGATTTTTTTTTTTTTTAATTTAGGATTTAAACCAACTAAAACAAAAAGTTTAAACAAGCTATTGTTCAAACTTTGACTTCAGTGAATGAATTGTTTTGTTTTTTTTTTATTTGTTTATTTTTGAGGCAGGGTCTCACTCTGCCGCCCCAAAGGTATGGTCATAGATCACTGTAACCTTGAACTCCTGGGTTCTACCAATCCTCCTGCCTCAGGCTCCTGAATAGCTAGGAGAACAAGCACCACCACACCCAGCGGATTTTTAAAATTTTTTGTAGAGATGAGGCTTTGTAAGTTGCCCAAGCTGGTCTCAACAAGTGATCCTCTCGCCTTGGCCTCCCAAACATGCTGAGATTGCAGGCATGAGCCACCATGCCTGGCCTGGTTTATTTAAAAAACACTTTGCTGTTCTTTTTTTAAAACATTAATTTTTTGTATGCACGCTTTATTTTACCTGACGCTTCTCTAAATTCCTTTAGCCCATCTCTTACCCAACTAGTCATATGGGAATTGGCTCTTTAAGGAGTTAAATATTTAATATTAACCTCTAGGTAGTACAGAGCAGCCCAGTGTGTTTCACTTTTGTATTATACTTTCATTAGCACTGAGTTTTCTATATCAGCTTTTCTAGAATTTTTGTTTCAAAATTGTATTATTCTAATTTATTTCCAATTTTCTCTTCTAAATGTTTGTCCATTCCCTACTCCCTGCCCCAAGGCACATGTACTGTCTTTTATCCTTTTATTCATATGTGCCCATAAATTCTAAACTCAAAGATTTCTGGTTCTCTCTTTTATATATGGCATTTTTCTACTTCTTCTCTGTTCAATATATTTTTGCAGTTTATTCAGTTTTCTTCAGTGTTTGAGGTTCTGTAGTGTGTCATTTCATTTCACATATCGGAGCAATTCCTACCATTCTTATATGGAGTCTCTTACATGATTTTTTAATAAGTAAAGTGCAATATTGAGCAACATTGAAGATTTTATTTCTTAATCTAAAACATAATATTTATTTAATAATGAGATGGAAATACAGGTTTTGCACAAGGGAGAAAGGTGTTTCTCTAAATATTATACCTGTGACCAAAAGCTGCAAGTGCTACTACCACTGTTTTGTGACCCCTGAATGATTTCTGCTTTCTTTATATTAGTGCTTACTCTAATAGTAATTGTACTCCCAAAAAGATCACAAAGTCCCCAATTGCTAGCTTTATAAATACATTGATGAGTACCTTGTTTGATGAGATAAAAGCTTCAGTAAGTGATATCCCCACCTGTGAATAATTTCAAAATATTGTTTGTCTAATATGTTGTTGTCAGTGACAACTGAACAAGAACTTTTAGAAGCAGTTGGCTGTCCATTAATGGCAGATTTCAAGGCTATGCAAATTGTGCCAGTTCAGCCCTGCATTTTTCTATATTATCATATCAATTGAGTCAGTTCAGAGTAGACAAAGCAAGGTTATGGGAACCACCTAGAGCATCATGCACCATTTAACATCAATGCAGCATACATGAACATCTGCAACTTCAATCTTATTAACAGAGGATAGAATGGAAGGCAGTAAACAGCTTTCTTCATCACTTAATTGCAAAATAGTATTTCCTAACGTTTGCATTGTTTATCAACAGGAACTTCATCAATAATTGTATAATTATGGTTGCCTAGATCACAGTGCCCTCATGCATCTTGTCACTTATAGAGTGGACTGAATTTAATCTGAATTTGGACACATGATACAAGGATAATAACATAAGTTCCTTGAAATATGAGTTGTTGCATAGTACAAAAATTTTGTGTAGTAGGAGAATGGCAAGTTTTGATTCTTCAGTCACTTTGGAAATTAACACAGGGAAAAGAAAGACTGAAAGCCAGTGAAGGATAAGGGGAAGGCACTAGTTAGATTCAAACATAGACCCATTGAACATGAGAGTAGGTTATGTTCCTTAGAAGTAATCATGAGTAATTCAGTGTTTGCTTTAGGCCCAAATTGAGCTGAATTAAAACAGGATTATTATGCTTAGGTCTTCCCTTCAGTCTCTGTACTTAGAGAGAAAATGACAGAAAACTACAAATATAGTGAGAAAAAAAAGCTATGGTGGCCAAAGATAAAAATACCAAATGCTGAGGAAAGCCTTGACATAGCTGCTCAGCCTTCACTGTCGTTGCTTTTGAAGCTTGATAATGCCACTACTCCTAACTAGCAAATGTTAGTATTACAGTAAGCAGTCAAGTACAGTCTTCAGGCTATATAGCAGCAGTTTCACAGTGCAAAATATTGAAGAAAAAAATGAACACAGTTACTGGTGTGGTCAGTGGGAGTTGCCTCACAAGAGAGCAGGAAAAGGAAAATGTGAAAAACAGTAGGTGCATTTAAAGCATGTAAGACAAGGGCTGGCTAGTCTGAAAAGTTTGTCTATTTTAATCATGAAAATCTCACTATTTTATGTAAATCCATTTTATATTTAGGAAAAATATAAGGCCTGTTCATGAAATTACACTTAAAATATTTGCTATTAGAGTCTCCTCCTCACCCCAAATTAAAAGGTATTACATTGTATATTGAGTGAGCTTCATTTGTACTCAACTCTTCCCAATTGATAAACATAGTCATTTCCTTAAAAAAAAAAACAAACCTCTAAATTTAGAATGTTTCCTCTCTCTAATTAATCTGTATTTATGCCTTTAATAATTATCTGTTCATTTTCTAGCAGCAAATATTTGTTCTCAGAATAAATTGTACAAGGAAGAAAAAAAAAGATAGCTACCCACAGTGTAGTATCCACAGATGATGTAGAGTTGTGTGGTTCTTGAGTATAATAGACATAACAAAAGCTTTCTTAATATGATAGTTAATCTATTAATTTTCCCATTTGGGGGATGCTAAGAACTGGTTTATCAGAGGTAATAGTTTGACCTATAGTTATTTATGTTAAAAGATTTTTTAAAGGTAATTACATCCTCTACTATAAACTTGAAAAAGTTATTCTAACTCTGTGCAGAATGAGAGGGGAGATATTACTATATACATATATATAAGCATATATGCCTCTTACCTGAATACCTCAGGGAGCATACTTTTCTGAACTGGGGCTTTGCAATAAATGTGTGTACTACTAACTGTGACACATGTATAGTTCTCCTTTAAAGAACTTGTATGCAGACATTATTCAGGAACCTCTTCTAAGAGCTATTTATCAAAACTGCTATGATAGTAACTTTGTCCTAATGAGTTTCAGTCTCTGTTTAGGGAGTAATGGATAAACTACAAATTAATGTTCCATAATTCACATTATAATGCACATATAATTATTTTGAGATGAGGCAAATCCTATGCATTTAATTCACAGCCGTAATTAAGTAAGCTCATTTGATACTAATTAGATAAGCCTAAAAGGATCATAGGTTTGTATATTTAATTATCAAGGTACAATCAGCAACTAATTTCTTGAAAAGCTTTCCTATCTTGAGTTCAACACTGATCTCAGCCCACAGATACAATTTATCTTCTTGCATCTTCAATAGATTTAAATGGATTGTGAACTGGTAAGTTAGCTTCTTTGTTTTATATATATATATGTGTGTGTGTGTGTGTGTGTGTGTGTGTGTGTGTGTGTGTGTGTGTGT
>NW_022437034.1:5833018-5973814 GCF_009761245.1 Sapajus apella
TGTGTGTGTGTGTGTGTGTGTGTGTGTGTGTGTGTGTGTGTGTGTGTACTTGGTAAGTTAGCTTCTTTGTTAAAAATAAAAGAAGTTATAAAATAGCTTCTTTGTTATATATATGCACACACACATATGTATGTATATATGTATGTATCTTGCCATGTGAAAAAACAGGCTTAAGAATACAGAAATTCTATAATCTGACAAAACTATCCTTAAGAAGTGAAGGAGAAATTAAGACATTTCCAGATAAAATATAAAGAAGTTTATTGCTAATAGACCTCTCCTACAACATGAGGTCACTGAATGTAGATTTCAGAAGAGCTCTGTATATGCAGAATTAATTCTCATTAGCCAATCTGAGCAGGCTCTGGCATACCACTGACAGTTAAAAGAGATAGATAACTGATATGAGCAACCACATGAATGAATCACAAAAACATTATGCTAAAAAAAGGTGCTAAGAAGCCAGATATAAAAGAACATATACTGTAAGATTACATTTATTTGAATTTAGAACAGGCAATATTAATTTACAGTGATAGAAATCAGAACAGTAGCTTTTTGGTTTTTGTTTTATTGAGAATTTGGCTATGAAGGGATATGAAGGAACTTTCTTTCTTTCTATCTTTCTTTCTTTCTTTTTTTTTGAGACAGAGTCTCAGTCTTGTCACCCAGGCTGGAGTGCAATAGCACAATCTCAGCTCACTGCAACCTCCGCCTCCTGGGTTCCAGCAATTCTTCTGCCTCAGCCTCCCAAGTAGCTGGGATTACAGGTGCCCACCACCACACCCGGGTAATTTTTTTTTTTTTTAATTTTTAATGGAGACAAGGTTTCACCATGTTGGCCAGGCTGGTCTCAAACTTGTGACTTCAGGTAATTTGCCCACCTCAGCCTCCCAAAGTGCTGGGATTACAGGCATGAGCACTGTGCCAACCCAGGAACTTTCTTAGATGAAAATATTCATAGCAGCATTGCCCAACAGTACTTTCTACAGAACTATCAACATAACAATTGTGTTTCAATCTCTGCTTAGGAAAAATAAAAAACCAAACAGCAATTTAAAGATAGGCACAGTGGCTCACACCTGTAATCCCAGCACTTTGGGTGGTCAAGGCAGGCAGATCACTTGAGATCAGGAGTTCGAGACCGCCTGGCCAACATGGTGAAACCCCGTCTCTACTAAAAATACAAAAATTAGCCCGCCATAGTGGCGGACACCTGTTATCCCAGGTACTTGGGAGGCTGAGGGAGGGGAATTGCTTGACCCCAGGAGGCAGAGGTTACAGTGAGCTGAGATCATGCCACTGCACTCCAGTGGAGGCAATAGAGTGAAATTTGGTCTAAAAAAAAACAAGCCTAGCAGTAAGATGGAATGGTATGCTAGTATATATTTAACAGTCAGCTCATAGCAAACGAAGCCCTAGTTTGTTTTTAAATTTCCATGATGTAAATACTCCCACCATGACTCACCATGTCAGACTACCAAGATGAAGGCATTGAATGGTGAATTAGGAAGAGAAATGTGCAATCAACTCATAAGCTGGTGTGAACCCAGTTTCTGAACTGCTACCAATCACTATCATCGAGGGCCTGAATTTTCTTGGTTTTAGTTTAGTTCCTCAGATTAACCAATCTTTCCCAGAGCTGTGTCTTTGCCCAGAGACTTTATTGAACCTCGGGTATGTCTGGCTAGGCTCAACTTTAGATCCTTTAACAGAAGGAAGAACATGACAGCTGGGTACGGTGGCTCACACCTGTAATCCTAGCATTTTAGGAGGCCAAGGTAGGCAGATGATTTGAGGTCAGGAGTCTGAGAGCAGCATGGCCAACATGATGAAACACTGTCTCTACTAAAAATACAAAAATTAGTTGGTCATGGTGGCGGGCGCCTGTACTCCCAGCTACTTGGGAGGGTGAGACAGGAGAATTGCTTGAACCCAGGAGGCAGAGATTGTAGTGAGCCGAAGTCTTGCCACTGCACTCCAGCCTGGGTGACAGAGCAAGACTCCGTCTCAAAAAAAACAGAGAGAGAATAACATTAACATGAGTATGATCCTTGAACTATTTCTGCAACTTTTTTTTCCCTGATGCCACAGCTTCTGTTTGTAAAGAATGATGAGTACAACCAAGCTTTAAAATCAGTGTACTTGAGAGGTTTTTTTGTTTATTTGTTTGTTTGTTTGTTTTTACAGGTAATTAACCATACGTTACACATTTTAATCTGCTTTTAAGTGCAAGAGAGATTGGCAAATGACTCAATGAAGAAAAGAGTTCTGCATAAATTGGATAAAATGGTTGTTTACTGGTTTTTATTGCTGTGTAGGCAAGTAATCAGTGACTCCAGTTTACTTTATTGGACGATAAATAGTACTCAGAACTTTCATCAGTGTTTGATTGTCAGGGTGCCCATTGAAATTGACTTGATATTTTAGGGAACTTTAATTTTATTGTATAGTATACAATGTTTAAAAAAATTCATCTTTCAGTATAAACCTATGACATTGCCTTGTGGCATTATCATTCCTGAAATGGTTTCTTGCTCTAAGATTTCTTCTATGCCATAAAGAAAAAAGGAACATTTGGTTCCTTCATATCTAATACAGTTTTTCCTTTGTAAATTCTAAATACTTTCCATTGCCACCATCAACAATTCAAATAATAATCTTACTGATGAAAAGTCCATGATTAGAAATAGCTCCTTCTTCAAAAATAAAGAACTTTGTATATACACATCCATTTT
Organism: Sapajus apella; assembly: GCF_009761245.1. Lineage (NCBI taxonomy): Eukaryota > Metazoa > Chordata > Mammalia > Primates > Cebidae > Sapajus > Sapajus apella. Next base: position 5,835,757 of record NW_022437034.1, read on the forward strand.
GAAACTCTTGACCATTGTGCTCAGAAGGAGATATATGATTTTAAGAAGGATCACATTTAGAATACCAATAACGTCCTACTATTGTAATGTTTAGGACCAGACCGCTAAAAAGAAAGCAATTGATGTTTGGTCTTTCAGTATTTTCTATAACTATGATGCCTTGGTTCAAATTATCTAATAAATGCTTCTTCCTATTCTCCCAGCCCTAAGAGTCCATGATCTCTTTATAAAGAAGAATCATATGCATACAGACATGACTTGAATTTATATAGCATCCTCATGAGGTGAATCCCACCTGCGCATCATTAGGATTCATTTGATTGCCCTGGTTTGATCCAATTCACAAATATTGGTAAAATGATCAGATGGAGGAGGATGGTGGCTGCTGTCTGCTCTAGACATTTTGTTCTGGAATCTCTGCAACCCAGGAGGGGCCAGTTGAGCCAACCCATTCCACCCTTTGGCAGCCATTGTCCCAGTTTCCCCCAGGGCCCATGGGGCTTCCTCTCACAGCAGCTGTGAATGGCACAGTGATCTTCTCACAGCATCTAGATGGCACATCCTTGCTGCTAGGGCCTTGTCCCTGCTATTTATTCTTGTATTTATGTCTTAATCTCTTCAACTGACTGCATCCTTCAAAGGTAGGGGGAAGGTCTGTGGGAAGGTACAGGCTTCTCTTGGTGTCTGTTGGGCAATAGGGCAGGAAGTGTGAGGACTGCAGCTTTTGCTGGTGCTCCCTCCTTCCTCCCAGAGGCAGCATAGGAGAGAGAGCAGTAATTGAGTCTGAGATTTAAGCATGGGATCCCAGCTCATCGGTTCCTGGTTCTGTGTCCTTGGACAAAAGACCTAGCCTTTCTGAGCCTCCTATTCCTCATCTGACAAAAATGGGAATGATACCTACTTCACAGGGTTGACATGAGGATTACATGGGATATTATAGATGAAAACTTCTTGCACAAGGCCAGAACCAGTAGGTACTCAATAAATGTTAGTTTCCTTCTAAGTAAGTAAGTAAATAAATAATCAGTGTTAATTCAAAGTCCCAACATGAGAGCTTTCTATGTTTTGGGTTTTGTTTTGTTTTTAGAGACAGGGTCTCATTCTTTCATGTAGGCTAGAGTTCAGTGGTACAATCATAGCTCACTGCATCCTCAAATTCCTGGACCCAAGGGATCCTCCCACCTCAGCCTCCTGAGTAGCTGGAACTATGGACATATGGCACCATACCCAGCTAATTTTTTTTTTTAATCTGAAGACTACCTCTGTGGACAATTTTTTAATTTTTTTTTGTAGAAATGGGGGTCATGCTTTGTTGCCCAGGTTGGTCTTGAACTCCTGACCTCAAGTGTTCCTCCCACCTTGGCTTCTCGGTGATCCTCCTACCTTGGCTGAGACAACAGGTGTGAGCCACTGCACCCAGTCAGCCTTCTGTCTTTAAACAGGATCTGAATCTAGATTTATCAACTCATAAACATGTCTTCCATTTTAAATGATGGAATAATGGAAAGTGAAAGCACCAATCAAATCATATTTTCATTATTTCCAGAATGTGTTCAGCACAGTTAGGTCTGGAAAGGTTTTTGGGAAAGGTTGTGCAAGGTTGAATTTATTCACTATTGAGTAAATGGTGAATAAATTCACACTACCTGCTAAATTTCAAGCAATTGTATGATTTACTTTTATACAAGCATCTGAAATCTAGATTATTAAATCCCAAAGGCAGGATTGTTGCCAGCTAGAAACAAGTTTACTTGCTTATGTGGTTTACTAAACTAAGAGAAATACAGTACAGTTATGTATTACTTAAGATCAGTCAGCAAATATATAGTGAGTTCATATTATACTAGATTCTGGGAGAGAATCAAATGTAAAACATACGCCAGTCTCAAGGAACTTAAAATCTAGTAGGAATAATCATTGCATTCAGCAATAAATGTTAATTGAGCACCTACTAGATACAGTACTAGGAGCTGAGAATAAGATTAAGTCATAATTCCTACCCATAAAGAGCTCATAGTTTAGTTGAGAAGATATTTGTATATAAGTAATTATAACTATGATAGATACTTTCCTGGAAAAATGTGAAGGTTATAAGGGATGGCATTAAAGAGAGTAATCAGTTCTGCCTGGAGGTCAAGGACTGTAGCCAAGAAAACATGCCTTATCTGGGATTTGGAACTGAGAGTGAAAAACAATTTGAAATGTAAACATGTTATATACACAAGAATAAAAGACAATGGCACATTTAGGAAATCATGAATATGACTAAATAGTAGCTATTTGACTAAAGTTACTCTTTTGGTCAGGAAAGTTTGAAGAATAGGCTGGATTCATATCCTAAAGTTAAGAATTCATTCAATAGAGAACCACTAAAGAGTTTTTAATGGTAATAACATCAGATTTGTGGTCATGAAAAATTACTCCATTTATTCAACATATATTTATTGAGCCCTTATAATGTACCAGGCATATATTCCACATATATTTATTGAGCTCGTATAATGTACCAGGTGTAGTTCTGGATGCTAGGGATCATCAGAAAAAAATTTGCCTTTTCTATAGCCCCTCTTACGTAGGCAGCCAAGTTTTGTGCCCTGAACCCTAGCTCCTTTCCTGTGCTCAGCTGAGTGAATCAGGATTAGGAACCTGACCAAAGGTAGACAGTCCATAGATGGTCAGTGAGCTATGAGCTAAAGCAGCAGAGGAAACCAGTTTTTTGTTTGTTTTTGAGATAGGATCTCCCTCTGTCACCCAAGCTGGAATGCAGTGGTACTATCATAGCTTAGTACAGCCCCAACCCTCTGGGCTACAGCAATTCACCCACCTTAGTTAGCTTCCCAAGTAACTGGGACTACTGGCATGCACCACCATGCATGGCTGACTTTGTACTTTTTTTAGAGATAACCTGTTGTGCAGGCTGATCTTGAACTCCTGGATTCAAGCAATTCTCCTATCTCAGCCTCCCAAAGCTCTGGGATTACAGGCATGAGCCACCATGAGTGGCTGGAAACCAGTTCTTCAGATAAGACAGTGCAGCAGATAACATTTGAAGAAGTAGAGAGAGATCAAGTTGAAATGAACAGCTTTATAGAAAGATTAAAGTGATATGCTTCATTTAGTGAACCTATTAAAGATAACAGAAACCTCCTTAATTCATATTTTATATATATCTGTATATATATAGAGTCAGGTTCAGTGTCAATTCACATTTATATATAATATATATGTAAATATATATACATATATATGTAAATATGTATAAAAATATATAGGTAAATATATATACATATATATTTACATATATATGTATGTATGTATATATATATATACATATATATAGGCCCATAACTATATACAGGCCCATACCTATAATCCCAGTACTTCAGGAAGCCAAGGCAGGAGGATCACTTGAGCCTAGGAGTTTGAAACCAGCCTAGGCAATATAGGGAGGCCCCATCTCTATAAAAAAAATAAAAATAAATTAGTTGAGCATGGTGGCGCATATCTATGGTCCCAGCTACTTGGGAGGCTAAGGCGGGAAGGTCACTTCAGCCGGAGCTCAAGGCTACAGTGAGCTGTGATGGCACCACAGCTCCAGCCTGGGTGACAGAGGTCCTGTCTCTAAACATTTTTTGAATGCACTCACACACACTAAACAAAGGGGAAATAAGGTTTTAGAGCAGTAATTCCATCTACTATTGTTTCCTTGGTCATTTTTCCATGGAAAACTATTTTCATATTCAAAGTCAACACTCATTCTCTTATCTGTTTACATTCAGAACTGAATTGAACTGGAATTAACTTGAAACATTTGTAGAGAATTAGATGAAAACATGAACAAACTAAGAAATTTTACCACAAACAATGACGTAGAGGCAGGTAGTCTGCAAAGTCAGAACCATGCCTTCAGAAGCAGCAATTTTAAGTGAGACCTGAATCTCCTGTACTCAAAAGTCTTGTATTAGTCAGAATTCTCTAGAGGGATAGAGCTAATAGGATAGATGTATATCTATATATAGGGGAGTTTATTAAGTAGTATTAACTCACATGATCACAGGGTCCCTCAATAGGCCATCTGTAAGCTAGGAGCAAGGAAGCCAGTCTGAGTCTCAAAGCTAAAGAACTTGGAGTCCAATGTTCGAGAGCAGGAAGAATCCAACATGAGAGAAAGATGTAGTCTGGGAGGCTAAGCAATTCTGGCCTTTTCATGTTTTTCTGCCTGCTTTATATTTGCTGGTAGCTGATTAGATGGTGTCCATTCAGATTAAGGGTGGGTCTGCCTTCCCCAGCCTACTGACTCAAATGTTAATCTCCTTTGGCACACCCTCACTCACACACCCAGAATCAATACTTTGCATCCTTCAATTCAATCAAGTTGACAGTATTAACCATCACAAGTCTCATTTCAAGATTAATAATATCCTTGTCTATTTAATCATAAAAAAGACTTAGAATCTTATATGCCAACTTTTATTCCAAGTAATTTATATGTATTAACTAATTTACTGCTCACAAAAATCCTATAAGTACTATTATTGTTCCTTTTTTCTTTCTGAGACAATGTCTGGCTATGTTGCCCAGGCTGGAGTATACGATCTTGGCTCACTGCAGTTTCCACCTCCGAGACTCAAACCATCCTCCCACCTCAGCCTCCCGAGTAGCTAGGTAGGACTTCAGGAATGCACCACCACACCCAGCTAATTTTTTTGTATTTTTGGTAGAGATGGGGTTTCACTATTCTGCCCAGGCTGGTCTCAAACTTGTTAGCTCACATCTGCCCATCTCAGCCTCCCAAAATGCTGGGATTACAGACATGAGCCACCGTGCCTAGATTCCTATTTTAAATATAAGAAAATTGGCCTAGCACAGTGGCTCATGCCTGTAATGTCAACACTTTGGGAGGCCGAGGTGTGAGGATTACTTGAGTCTAGCCTGGGCAACATGGCAAAAGCCCATCTGTACAAAAATTTAGCTGGGCATGGTGGCATGCACCTGTAATCCCAGCTACCCAGAGGCAGAGGTGGAAGGATCACTTGAGCCAGGGAAGTTAGGGCTGCAGTGAGCCAAGATCACACCACTGCATTCCAGCCAGGGTGACAAAGTGAGACCCTGTGTCAAAAAAAAAAAAAAAAAGAAAAAGAATTTAATTTGATTACCAGATTGTAAATGGCGAATCTGGAATGTGAACCCAAGCAGTCTGACTCATACTGTTATCTACAATGTTATACTGCCTCTACTCTATATGGAGAATTCATCAATTTAATTTAGTCAAATTTGGCTATCAGTACCAGGCTTAAGGGAATTTAAATGTCAATTAACTGCTGTATAATGATGAATCAAAATCTATTTATTCTATGATAACCTTTTTTCAGAAAAATAGTAGCAACATTACTTGAATGACAACTTTGGGATCACATTTTACTACTTTCTCTTTCATTCGTTTTGTTTCAAATTCCTGCCTTTGCCATGGAACCCTAGGCAGTTGACAAACTGTGAGCCTCAGTGTCATCATTTATAAAATAAGGTTAGTAATAACTTACTCATGTAAGAAATAGACGAGGTAAAGTATATAAAGCCTATGGTGCAGTGCTTTTTCACTCAGATAACTGCCGATTCATTCCATTGCCTGATATATCAAATCCAAACTTTTGCCTGGCTTTCAAAGCCTCCCTAGAAATGGATCTAGATCCCACCCATCTTGATTTATTTCTTGCCTTACTTGAGTAAAAACTTTCTTCTGCCTCTATTCTTCTTGGGACATACACACCTTTCTTTTCCTCTCTTCTTCATTATCCACATCTTTAAGACCTACTTTAAGTTCAGTCTTCTCTGTGAAAGCATCTCCAGTTAAATTTATATTGTTCCTTCCCTTCTTTGAACTCCTGTTGCAATTATAATAGATATTACATTGTGTGATATTTCACCAATTCTTTGATGTATGCTAGGTTTCTCTTTCCATCTAGATTCTAAACTCCTTGAAAAGACAGATCATGTCTTAATATTTTTCCTATATCTCCCCCAGAGGATCTAGCAGAGTATCATAACTATTGTTCTGTGAGATCTAATGAGCTCTTAGCTATTGTTCAACAAACACTTGTTACCTGATTGAAGAAAATAAGCTCCTAAAAATACCTTATAATATTATATTGGGCTTTATATTGACAGAGTGTTTTTATAACACTGTTAATACTTAATCCATATAATAGTCATAGTAAATAGGTAGAACAGGTATTATCTTCATTTTTAGGTAATAACACTGAGTTTAAATTACATTGTGGTTTGCCCAAGGATTCTTGGTAAGTAGCATTATTGACCCCACCCTAACCCCTGCCATTCCAGTCCATTGTCTATCAAGCTGCCAAAATAATTTTTTTTTCTTTTGAGATAGGGTGTTGCTCTGCCATTCAGGCTGGAGTGCAGTGGCACAATCATAGCTCACTGCAGCCTCAACTACCTGGGCTCAAGCAGTCCTCCCACCTCAGCCTACCTATAAGTATGCACCACCACACCCAGCTAATTTTTCTATTTTTTGTAGAGATGGAGTTTCGCCATGTCACCCAGGCTGGTCTCAAACTCTGGGGCTCAAGCAGTCCTCCTGCCTCAGCCTCGCAAAGTGCTGGGATTACAGACAGGAGCCACTGTGCCCAGCAATATTTTCAAATCAAAGCTGGGATAGCATCACTCCCTTATATAAAACCTTCCAACAGTTTTCCATTTTACGTAGAATGAAATCCTGCAAAACCCCCACATTCACTATACTCTAGGTACAGTGGCCTTCTTTACCTTCAGCAGTCTTAGTTTACTAAGCTTGTTGCTAGTCTGGGGTCTCTGTGCTTAAATGTTCTACCCCTGAAACTTCACATGGCTTTCTCCTTCTTGCCCTTGAAATCTCAACTCAAATATCACCTCCTCAGTGAGGAAGTAACACCTATCTAAATTAACTCTCCTCCCTTATCACACTTCATCATATCATCCTGTAGTATTTTCTCTATGGCACCTATTAATATCTTAATTTAGGCCAAGGATGGTGGCTCATGCTTGTAATCCCAGCACTTTTGGAGGCTGAGGTGGGTGAATCATTTGAGCTCACAAGTTCAAGGCCAGCCTCGCCAACATGTTGAAACCCCATCTCTACTAAAAGTACAGTACAAAAAATTAGCTGGGTGTGGTGATGCACACCTGTAATCCCAGCTCTTCAGGAGGCTGAGGCACAAGAATCACTTGAATCCAGGAGGCAGAGATTGAAGTGAGTCACGATTGCACCACTGTACACCAGCCTGTGCAACAGAGCAAGATTCTATCTCAAAAACAAAAAAAAAAAAATCAAATTAGCTTGTTTGTATATTTGTTACTTGTATATTGTCTATCCCCACTAGAATGTTGGCCTCATAAAAGCATGGCTTTTGTCCTATTCAGATCTGTATTCCCAGTCCCTAATAAAGTACCTGACACATGGTAGACTCTTAATAAATATTAAATAAAATAGCTAAGCCAAAACTAGACTAAAACTATGGCTTTTTTGCTCCTAATCTAGTGTACTTTCTGTGAACATTTCAGTTTTCCTACTTTTTGTGAAAGCACTTTTAGCTTGGGAACTACAGTAAGAGCTGATGCTCAGAATAGTGACATTAAGATGTGCTGTAGGATTCTCTATTATCAAAGAAAAATTTTATTCAGTTCAATAAAGTAAACTAATTAAAGCAGGGTTGTCATGGCATATTATTATATTAATATATTTAGAAAGATTTCCAACTAAAAAGACTTTCTGCTTTTTCTTTAGTTAACTAGAAAATTAAATTAACTCAGAGCTCTTTTATTCCCCAAAAGTCCTTGTTAATTAGGATTGTTCTATAAATCTCTATTATTAGCAGAGTTTGTCATCTGTTTTATTGCCCTGTTTATTAGGGCAGTCTGAGCAGGGTGTCTTTGCTCATATCCTGATACATGTGTCCTAGTGAAAAGAAAAGCATTTCTGGATTCTTATTTTTTTCCTATTCCTTGATGTAGACATATTTCATGCTGTTAGTATGACAATTTACTTTCCTTCTATCAGTTCCCTATATAAAGTTGGGGTGATATTATGGACCTGGCTATTAAGCAAAATAATTAAATTTAAGATCAGTTTAAAAGTATTAATGCTTTGTGACATTGTTTACAATAATAGAAGACTCAAAATAGCCTAAGAGTTCATCAGTAAAGGATTGGATAAATAATTTGTAGTATATCCATATAGTGGACTATCATTTAGCAATAAAAATATAATGAGGACATTCTCTGTTTACCAATATGGCAAGATATATAAAATTAAAAATATTGTCCAGAGTAGCCTAGATAGTATGATACCTTTTTTGTGCAGGTGAGAGGAGAAAAAAAAATAAGAATGTAGTTTATTGTATCTGCATAGAAAAATTCTGGAAGGATATATAAGAAAACAATAACAGTGATAACCAGATTTGGAAGAAGGAACAGAAACCAGCTGAATGGGAGAGATGGGGAGAGGGAGATTTTATAGAATAGCTTTTCATATGTTTTATATTTTTGAATCATATGAACGCATTATCTACTCAAAAAGTTAAATTAAAAACAAGCACAACTAAAAGTAACACATGGCTAGGTGTGGTGGCTCATGCCTGTAATCCCAGCACTTTGGAGAGGGCAAGGCAGGCAGATCACTTGAAGTCAGGAGTTTGAGACCAGCCTGGCCAACATGGTAAAACCCCGTGTATACTAAAAAATACAAAAATTAGCCAGGCATGGTGGTACGCACCTGTAAGTCCCAGCTACTTGGGAGGCTGAGGAAGGATAACCACTTGAACCTGGGAGGCAAAGGTTGCAGCGAGCTGAGATTGCACCACTGAACTCCAGCCTGGGCAACAGAATAAAACTCCATCTCAGAAAAAAAGTAATATATGATTCTGGACTGAATTATGTACCAGATGAAAAATATTGCTATAAAATACATTAGGGCAATTAACAAAATTGGACTATGGACTGTAGATTAGGTTAAAATGTTGTTTGCTGTGTTTTTCAACTATAACCTAGCTAACAGAATACCCTCACTCTTAGGAAATACACATTCAAGTATTAAGGGTGAAAGGCATAATATATGCCCCCGATGCTCAAAAAGTTTGAAAGAAAAAATAATGTTATATATATGGGAGGAATGATAAAGCCATGTGGCAAAATGTTAAAATGTGGTAAATCTGGATAAATGTTGTATAGAAGTTGTCTGTATTTTTCTGGGAACTTTTCTGTTAATATAAAATTATTTCCAAATAGTTTAAAAAAACAAGCAAACAAAAATATTTTAATACTATGGAGATTACCTTATTATAAGCAATGGCTAAGTCACAGGAGCCTCTTATAAGAATGTGAAGTATTCTGGTTTTTACATAGTCATACTTTTCACTTTCTGAAGAAGTTTTTACCATCACTTTTCTGTTTATTCCATGCCTATTGATGCTGGGTCAGAGGCAGTAGCAGAGGTAGTAACTGCGTTTTACCTTGAGGTTGAAAAACACCAGGCCAAGTGTGGTGACTCATGCCTGGTGTTTAGGAGGTTGAGGCAGGAGCATGACTTGAAGACAAGAGCTCAAGACCAGCCTGAACAACAAAGCGAGACCCCATCTCTACAAAAAATTAGCCAGGCATGTTGGCATGTGCGTGTAGTCCTAGCTGCTCAGGAGGCTGAGGCAGGTGGATCCTCTTAGCCCAGGAGTTCAAGGCTACAGTGAGGCATGATCACACCACTGCACTCCAGCCTGGGAGGCAGAGCAAGACCCTAGCGAGAGAGAGAGAGAAAGAGAGAGAGAGAAGAGGAGAAAGGAGAGGAGAAAGGAAAGGAAAGGAAAGAAGGAAGGGAAGGAAGGAAGGAAGGTAGGAAAAGGAAGAGAGAGAGAAAAAAAAGCAAAACACCTGCCTACCTGCCTTTCAACCTGCTGGATCATCTTTTCTTTAAGAATGTTGGATATTGGCCCCCACTCTCTTCTGGCTTGTAGGGCTTCTGCATAGCAATCTGCTGTTAGTCTGATGGGCTTCGCTTTGTGGGTAACCCGATCTTTCTCCCTGGCTGCCCTTAACATTTTTTTTCTTCATTTCAACCTTGGTGAATCTGAAGATTATGTGTCTTGGGCTTGCCCTTCTTGAGGAGTCTCTTTGTGGTGTTCTCTGTATTTCCTGAATTTGAATGTTGGCCTGTCTTGCTTCAAATTGGGGAAGTTCTCCTGGATAATATCCTGAAAAGTGCTTTCCAACTTGGTTCCATTCTCCCCATCACTTTCAGGCATAACAATCAAATGTAGGTTTGATTTTTTTCACATAGTCCCGTATTTCTTGGAGGCTTTGTTCATTCCTTTTCATTTTTTTTCTCTAGTCTTGCCTTCATGCTTTATTTCATTAAGTTGATCTCCAATCTCTGATATCCTTTCTTCTGCTTGATCGATTCAGTTATTGATACTTGTGTATGCCTTACAAAGTGCTCGTGCTGTGTTTTTCACCTCCATCAGGTCATTTATGTTCTTCTCTAAACTGATTATTCTAGTTAGCAATTCCTCTAACCTTTTCTCAAGGTTCTTGAAAAAAAGCTTCCTTGTATTGGGTTAGAGCATGCTCCTTTAGCTTGGAGGAGTTTGTTATTACCCACCTTCTGAAGCCTACTTTTGCCAATTCGTCAAACTCATTCTTCGTCCAGTTTTGTCCCCTTGCTGGCAAGGAGTTGTGATCCGTTGGAGGAGAAGAGGCATTCCAGTTTTTGGAATTTTCAGCCTCTTTGAGCTGGTTTTTCTTCATCTTCATGGATTTATCTAACTTTAGTCATTAACGCTGGTGACCTTCAGATGGGGTTTTTGTGTGGACATCCTTTTTATTGATGTTGATGCTATTCCTTTCTGATTGCTTGTTTTCCTTCTAATAGTCAGCCCCCTCTGCTGCAGATCTGCTGGAGTTTGCTGGAGGTCCACCCCAGACTCTGTTTGCCTGGGTATCACCAGCAGAGCCTGCAGAACAGCAAAGATTGCTGCCTTTTCCTTCCTCTGGAAGCTTCGTCCCAGAGGGGCACCTGCCAGATGCCAGTGGGAGCTCTCCTGTATGAGATGTCTGTTGACCCCTGCTGGGAGGTATCTCCCAGTCAGGAAGCATGGGGGTCAGGGACCCACTTGGGGAAGCAGTCTGTCCCTTAGCAGAGCTTGAGCTCTGGGAGATGCACTGCTCTCTTCAGAGCCGACAGGCAGGAATATTTAAGTCTGCTGAAGCTGTGCCCACAGCCGACCTTTCACCCAGGTGCTCTGTCCCAGGGAGATGGGAGTTTTATGTATGAGCCCCTGACTAGGGCTGCTGCCTTTCTTTCAGAGATGCCCTACCCAGAGAGGAGGAATCTAGAGAGGCAGCCTGACCACAGTGGCTTTGCTGAGCTGTGGTGGGTTCCGCCTAGTTCCAACTTCCCGGTGGCTTTGTTTACACTGTGAAGGGAAAACTTCCTACTCAAGCCTCAGTAATGGTGGATGCCCCTTTCCCCACTAAGCTCGAGCATCCCAGGTCAACATCAGACTGCTGTGCTGGCAACGAGAATTTCAAGCCAGTGGATCTTAGCTTGCTGGGCTCCATGGGGGTAGGATCCGCTGAGCTAGACCACTTGGCTCCCTGGCTTCGGCGCCCTTTCCAGGAGTGAACAGTTCTGTCTCACTGGCATTCCAGGCCCTACTGGGATATGAAAAAAAAAACGCCTGCGGCTAGTTTGGTATCTGTCCAAACCGCTGTCCAGTTTTGTGCTTGAAACCCAGGGCCCTGCTGGCGTAGGCACCCAAAGGAATCTCCTGGTCTGCAGGCTGCGAAGACCATGGGAAAAGCATGGTACCTGGGCTGGAGTGTATGGTTCATCACGGCATAGTCCTTCACAGCTTCTCTTGGCTGGGATAGGGAGTTCCCCAATCCCTTGTACTTCCCAGGTGATGCAATGCCCACTCCCCCCCTCCCCGCTTTGGCTAGCCCTCTGTGGGCTGTACCCACTGTCTAACCCGTCCCACTGAGATGAGCCAGGTACCTCAGTTGGAAATGCAGAAATTACCCACCTTCTGCATTGATCTCACTGGGAGCTGCAGACCGGAGCTGTTCCTATTCAGCCTTCTTGCCAGCCACCTGTGATTGTTTTTAATAGCTTTGTAAACCAGCTTAAGTCATTTGAAAATCGGAACATACTAAAAATGTAATAAAACATAAATATTCTTAAATATTTTTTTAATCTTTCTTGCATAATGAAGAGCATATTTCGAGATCTTGCAGATTTTTTAGTGTCATTATTATTATTATTATTTTTTTTTTTTTTTTTTTTTGAGACAGAGTTTCACTCTTGTTACCCAGGCTGGAGTGCAATGGCACGATCTCGGCTCACCACAACCTCCGCCTCCTGGGTTCAGGCAATTCTCCTGCCTCAGCCTCCTGAGTAGCTGGGATTACAGGCACGTGCCACCATGCCCAGCTAATTTTTTGTAGTTTTAGTAGAGACGGGGTTTCGCCGTGTTGACCAGGATGGTCTTGATCTCTTTACCTTGTGATCCACCCGCCTCGGCCTCCCAAAGTGCTGGGATTACAGGCGTGAGCCACCGCGCCCGGCCCAGTGTCATTATTTTGAAAGGCATTCTTCTAGTTCTGTAGATAGTATATAATAATGAAAACTGAGTTTATGACACATCTTTTGCATATGTGATATATACTTACCTGTACTGATAATTATAAAAGGTAAAAAATAATTCCACTTTGTATTTCAGGAAATTGAACTTCATATGACAACTAAGGATAAAGTATCTCAATGATCGACATATATATGCAGAAAAAAGTATTATGAAACTGCATTTATTTAGAATTTTCAGCAATTTAGATCAAGAAATCGTGATTTTTTTTTTCCAAGACAAAGCCTCACTTTGTCACCCAGGCTGGAGTGCAGTGGCATGATCTTGGCTCACTGCAACCTCCACCTCCCGGGTTTAAGCAATTCTCCTGACTCATTCTCTAGAGTAGCTGGGATTTCAGGCATGCACCACTACACCCAGCTAATTTTTTTTTTTTTTTTTTTTTTTATTTTTAGAAGAGACAGGGTTTCACCACGTTAGCCAGGCTGGTCTTGAACTCCTGATCTTGTGATCTGCCTGCCTCTGCCTCCTAAATTTCTGAGTGTACAGGCATGAGCCATCACGCCCAGCCAGAAGTCATGATTCTTAAGAATAAAATTCAAAATAATCTCTTCCATTGTCGATTAAGTTCTGTTCATAAATATTTATGCAGCAAAAAAATTGTTTTCAAATAAGGAGCTCAAGGAATTCTATGTAATTTTGGTTTACTTACCATTTATATATAATTATTTTCAAATCTATAAATCTAGTGATTAATTCTATTACCTAAAATGTTTTATAGAATGTTATTACATAATATAAATGTATTATAAATAGTAATGGTGTCATTAACTTAGTTCATTTTACATATTTAGTACCTGTTTGGCTTTGGTTTATAGTTGTTCGTTCCCTGTATAGTGTAGCTTGTACTTGGAAGTAGTAAAAGCAGATTTCTTTATAACTATTTATAGTACAGACCTTTTCCTAAATCAGACTGCAGACCTTTCCCAATTATTTCTAATAAAGTCTACTTACTTCTTATTTATTTATTTATTTGCCTGTATAGTAGTATGTACTACATATACTCTCCAGAAAATGTAATCCTGGACATTTGTCTTATAACTTCCAAGTAATCAAAACCTTGTCACCTGCCATGTAGGCCCTCATGTTACAAAATGTGAAATGTTTAGTTACGGAAAGTGTGTGGCCGGGCATGGTAGCTCACCCCTCTGATCCTAGCACTTTGGGAGGGTGAGGTAGGCAGATCACTAGAGGTCAGGAGTTTGAGACCAACCTGGCTAACATGGCAAAACCCTGCCTCTACTAAAAATGCAAAAGTTTGCCGGATGTGGTGGCATGTGACTGTAATCCCAGGTACTCAGGAGGCTTAGCCATGAGAATTGCTTGAACCAGGAGGCAGAGGTTGCAGTGAGCTAAAATCATGCCACTGCACTCCAGCCTGGGCAACAGAATGAGACTCCATCTCAAAAAAAAAAAAAAAAAAAAGAGAGAGTTTAAGCCAGGTGCAGTGGCTCATTCATGTAATCCTAACACTTTGTGAGACCAAGGCAGGCAAATTGCTTGAGCCCAGGAGTTTGAGACCAGCCTGAACAAAAAAATGAGACCATATCTCTACCCAAAAAAACAAAATCAAAAAATTAGCCAGCTGTGGTGCTGCATGTCTGTGGTCCCAACTACATGGAAGGCTGAGACAGGAGGATCCCTTGAGCCCAGGAGGGTGAGGCTGGGGTATATTACACTTACATAACTGCACTCCAGCCTGGATGACAGAGCAAGACCTGAAAAAAAAAAGATTTTTAAAAAGATCGACTAAATAAACATGTCCTCTTCTTGAATATCAGTATCTCCAGGAGAGTCTTTTTATTAACATATTTATGTCTCTTGTTGAACTATCCATTAAGAGCAGGCAGCAAAAGCTATACAGAATATGCTTTTGAAGATTCTCTATGTTCTTTATTAAGGTTCTCAAGATCTCCTTTTGCCTCCCTTTTGTTCTTAAATGAGATTGAAGTTTACAAGTCTTTAGCCACATCTGTCCCCATAGGGTTGCAAATTTATGATTTCAGAAGTTCCAGCCCCCAATAAGAAGCATTGTCCAATCATTTACAGATGTCCTGTAAGCCAGATTTCATCACAGATAAGTCCATTCCCCGGTCATGTGCCACATTTAAAGTACTGAATTCGGTTACTCTGTAGTCAAAACAACCAAGCCCTGGTCCAGACTGCTGTATCTAGGGCAAGGCCCCGTTGCACTGTCTCTTTTATTCTGCCCTTGCATTCAGTAGTAGCTTTCCCTTTTGCCAGTTGACGTATAGTGACTTCTTTGCAAAACATAACCAGAGTAGGTTATTTGTAATAAAACAACTAAAATAAAAAAATCCTTGACACTGGCATGAAGTATTTTAACAGAATAGTAATGTTTTTATTGTGTCATTGTGATTTTCTATAAAGAAACACCCAAGATTCATTATTTATATTTTTAAAAATTTACAGCTCTTTAACTATATCCAACATTTCACTGTCAGGAGTATAGTCAGGCTTGAAGCTTTGTTAGAAACCCATGACCCAATCCATTCCAACACTTCCTTTAGCTTATGGCTTCTGTTCATTTGCACTGTCCAAAAAGGTACTGCTATCATTTATAGTCATTCCAAAAAAAAATGTGAACTTCATAAGACATATACAGCAGCATCTGTATGCTGAAAATTACCAAAAAAAAATGCACTGGTTTCTCTTCATAACAAATAAATTTTTCACCTTTTACTAAAGATTTCCTTGGAGAGGAGCAATTATGGGTTTATAGCCAAATTTTTTAATGTCCTGCTTAGGCAGGGCTAAGGAAAAAAAAAAAAAGGAAGAAAATTACCAGAAAAGTATTACTTGCAGATGATTTTGCACCTTAGTTCCCAGGTGCTCCTGTACAGAATATGGAGCTTATGTCCTCTCTTTGAATGATGAGTGATGAAGGAGTTTCAGATGTTACTGAGTGAGCTTGTATTGAGAGTTACAAAGAGAAGTCAGTCTGCCTTTCTTTGACTCTAATTACAGAAAGTGAAGTCACTGCTTTTGCTGTCTTGGATCAAGACCAGAAAGAAATTATTGACACCAATGGAGCTGGAGATGCATTTGTTGGAGGTACAGACTAATTTATTTCATTCTTACTTATAAGAAACACTTTAACCCTTGTTTCTACCACATAACCAATATTTATTAATTTAATAACTTTTAATTTCTTTTTTTTAAATAATTAACTTCTAAAGTTCTTTCCATATGCTTTTATCATTGTCAGTGTTATAAGGGGGTTTTAACACAGGAAAAGTATGTATTTGGAAAAGATAATTTGCTACTATGCCCCAGTAATTTTCACAAGATTAATTGCATCTGTCAGAAAATTGCATAAACAAGCTGCATCAAGTACAGTATATAGTATATTCATAGCCCTTCAGGCTTAAATGTTAACACATTTTTGTTCTTTAAAACAAGCTGTGATGAATATTAAACAGTATGCTAATAACTAAGGATGATATCTTTGGATTACATCCTTTGGTTAAAACATCTGTTTCAAACACAATAGTGGATGTTTGTTATACTAGGAAGGGTTAAATTTTTGCCTAATTTAGGCTCAGTAAGAACTGGCAAATTTTATAAGAACTAATGATTTTGGGAATGAATACTCAAAAATAAAATCAAGACAATAGAAGATTTTTGGCTTGATGACTTAGATTCATCTAAAATCTGATTCAAAAATTTTTTTGATAAGTCTAAATTCCTTCTAGTTAAGTGTAGTTAATTAAGCTAGTTTATAGTCTCTGGAAAGCTTTAGCTTCCTTAAAGATAGCCCAGAGGGGTCTTTCCTGGTCTCTGTTTCTTTCTCTTAACATTAAGTGAGACAAGATTAAAAAAAAAAGCAAGCAACTGGACCTGACCATTGTCCATTTTTCTCTGGAGGATAATTTGAATCACGGGAAACGTATTTAAGTTTATGTAATGGTTTTAACTTAATATTTTATTTTAATGGCCTTTTACCAGCATAAGTTTTTAGTTTTCTTTCTTTGAAACTGTTCATGCCCAGTCTTTCTCCTTCCTTCCTTCCTTCCTCTCTTCCTTTCCCATTCCCTTCCCTTCCCTTCCCTTCTCTTCCCTTTCCCTTCCCTTCCCTTCCCTTCCCTTTCCCTTTCCCTTTCCCTTTCCCTTTCCCTTTCCCTTTCCCTTTCCCTTTCCCTTTCCCTTTCCCTTTCCCTTCCCCTTCCCCTTCCCTTTCCTTCCTTTCCACAAATTCCACCTCCTGCATTCAAGTGATTCTCCTGCCTCAGCCTCCCGAGCAGCTAGGACCACAGGTGCATGCCACCACACCCAGCTAATTTTTGTATTTTTAGTAAAGACAGGGTTTTGCCATGTTGGCCAGGCTAGTCATGCCCAATCTTAAATGAACTATTAACTATTAGGATGCACCATGTCCTGTATTCTTTGGAAAGAGTCTGTATCACAGACAACATTCTACTTTACCATCATGCTTGTGTTTTTTATTTCCTTGCGCGGGAAGTCTTTATTATAGATAATATTAGAGTACTTAGCAGCTAGTTTTCCTGTTTTATACTCTTCAGAGCTATAGATGTATGTAAGCTAAAAATATTTTATTCTGAATTTAGCCATATTCTGTAATACATTAAGAAAACCTTAGTGATTTTTTAGTTAGAAATTGGTCAAACCAGGAATCTTAGTCTAGAAACTTTTATACCTCATATGTGCATTACTTAAGTACTGTACTTTAATATCTTTAAAACAGGAAGTGTTCTATTTCTTTGACATTCAGTAGGACACATAATGAGGCCATCATAGATATGATGGTGACCTAAATAGCCACTACCTCTGGCCTTGGGTTAGAGGCCCTGCAACAGCAGGTTCTGTTACAGATGTCTAACTATCTGTAATGCTACCAGCACTAGGTGAGAACATACAGACTTTCTGAGGGAGGATGAGACCATTCTTAGAATATTGAGGTAGGACCAGCTAGCTACCATTTGTGTTGTGGTTACAGCAATAAATAAACTACTTCATGAAAGCAATTGGATTTTTTGTTAGAGGATTTTTCAGTCTCTTTTTAGCCTACTTCATCATATTTATTATTGCAGTATAGTAGGTAAGTAAAAAAGAAAGAGAGGCTGGACGTGGTGGCTCATGCCTGTAATCCCAGCACTTTGAGGGGCTGTGGTGGGCAGATCACATGAGGTCAGGAGTTAGACCAGCCCGACCAACATGGAGAAATCCCATCTCTACTAAAAATACAAAATTAGCCGGGTGTGGTAATCCCAGCTACTCAGGAGGCTGAGGCAGGAGAATCGCTTGAATCCAGGAGGCAGAGGTTGGGGTGAGCCAAGATCACGCCATTGCACTCCCACCTGGGCAACTAGAGCAAAACTCCACCTCAAAAAAAAAAAAAGAGAGAGAGAGAGAGAAAGAATATAGAACAAAGATCCGCACTCTTTTTTTTTTTTTTTTTTTTTTTTTTTTTTTTTGGTAAAAGGTCAAATAGTGAATATTTTAAGCTTTGTAAGCCATATACAGGCTATATTGCATATTCTTCTTGTTTTGTTTTCTTCCTTGTGTTTTGTTTTTTTACAACACTTTTAAAATGTAAAAACCTTTCCTAGCTCTCCAGCTGTACAAAAACATACCATAGGCTATAGTTTGCCAAACCCTTTGGTAATCATTGGCAGATTCCTTAGTTTATTCATTTCATTTCTAGCATTTCAAAGTTCCAAACATTTGATTTCACTACACCTTGTTGAAATCAGAATAGAGAAAGTGGAAGGCAGGTAGAAACTAAGCAGGACTTCACTGGTAATACCTCAATTAGATTGCCATTTTTCTCAATGTGAGCCTGTTCAGTTCCCAAGGTAATCAGATCCCAAAACATTGGGTCATGCAATGAGATGAACATCCTAATGTCAGTTATTAATCGAATACTTATGTTGGCATATTTAGCACAGTCTGTCAAATGTGAGTCAAGCTACAAAGTAACAACAATAGATAACCTTTATAAAACATCTACTAGCCAACCAATATCTTAAGCACTTTATATATATTAACTAATTTAGTGTTCACAAAAGCTTCTTGGAGTGGATTATTTTTACCCCTATTTTACTGATTGAAAAAAACAGACAAAGAAAGGTGAGATAATGGACCCATAGTCTCATGGCCAGAGAGTAGCAGAGCCAGGATTCAAACCCAAGTAGTCCGGCTCTAAAATCAATGCTTTTACTCACCACACTAATACTGCTTCTCTAAACATTTATGTAAATCTCATCATTAGAAATGAGAACCACAGATCAGCCTTCCTGACAAAAGCTAGTCTTGTCAGAGAATCTTCCTGTTATCTGAACACATGACTTCATTTATTGAAGAGGATCTTTAGTAATCTGATAGGGTTGTAAGGACTCTAAGGTAAGATTGTTGCGGAAAAGAAAGAAAAACTGAAAGGGAAGAGAATCCAAGAATTGTAGTCCCTGGTGAGTTTGAACCAAGAGCTTTTTGCTAAGCAGTAGAATCGATTTCACTGCAGAGATATAGAAAGCCAGATAATAAACTTGTTTGGCTAGCATGGACTCCAAATAAGAGAGTTATATGAATCAACTGTTTAATAGTGAAGCAAGATATTTCCCTAATCCCTTCTCAGGCAGAAACTGGGGTGCATGGGTACTGTAACTAGCAGCCACTTTGGTGCCAGCATGAGTGAACTCCACTCACTTGCTGCTCCACCCCTCACAGGTGAGCAGGTGCAGGAGCTGGGGCAATCACTTTTTGGCACTGGTTGCAAGAGCGAACTCCATACCAGCCCCATGGCAGCATTTAAGGGAAGGTGCCCGTGACCCCTGAATCTCCAGAGGAAGTGTTACACTTTTAACTTTGCTGTCTGCAGACAGCTTAAGTGTTAACAGTTCAGTGGAGGGTCAGTGTGACAGCCTTTTGCACCCACACTCATGGCACCCAACTTTTTGTACAGCATCCAGGATGAATGAGGTCACAAAAATGAATTGGAAATGGTACGTGCAGGGGATTTTATTGCTGATGAAAGTGGCTCTCAGCTGGAATGGGAGCTGAAAGGGGCATGGAGCAGGAAGGTAATCCCCTGGAGTCCAGCCATCCCCAGCCATGGTCTCCAACATCCAGTTGCTTCTCCTCTTCTCTTTTCTTTGTTGGCTGAGTCTGAGATTTTTATGGGCACAGGATTGGGGGTGGGGTGGGCCATGGATGGTTTTAGAAAAGGCAACATTTGAGCAGGAAAACAAGGATGTAAGTTCTCACTTTGGCCCATGGTATTAGGCTTTTTGGCATTAGGGTGGGGCCCTCACCAGAGACCCTCCCTCTTCTGCCCAGAATTTGCCTGCCTCCTGTCCCTATCAATAGCATCCGTCTGGGCCGGGCGCGGTAGCTCACGCCTGTAATCCCAGCACTTTGGAGGCCGAGGCAGGTGGATCACAAGGTCAAGAGATCGAGACCATCCTGGTCAACATGGTGAAACCCCGTCTCTACTAAAAATACAAAAAATCAGCTGGGCATGGTGGCTTGTGCCTGTAATCCCAGCTACTCAGAAGGCTACTCAGAAGGCTGAGGCAGGAGAATTGCCTGAACCCAGGAGGCGGAGGCTGCGGTAAGCTGAGATCGCGCCATTGCACTCCAGCCTGGGTAACGAGAGCGAAACTCCGTCTCAAAAAAAAAAAAAAATAGCATCTGTCTAATAATCTGAAGCATCCATCTTACAATAGAAGTGATCTTGTTAGTTGGAAATACTAAAAGATCCATTTGTTAAAATGCACTGCTCCCTCTCCACACCAGCAAGAGCCTTTCTACTGGGATTAGAAATAACAGCTGTTGGCCTGGCACAGTGCCTCACACCTATAATCCTAGCAATTTGGGAGGCCAAGGCTGGCAGATCACATGAGGCCAGGAATTTGAGACTAGCCTCGCCAATGTGGTGAAACCCTGTCTCTACTAAAAATACAAAAAATTAGCCTGGCATGGTAACATGTGCTTGTAGTCCCAGCTACTCAGGAGACTGAGGTCCGGCCCATATGGAAAAATTAACAAAATGGATCAAACACTTAAATGTAAGTACTAAATCAGCCAAGTGTGGTGGCTAATGCCTGTAATCCCAGCACTTTGGGAGGCCAAGGCAGGTGGATCACTTGAGGCCAGGAGTTCACGACCAGCCTGGTCAACATGGTGAAACCCTATCTATCTCTACTAAAAATACAAAAATTAGCCAGACATGGCATTGCATACCTGTAGTCCCAGCAACTTGGGTGGCTGAGGCAGGAGAATCACTTGAACCCAGGAGGCAGAGGTTGCAGTGAGCCAAGATCTTGCTACTGCACTCCAGCCTGGGTGACAGAGTGAGATCCTGTCTCAAAAAAATTAATTAATTAATAAAATAATAGCTGTTGACTCCTTCCACCTTGGACATGAATCTCAGAGAGGCAGTGGCAGCTTTTACGTTTACTATGTAGTTCATTTTTCTTTGCTTTGTTGCCCAATTATCTTCTTTCTGATTGACCATTCTATCTTTGGATGGCTGATATAACTTATAACTTTCAAGTTTTGCTGGCCCAAGAGTATTTCCATCTTTTGTGACTTTGCATATCTACATTTTAGTCCACTTTGTGGTTATGTAACTCTCTGAAGGACAATAATTTTCTTTCCATAAATTTCAAGTTTTGGATAAAGCATCACTCCAACTACCATATGCTAATTATCTGTGTAAGTACCAGAGTGACATGTGTTCCTCTAGCCAGCTAAATAGATATATGACTACATCATGGATTTTCATGTATAATTTAAAAATAAGTAACCCAAATGTACATAAATTAAATTAAATTCATAGTTCCATCTCACAGGTTTAGTGACAGTAAAAAATCCCTCCAACCTCTACAAGCATCACTCCTTGTTCTATTTGGCAATCTTAAGCACCTTGTGAACTTTGGGAGGCTGAGGTGGGCAGATCACAAGGTCAGGAGTTTGAGACAAGCCTGGCTAATATGGTGAAACCCCATCTCTATTAAAAATACAAAAATTAGCTGGGTTTGGCAGCATGTGCCTATAGTCTCAGATATTCGGGAGGCTGAGGCAGGAGAATTGCTGGAACCCAGGAAGCAGAGGTTGTGGTGAGCCAAGATTGTGCCACTGCATTATAGCCTGAGCAACAGAGAGAGACTCCAACTCAAAAAAGAAAATAAATAAATAAAGGGAAATTCAAGGACTAATGCTTCCCTCACAGGGAATGCTGGGGGGATTCCTAACAGAATTAAGAAGGATAACTACAACTTTGAGTGGCTATCATGTGATAGCAATGAAAACAAGTATTTTGGTAAAAACTGTGAGGTCACTGGCCATAGGACACAAGTCTAAGCCTTAGCACCTCAAGACAGTAAAATTGATGACACTGGGAAAAACAGACCATACATTACACACCCAAGATGTCAGGAGAATTAGATGGATGGATGAAAGATTTTTCCACTTGGGTTTTTAAAAAAAAATTAATAAACTTTATATTTTTGGGCAGTTTTAAGTTTACCAAAAAATTAAGCAGAAAATACAGAGTTCCCAAATCTTCCCTTATCCTCTTACTCCCCAGTTACTCCTTGTGCTTAACATCTTGCATTAGTTAGTGGGTATATTTGTTAAAATTGATGAGCCATTATTGACATATTATCATTAAATAATGTCTATAGTTTACATTAGGGCTCACTCTGTGCTGTATATTCTGTGGGATTTGACAAATATAATAAACTTTATATACCATTAAAGTGTCACACAAAACAGTTTTGCTGCTCTAAAAACCCTCAGTGCTCTCTACCTATTCATCCCTCTTTCCTTGCACCACAGCTCCAGTCCATGGCAATTACTAACTTTTTTACTATCTGCATAGTTTTGCCTTTTCCAGAATGTGATATACAGTACCGAGTTGCTTAACGGGGAGGATATGTTCTGAGAAATAGATCTCTAGGTGATTCTGTCATTGTGCAAACATCAGCGTGTACCTCCGCACACCTAGGCAGTATAACCTATTGTTCCTATGCTACAATCCTGCATAACCTGTTACTCTACTGAATACAGTAGGTAATTATAACAAAATTTTAAGTACTTGTGTATCTATACATATCTAAAAATAGAAAAGGTACAGTAAAAATAGGGTATTATAATCTTATGAGACCACTGCCATATATGTGGTCTGTCAATGACCAAAATGTTATTATGTGGTGCATGACTATAGTTAGAATCACACAGTATGTAGCCTTTCAGACTGGCTCCTTTGATTTAGCAACATGCATTTAAGGTTCCTCCATGTCTTTTCTTGGCTCGAAAGCTTCTTTCTTTCTTTTTTTTTTGAGATGAAGTTTTGCTCTTGTCGCCCAGGCTGGAGTGCAATGGCATAATCTCGGCTCACTGCAACCTCCACCTCCTGGATTCAAGTGATTCTCCTGCCGCAGCCTCCCAAGTAGCTGGGATTACAAATGCCAGCCACCATGCCCAGCTAATTTTTGTATTTTCAGTAGAGACAGGGTTTCACCATGTTGGCCAGGCTGGTCTTGAACCCCTGGCCTTAGGTAATCCACCCACCTCAGCCTCCCAAAGTGCTGGGATTACAAGCATGAGCCACCGTGCCCAGCTGATAGTTCATTTCTTTTTGTTGGCTGAATCATATTTTATTGTATTGATATTGTTTATCCATTCACCTAGTGAAAGATATCTTGCTGTTTCCAAGTTTTGTCATTATGAAAAAAACAGCTATAAACATTTGCAGGCAGGTTGTTGTGAAGACATGTTTTTAGCTCATTTGGGCAATCAAGGAGCATGGCTGCTGGATCATATGGAAAGAAGAGTATGTTTAGTTTTTTTTTGTTTGTTTTTTTTTTCCCATTTATTTTATTGCATTTTAGGTTTTGGGGTACATGTGAAGAACATGCAAAATTGTTGCATAGGAACACACGTGGCAGTGTGATTTGCTGCCTTCCTCCCCATCACCTACATCTGGCATTTCTCCCCTTGCTATCTCTCCCCAGCTTCCCACTCCCCACCGTCCCTCCCCTATTTCCCCCCAACAGACCCCAGTGTGTAGTGCTCCCCTCCCTGTGTCCATGTGTTCTCATTGTTCAACACCCGCCTATGAGTGAGAACATGCGGTGTTTGATCTTCTGCTCTTCTGTCAGTTTGCTGAGAATGATGGTTTCCAGGTTCATCCATGTCCCTACAAAGGACCCAAACTCATCGTTTTTGATGGCTGCATAATATTCCATGGTGTATATGTGCCACATTTTCCCTATCCAGTCTATGGTCGATGGGCATTTGGGTTGGTTCCAGGTCTTTGCTATTGTAAACAGTGCTGCAATGAACATTCGTGTACACGTGTCCTTATAGTAGAACGATTTGTAATCCTTTGGATATATACCCAGTGTATGTTTAGTTTTGTAAGAGATTGCCCAATTATCTTCCAAAGCGGTTGTTTGTCATTTTGCATTTTTACCAGCAATGAATAAGAGTTCCCGGTGCTACACATCCTTGCCACATAGGCCACACATAGAACCTCAGGATGTTGGAAAATGAAATAAGTAAAATACTTTTTAATTTTAAAAATTCTTAATATTTACTTAAAAGAAAAACCTCCCCAAATAAAAGGAACTGTTTAAAATTACATGCGCTATATCCCAAACTCACTGATCTATTCCAGTGCTTTGTCAGCTTATTCACTTTGTTGTGTGTTTATGGTCTTCAGAAGACACTGACAAGCCATGGAGAATTCACCTCAGATCCCTAAGAACTGGGTGCAATGATCTAATTAGTTATTTGCATTACTGATTGCAATAATCCTATAATTCCACTACTGCCTCCATCCCTTGCCCCACCCTTGCTCATTCACTTAAGTTACCAATGTTCTTTATCTATGAGTTATATCAAACTTCACACTGTATAGTAGTGACAAGCTAATTACATAGTTATTAAGAGATAATGTGGGAGTAGTAACATAAGTTATCATGTAATTACCTTTGTTCTTAGAGGCATTACCATGTTATTAAAGCAAACTTGATATAATATTTTACAGCAACTGACAGTACTAAACTCAATTCTTCCTGTCTCCCTGCACAAACTTTGTTGTTAGTCATTTCTGGGTCAATCTGGTTTTTCATTTCCTTGTTTATTTTCCATCTTTCTTAGCTATCTGTCCTTTAGTGATGATTTATATACCATCTTAAACTGGCCTACTTAAACTTACCTTCTATAACAATGATTACCAAATATATGCTGCCACATTGTATAGGAGGCAGTCAACTTAAAGGCGCTACATTCTTTTTAAAGGCTTTTATTTTCATTATCTCTAGCTGCTTTAGGAAAGGGAACAAGATACAAATTACAACTTTGACTAATCTGAATCCTCAATTTACTAGACTTATGCCATGACTGCTTCTATACTACATTTTTATTATAAGAAACAAAAGAAAGTAAAAACCTGGAATCTATCAGAAGTACCTGGATTCATTCCATCAACTAACAGCTATTGAATGTCTAGGTACTGGGCTTTGGGTGCACCAAAGGAGTCAAAGTTGAATAAAGCACAGTATTTGTTCTTGAGGGTTTTATAGCTTTAGGAGAGAAAGCACATGTGCACTTTAAAAATAACACCTCAATTTGGGGACATTTAGAAATGCAGGAGAAGGTGACATGAGCTGGGTGTTGAATGAATAACATTTTGCAGAGATAGACATTATAAGCAGAAGAAAAAGCAGTGCTGTTGACAGGACAAAGCTTAGCTTGCAATATACTAAAAGGTCAGCTGAGTTGGGGACACAGCAGGAAAGACAAAATGGGGACATACTGTCAAGGATCTTTTACAATGTGATATAGACTTTTTTTGAGATGGCATCTCATTTTATCACCCAGGTTGGGGTGCAGTGGCACAATCTCGGCTCACTGCAACCTCTGCTTCCCAGGCTCAAGCAATCCTTTCACTTAGCTGGGATCACAGGTGTGTGCCACCATACCTGGCTAATTTTTATTTTTTTATAAAGAAAAATTTCAGTTTTGGAGTCTATAATTTTTTTGTATTCTTGGTAGAGATGGGGTTTCACCATGTTGCCCAGGCTAGTCTCAAACTCCTGAGTTGAAGTGATCCACCCACCTCAGCTTCCCAAAGTGCTGGGATTACAGGTGTGAGCCATCACACCCGGCCTGATTTGGATTTTATACTGTAATCAGTGGAGAGCCAACCAAACTCTGAGCAGGGGAGGCACATTACATTGCTTTTGGGCAGCTAACCCTGGTAGAAGAGTAGAATACGAACTTACTAGGAAAGAGACTGCTTGCAGAGAGTTCAAATGGGAATCTACTGCAACATTCTTTCCAGAAATGGTTCTCAGTGTGTTTGTTCCCTGAACCAGCTGCTTCACCATCACTTAAGTCCCATCAAGGATCTACTAAATCAGAAACTCTGGGGGAGGGTCCAGCAATTGATCGTTTAACAAGTGTTCCAGGTGATTCTGATGCACGCTCAAGTTTGAGAACCACTGTTCTGGGTGATAGATAGTAAAGGAAGAAGAAAAATAAACAAGTTTGTTGATTTGATGTGGGTGCTAACAAAAGTTAAAGAGTTAAGAACAATTCTGTGGCTTGAGGTAAAGAAACTGTGGAAAATGAAACATAGGTTTCAGTGCTCTTCACTAGAGATTTTCACTGCCTCCTTTGTGGAGGAGATACTTTTTACCGCATTTACACCTGAAATGAAGGGATGGCAGCAAAGATCCTAGGTAGGACAGGACAAGGTTCTATTACCTGCTGAATTAAATCCTTCCCACTGGACATTTTGGCGAACCAAATCTCTAAGTTTGAGAGTGCACATGTGTGTATTAGGGGACTTGAGAGTGATGTCAGGAATCAACTTGAAGACCTACTGGTTAACTTTAAAATATATTTTATGAAATCTTGACTGGAGCCTCTGACCTGTATGCTACTGCCTATTACAGCAGGAACTGATGTTCAGGATTATGATCCTGAGAATAAATTTTTCATATCTGTACTGTAACTACTTAGTACAATTGTTATTAAACATCACCTTCTTTCCTAACACATGTATTCTCTCCACAGCATCCTCTATTTTAAATGACACTAAAGGTAGTGTGAATCAGTCTGTTTCTGGATTAGTCATATACACACCCAGGCTGAAGTGCACTGGCACAATCATGGCTCATTGTTGCCTCGACCTCCTGGGCTCAAGAGATCCTCCCATCTCACCCTCCTGAGTAACTGGGACTATAGATGTTTGCTACCAGGCCTGGCTAATATTTTTATTTTTGATAGAGATGGGGGTCTCACTATATTGCTGTGGTTGGTCTTGAACTCCTGGGCTCAAGTTATTGTCCCACCTCAGCCTCCCAAAGTGCTGGGATTACACGCCTGAGCCACTGCACCTGGTCTAGCATGGGTTCATCTTAAACCAAGGTGACCTGATCCTAAAGTATGCCCTAGTCTCTTATTTCCGGACTCATTCTAACCCCTTCTGATAATATACCTCAATAACCAAATTCCTAAATATACTGACTAAATGGTCTTCATTTGATGGTAGGGGGCAAATCAGTTTGCAGCTGTGCATGTGATTGACTGATATATTCATTTATTTAATATTTACCGAGTACTCTATGCCAGGCACTGTGCTGGGTCCTGTGGATACGCTGGTGAATAAGACACATACAGTTCCTGTTTTCCTGAAACTTACATTATGTAATGAGGGAGATAAACAAAAACAAGTAAACAAATAATAAGACAATTCCAGAGAATGTTAAATACTACTATGAAAAAGGGGAGAATTTCAGATAGGATGATTAGAGAAAAGCCGACTTTTTAAAGAGTAGGGGACGAATATTCTAGGCAAAGTAAACTCCACTGTATAAAGTATCTAAGGCCTGAAAGAAGACTGACAGCCTGCAGGCAAAGGTGAAAATGGAATTAAATGAGGATATAAGCATAGCAGATCATATAGATACTTTTAGATCACGATAGGAGCTTGGATTTTTAGGCTAAGTGCAGTGAGAAGCAACAGAACGGTTGTAATCAGGGGAATGAAATAATTCAACTTCTTCCTAAAGTGATTTTGGCTACTATAGAGAAAATGGAATGAAGTTCCAGAAAGAGTAAAGGCATAGACATCAGTTAGGAAAATACTATAGTAAGTGGAAAACAGGCCTAAGCTAAAGTCATGACAGAGAAATAGAAGTAGACAAATTTAAGATACATCCTTAAAACAGAATCAAAAGAACTCACTGATGGTTTGGAGAGAGGGAATGGAAGGACTCAGGAAGGATGTCTAGGTTTCTAGCTTGAGATATAAGCTGTTTGATGTTCCATGTCTGTTTGATGTTCCATGTATTGTATGATAGATGGATCACATTACAGGGAACATTTCCAGAACTATAAATATGGGAAGAAGGTAGTAGACAAGGCATGCAAACACAATGTTTATAGAGCCCATCCACATATTACTCTTTTAAGAAAAATCACTTCCAGCACTGCTGAATGTTTTGTTCATGTAAATCAACCTTTACTATTAAATGGACTAAAGGGTAGGCATCTGGCTCAAGGGCAAACAACTTCTGGTTTTCCTAGTGTTCTACTTATGACACTGCATAAAAAGTGAATTTGAGCTAATAACCCAGTGTTCTCTTTTAGAAGCCACAGTGGAAAACAGGCTGGGAAGCTGACTGTGAGACAAAGAAGCAGACATGCAGTGTAGCTCAGTAGCATTAATTAGTGAAGCACTGGAGTAAAGATTCATGAATATCTGCTGCTGAGGTCTCTAGAACTGTCTTGAACCTAGAATCACCATCTGGCTATCCACTAATCTTTTTTTTGGTTTGTTTTTTGAGACAACTGTTTCTCCGTTACCGAGGCTGGAGTGCAGTGGCACAATTTCAGCTCACTGCAACCTCCGCCTCCTGGGTTCAAGCAATTCTCCTGCCTCAGCCTCCCAAACAGCTGGGACTACAGACGCATGCCATCACGCCCAGCTAATTTTTTGTATTTTTAGTAGAGATGGGATTTCACTATATTGGCCAGGCTGGTCTCAAACTCCTGACCTCATGATCCACTGCCTCGGCCTCCCAAAGTGCCAGGATTAGAGGCGTAAGCCACCACACCTGACCTATCTTCAGTTTTATAAATGAGGAAACAGGCTTAGAGATGTTAAGTAACTTGTCCATAGTCTCTCTCTTAGTTTGTGCTGCTACAACAGAATACTTGAAACTGGGTAATATATAAAGAGCAGAAATACATTGCCTCACAATTATGACAGCTTTGAAGTTCAAGATCAAGCTGGTGTCTGGTGAGGGTGGAAGGGTAAGCCAGAGTGCAAGAGCAAGCTAACCAAATGCTGCATGAAGCCTCTTTTATAAGGGCCTTAATCCCATTAATGAGAGAGGAGCCATATGGCCTAATCACCTCTTAAAGTCCCCACCTCTTAATACTATTACATTGACAATGTTAGAATTTTAGAGTGGGCATATTTGAACGATAGTAGTCCCACAACTAGTTAACAGTGGTACCAGGACTTAAAACCACATCTTTTGACCCAATGTCTTAACCACTATGTTATAATGTATTCCTTACCAAAAAAAAAAAATTACTTAACCTGAACTAGGTGAAATAGGTTTATGCTCCCTGACTGAAAGAGTCAAAGGAAACATTGCCTTGAAGCTCAAGTATGGCTGCCCTACTATATCCTGCTCCTCCCCATCAAACGAGCTCTCTCACAGGCTGTCATTCTCAAGAAAATTGCATAGAATAAATTACTGTATTGTAGAGGTTTTGAGATGCACATAAAAAAAGATGATATAATCATAAATCCATATCCTTTATGTTTTGTTTTTGAATATCTTAATATGGAAGAATGATCTAAATACAATTGTGAAACATCAATTTCTTCTACCTTTTGAAAAATTAGAAGAGCGAGTTCTAGAGGTGCCCTCTTATTTAATAATATTTTACAACCTGCTACTTTTTGGCTTAAAGATTCAATTCAGGGTTGAATTTGGCTTAGGACTACATGCAAAGATAAACATGTGACATAGCATTTCAAAGACAAAGAAAACCCAACATCTTTTGCTGTTCTTTCTGATGGAGTCTGTTATCCTTAGGCTTTAGAACTGGTCATCCTGAGATATTATAATTTTTATTATTAGGTCAAGGCAGTAGTGCAAGAAGGCATAACAAGTTTACCATAAAGCACTAAATAAATTATTGTAATATGGGAAGATGTGCTTTAACTATGATGGTCAAACTTATTTTTCATTTTTTCAAAAAAACAACCCATATTTGCTTGACTACAGCATCATGAGAGAAGGTCAAATTTATTTTTAATAAATTTCCAGTTTTCATCATTCTAGGTGGGTGACTTTTTTCAACTGTGATTTGTTTTTCTAGACATTTGCAAGAGGGCAGGTAGTGTTCATGTGAATGCTTTTCATAAAGCTTAGTAGCTAAGGCAGTTTCTATAGAAGGTAAGCAACTCCTCACTCTGAAGCTTGCCTTTTGCACAATGTGCATCAACTTTTATTGTTAAGATGATGACTAACTTAAAGCAAGCTAGAATATTTTAGAATCTGCTTTAATCAAGGTATTTAGAAATATGGGTGGCATTGACAGTTTTATGTGTTTAGGTCACGTTATGTTACAAAAACATTTAAGTAGAATAAAGATGCAAATTGGATTTTTCCACAAAGACATGTTTTATTTTTTGAAACAGGGCTTTGTTTTGTCACTCTGACTGGAGTGCAGTGGTGTGATCACAGCTCACTGTAGCCTTGACCTCCTGGGCTCACGCAATCCTCCTACTTTGGCCTCCTGAGTAGCTGGAACTATAGGCGTGCACCACCATGTCCAGCTAATTTAAATTTTTTAAATTTTTTAGAGATGAGAGTCTCACTATGTTGACCAGGCTCATTTTGAACTCTTAGGCTCAAGTGATCCTTCTGCCTTGGCCTCCCAAAGTGCTGAGATTACAGGTATGAGCCATTGCGCCTG
Source organism: Sapajus apella (assembly GCF_009761245.1). Classification (NCBI taxonomy): domain Eukaryota; kingdom Metazoa; phylum Chordata; class Mammalia; order Primates; family Cebidae; genus Sapajus; species Sapajus apella. The sequence goes on from NW_022437034.1 coordinate 5,866,440, forward strand.
GCTTAAATTATTTTATAATTGCTTTACTACTTCTTTTAAGTTGATTTTTCAGAAAAAAATTACGCATTTCTTCTGGTATAAGTACAGATCACTGTATGTTTACATTGGCTTTGGTTCTAATTGTGTTCTAGTGGTAGCCTAATTACTAGAGTGAGAAAAAGTCTGAAAACCCCTTAGCCATTAAATTCATATATTTAACAAGTCACAACTTTGATATCTTGATCTACCTGGAAACACCATTAAAAGTGCTTGGCTATTAATACTAGGGAAAGTTTTAATAAAAGCTAATTAAGGTACAAAACTCCCAAGTGCTTAACTGATTTTAGGGGCTAAATTTCTGGCACTTCTAATTATCCTCTTATGGCTTTACTTAGTGTTTCACAACCATGACAGATGACAATGAAAAACTGCAGTGAAATTCATCCACCCTGACACTGTGCTAAGAACCGGCTTCTCCCTCTCCAAGTAAAATCAATACTCTGTTTGAGTAAACACGTTTACAGCTTTATTAGGATGTCTTGCTTGTTCTGTAACAGCTACTTGAAGCTGTGGTAACAAATCGACTCAACTCAGTTAAACCTAGAGAGCTGGGTAAGAGGCCCATCAATAAGGTTGTTATAAAAATAAACTGCAGGAGATCAGAAAGCTGGAGCAAACAGTCTGGTAAATGTCAATATTTTCCCTTATAGAGGATTACAAAACTAGTGAGATCATGCAGAAAGTCTTTTATCCTCCTTTAAAATGTTACTTGTTTCAATTGAATAAAGCATTTCTACTTTTTGTGCACAGCTCTTCTGAATTAAATTTTCACTTACTAATTCCCATGTGCATCTAGAACAGGAGGTTGATATAAATACTTGGTATTTTTCATGTCATTTCAGATTCTTTATTTCCCTCATATTTAGAGACATATTTTGGTCTACACTGACTTTACAAAACAACCTTATCCAAGTTATCTGGAATACCTGTGGTGGTTCAGTCTTACTTTCTATTAACGAAACAAAATTTTTGTCATCTACATTTGGGAGGTCATTTCAATGCAGTGTTCACTCTGTATATAATATTAGTAAGACTGATGTACATTCAAAATGAGGCCTTCCATGTTTTTACATTTAACAAGAGCGCACACTATTGACTTTAAATATGTTGCACAACCTCCTGACTGGTGGTAGTACATATAAAATGTCTCTTGCCTGTTAGGAGCAAGCCTCCAGAGTGGGTATAGCTCTACCAAACAAGGACTCATAACCCCTCGCTTAGATGTTCACAGGTTGCTCAAAGAACTAACATCTGGCAGGAAATTCCCACTTCAATTTGGCTAGCTTAGAATATCCAGATGTGACAAAGTAACGGTTTCCCCCAGTGCTCAGATGTAAACTTTTTGTATTTTCTACATAGCCTAGTTAGTAAAATTTTGTTTTGACTCTATATTGACTACCAATTAGTCATGAATTGAAATAACAATTTGTGACCCATATTTTAGAAAACTGATTTTTCAGGGAAAATAATAAACATTAAATTTTGAAATAACTGAAAAAGGTCCTGTGCCTGCCAGGGTAAGGTCTGACCTAGCAGGTATTTGCATAATGAAAACCAGGCCAGATGCAGTGGCTCACACCTGTAATCCCAGCATTTGGGAGGCCAAGGCATGTGAATCACCTGAGGTCAGGAGTTCCAGACCATTTTGACCAACATGGCGAAACCCTGTCTCTACTAAAAATACAAAAATTGGCCAGGTGTGGTGGTGCACACCTGTAGTCTCACCTATTTGGGAGGCTGAAGCTGGAGAATCGCTTGAACCTGGGAGGCAGAGGTTGCAGTGGGCCAAGATCACACCACTACACTCCAGCCAGGCTACAGAGTGAGACTCTGTCTCAAAAAAAAAAAAAAAAGAGAAAACCAAAGCTTAAGTGGTGTCAGATGGTGTAATTGTTGACATGTACAAGAAGTAAATTTAGAGCAAATGTTTCTTTAAGATAGTTCAGCAGAACACACCCTCCCACATAAAGTGAGCAACTGAGAAGCAATGTGTCATATACAGGCAAGTGGTCAGTATTATAGCTATAAGAAAGAATAAATGTATTGTCCTATAGCTATGGCTATGAGAATAACTTCTCATTCCTTCTTTGTGGTGGCTAAAAGTGGAAACTTACCAAGTTCTGTTAACATAGTATGGGACATTGTATTTGAATTAAAAACAAAACCAAAAGCCCTTCGATTTAAAAATGCTGTTAATTTAGGAAGAAAGCTCTTGAAGAGTGCTGCTAAACAGTATATTGTACTAATATAGATAAGATGCCCCTTTGCCCCAGTCCCTTTCAAAATACTGCTTTAAAAGTCATTCTTCTTCATGGAACATAGATGTACAACAATGAGTCAGAACTTGATTTTAAAGCTAATGTGTGATCTTTTGATGTGGTTCCCAAAATAAAAGTTTAGCATACACTTCTGTTTATTGTTTAAACATCAAGACAAACAAAAAACTCTCCTTCTATGATTTGAGATATTGACTTGACCTATATATTTCCAAGAGGTCTAAATAACAGACAGCTTCACTGACAACTTTTTCTTTTTTGGAGATAGAGTCTAACCATGTCACCCAGGCTGGAGTGCAGTGGCACAATCCTGGGTCACTGCAACCTCTGCCTCCTGGGTTTAAGCAATTCTCCTGCTTCAGACTCTTGAGTAGCTGGGATTACAGGTGCCTGCCATCGTACTCAGCTAATTTTTTGTATTTTTAGTAGAGGCGGGGTTTTGTTGTGTTGGCTGGGCTGGTCTTGAACTCCTAACCTCAAGTGATTTGTCCACCTTGGCCTCTTAAAGTGCTGGGATTACAGGCATGAGCCACTGCACTCAGCCTTAACTGACAACTTTCATTTGGATTATGGACATAAGTAAATGCTGCATCATGAATTCAGTAATCTGGCTTCTAGTCTCGTATTTGCAATTAACTCCCTTGGACAACTCATTTTACATTTCTTTGGGCTTTACTTTTTTCATTCAGCAAATGGCAGCTTTTGAATAGACCACAGTTTTCCTACCTGACATCATAAGCCACCAAATAAAATGTGGATAAGGAAAAATGGGAGTTTGTTTAATCTTATTTCATTCTTCCTTAAACTTTTTTGAATTTTTAATTTTTTGTGGGTTCATTTCATTCTGATTCAGATAAGACTTCATTTGAAAAGAGCTTCACTATTGAAAATTATTTGAAAACCAGAAAATATGATTTTAAAAAAATTTCCTTTCAGCACTAACACTCTAAACAATATAGTTAAAAACACAGGGGCAAAGTAATAGCTGCTGGGATAAGATGATGGTAAAACCTTATTTATGTGAAGCTATGTTTATGCCCTAATTCATAAGCAAGATAATTAATTTTGTTATTATTAACTCAATTCAAAAACCTGCATTTGATCAACTAAAAATTTCTCATAGCAGGATGGTTCTAAAATTTTAAGAGCATTTGATTACAGAAACCAGTTTTTAATTTGCCATTTACTTCGTGGGCTAGAAATAAAATATATCTACGCTCTATAAAATGTCAATGTGAACTGGATAATTAAATGAAAAATAAATTAAAAGCCTGTGTTTATACCCCAGGTTTCAGAACTTACATATCTGAAGAGAGAGTAGCTGTTAATTTGATAATCATGCTGCTAATTTTGTTTTATTAAGACCTCTGCTGATAAATAGCCTTAAAACATCAGAGGTTACATTTCATATAAATTATCCTAGAGTTTGAAATGTTGTGTCTGATGACTTATTTACCACAGTGAAGATTTCTGCCAGGTACTAAGGTTGGCTAGGCTCTGCATCAGTGCTAGACACAATTTGATTTTATTTATTTAGAAATTACTTTAACTACAAAGTCAATAAGGGCACATTGTAAAATGAAAATCAGACATACAGAATGGAAAGTGATTATTTCATTCATCCACTTCCAAGTATATCCACTGTTAACTGTTTGGAGTGTTTCTTCTTGGGACTTTAATATGCATTTATAAATATACATACAACATATACACATAAGGACATTTTTAACAAAATACAAATCACATCATATTATACTTATTGCTTTGTACTTCTCTGTTAACAGGAAGTATTATGTCTTCCTTATTTTTTATTTTATTTTTTGAGATGGAGTCTTGCTCTGTCACCCAGGTTAGAGTATAGCGGCATGATCTCAGCTCACTGCAACCTCTGCCTCCTGAGTTTAAGCGATTCTCCAGCCTCAGCCTCCTGAGTAGCTGGGATTATAGGCATCTGCAACCATGACCGGCTAATTTTTGTATTTCAGTAGAGAAAGGGTTTTGCCATGTTAGCCAGGCTGGTCTTGAACTCCTCACCTCAAGTGATCCAGCCACCTCAGCCTCCCAAAGTGCTGGGATTACAGGTGTGAGCCACCACGCCCTCTTTATATGAAGAAATGGGCCAGATATTAGATAAGCCCAATGTGAACAGAATTCAAGTCATCACCAATCTTTTAGTGGCATAAGAAAACTGGCCAAATAATTTTGTAGAATGAAAAAAAAATGGTTGATCAGTGAATCTTAGACTTGGGATTTCATAGAACACAAAACTAGCCTAAAAGATTTTAGGGATAAACATAGAGCTGGCAAACTTTAATTCTGCTAGATAAGAACATTTTAAAAATCCACTCTTACCAACATAATTCATAAAGCAAGAAAATTTAATTCCCTCAAAGTAGGAAGGGCAAGATTTAAAACTGAATACGTTTAGTTTTATGGAAATTTACTTTCTTGCCCCTGCCTTTTTACATTTTGATATTGACTGATGAAAACTCTTATGTCATAGACTGGTACCGGTCTACAGACCAGTGTTTATAAAACCACTTTGGCTATTTCACCTCCTTTAGAGAGGAAGATAAGATGATGTAGTAATAAAAGGGAGTATAGCAAAATGGCCAGAGCTAAGAACTTGGAGGCCAAATTTTGAGTTTGAATCTTAGCTTTCAATATGGCCTTGGGCAAACTACTTAATCTCTTGAAACTAACACACATGTATTTTGTTATGTCACAATTCTGTTTAAGAGAATGAACTTCAGAAATTTTACTTATGACATTTCCTGTGGACCTCTGCAACTAAATAAAAATTTTCATATCAACATCATTTTCTTAGAATAAGCTTTTCTCAATAGTCATCAAATATAAGAAACCTAAGGTTCATATCTGAGCTTTGGAGTCTGATAGCCTGCATGGTTCAGACTGCCTGTGTCTTATCCACATTTCCAGAAGATAAAGTCCTTTCAATTCCATTATCTATTTTCAATTGCTTCTAGATAGAGGCCATTCAGGATATTAGATCTCTGAGGGAACATTTGTGTTGATGAGAAATTACAGACTTCACTCTAAAATGGTCCAGTATTTCACATGAACTAAAGTGATTTCTCTCTGTCTCTTTTTTAAATCATGGCTGGAGAAGGATAATCTTTACCTTTTTTAACTAACAAAGGCTCAAATAATCATAGACAGTGTTTGTGAAATTTGGTGCTGGTCTAGCTTTGGCTTATCTAAGACTCTGGATGTATAACACAAGTGTAGCATGTAATGAAGCATCCTATCACTGTGCAGCAGTATAGCTCTCTCTTCCTTTCTCTTGCATGAACTTGAACTACTATCTGTGGCGAATGTTTCATATTCTTTTTTTTTTTTTTTTTTTTTTTTATTTTAGAGACAGGGTCTCTCCCTGTTGCAAGACTGTAGTGCAATGGTGACCTCGGCTCACTGAAGCCTCAACCCTCTGGGATCAAGTGATCCTCCCACCTCAGCCTCTTGAGTAGTTGGGACTACAGGCATATGCCACCCTGCTTGGCTGTCCTTGTTCTAGAAACAACTCTTTTAATTTTTCTTTCCTTTTTTTTTTTTTGTAGAGACTGGAGTCTCACTGTGTTGTCCAGGATGGTCTTGAAATCCTGGCCTCATGCAATACTCCTGCCTCTGCCTCCTAAAGTATGGGGATTATAAGTGTGAGCCACCATGCCTGGCTGTTTCATATTCCTAATGACCAAGGCAATTCCACAGTTCACTTGATGGTTTTAAGAAAAATTCTGCTTAAGAAGATGTCCCTTTAGAGCAGAAAGACAAGAAAAAGAGTTGTTGACATCGAGCTGCTTAGCAGTAGGCAGCTGTCATCTTGGTCACCATGAAGACGTGGATCATATGAAGGTTTGTTTTTTGAGTGAAGTGTGAGAAACAATATATTTAATGCTCACCAAGTTGTTTTCTAGTCTTCTGAGTTGCAGAGCAAAGGAATGGGTTAGTGTAGAAAAAAAAATCGCAAGAATTCTGTACCACTTATGTGCATAGCACAATGATGCAGCAATTAAGAAGAATGTGGGAGGAAGCCATAAATGTTTGGGACGAAAGAAACAATGTAAGAATAGAAAATATGAATATAATTAGAGAGTCTTTATGGTTCTCAGAAGTATAGCTAAGTGCCACATGAAAAGGAAGGGCATACTTGTTCTGGAAACAACTCTTTTTAATTTTTTTTTAAAGCAATGTTCTTTTCTAAACATGAATTAGAGAATGAAATAGTTTTTTGTTTGTTTTTGAGACAGGGTCTCACTATGTCACCCAGCCTGGAGTGCAGTGGTGTGCTCACAGCTCACGGCAGCCTTGACTTCCCAGGCTCCAGCAATCCTCCCACCTCAGCCTCCTGAGTTGCTTGAACCACAGGCTCATGCCATCATGCCCAACTATTTTTTTCATTTTTGGTAGAAATGGGGTTTTGCCATGTCATCCATGCTGGTCTTGAACTGCTGAGCTCAAGCTATCTACCTGCCTTGGCCTCCCAAAGTGCTGAGATTATAGGTGTGAGCCACTGCTCCCAGCCTAGAGAATGAAATTAGTGCTCCTTTTTATTAGATGGAAAATAGGAGAATTATTTGCATTGTGATTGCTAAGTGGTTTTAAGAGTCATTTGCATATCATAGGTAATATTTTTAAGGGTAATACATTTTCCCTGCTAAAGCTGTTGTGAGGATTTTTAAAATAAAGAGTATTCTGGCTGGGCATGGTGGCTCATGTCTGTAATCCCAAATGAGTTGTCATTTTAATGAATTGTAATCCAGCACTTTGGAAGTCCTAAGCAGGAAGACTACTTGAGGCCAAGAGTTCAAGACCAGAGTGGGCAACACAGTGAGACTCTCTCTCTACAAAAAATTTAAAAAAAAAAAAAAAAGCCAGGTATTGTGGTGCATACCTGTAGTCCCAGCTACTCAGGAGTCTGAGGTGGGAGGATGGCTTGAGCCCAGGAGTTTGAGGCAGCAGTGAGCTGTCTTTGCACTATTGCACTCCAGCCTGAGTGACAAGAGTGAGACCCCCATCTCCCCCTCCAAAAAAGAGTTTTATGAGGCAGCACAGTTACTTTATTATCATTCAAAATAAAATCTTCTGTTCAGGCATGGTGGCTTATGCCTGTAAATCCCAGCTCTTTGTGGGGCTGAGGCAGGCGGATCACCTGAGGTCAGGAGTTGAAGACCAGCCTGGCCAATATGGCAAAAACCCTGTCTCTATTAAAAATTAAAAAATTAGTCAGACACTGTGGTGGATGCCTATAATCCTATTTAGGAGGCAGAGGCAGGAGAACTGCTTGAACCTGGGAGGCAGAGGTTGCAGTGAGCTGAGATTGTGTCACTGCATTCTAGCCTGGGCGACTCAAAACGAAAACAAAACAAAACAAACCCCAGAATGTTCTAATCTGTATGTGGCTCTTAACCATACTAAATAAAGGTTGTTTTGTTTTGTTTTAAATCCTAAGAATGTTGGCTCTTGGGTCAAGTCTCTACACTTTTATTTGAGAGTTGCATATAAGTGATATAAGTGCCTATGAATAATCTGTCAAAGGTATACTCACTTTCAGTCTAAAGATGATTTGTAGGTCCTGTCCATATCCCTAAGCTGCCATAAAACATATGACTAAATCATATTAGATTAACACAGGCTGGTATTGACAGCCCAGTGGGAACATATTGATTAGGTCCTCTTTCATGTTATTTGTTGTGATTTTTCTTCTCAGTTTCATTTACTGGGAAGACACAGGGGAAGAGATTTCACTGGGAACAACGACAGTGCCTGTCACAAAATGTTCTCAATGTTTCCATTTGTTACTATGGCAGTGACAAAGAGGGTTCCAAATGAAAAGGCAGACCTGCTGTGACAAAGCACAGCAGGACAACAGGAAGAAATTTTCTCCTGACCTGGGAAATTAGGAAATCATACTTAGAGATTATAGAATTGTCTCCATTTCCAAGAGTACAATCCTAGCACTTGGGCTTTTGAGGAAGAATGTGAAACGATTAGTTCTATCAGGGCTGGCCAGCAACAAATAAAGAGCAAATAGCTGGAATTACAGCCATAAGCTACCGCACTGGGCCTTGAATTTCCATTTCAAAAGATGCTTACTGATTTACTTGATATATAGCTTCTGTGAGATGAAATTTCATTTGGGGAAGAAAGGTTGTGCTAAGATTCCCTCAGAAACTTTCTAATTGCCTTCACTAAAATTGCCTGTGTTTCCCTAAACCTAAGAGTAAAATACAGGAAATAGTGATGATTTTTATGTGCTTGAGGAATCTTCTAAGAGTGACCAATTTCATTCTACTTACACTGATACTTGTACTGATTTATTTTGTGGAAAACTCATCCAGTGGCTACAATTACTAACTCCAAAGTCATGAGTGGAAAACTATTAAAACATCACTTAGCTGAAACTCTTTAGTGGTTGCTTTTAATAACCATTTTCCTGAATAGTTAAAAGTTCCCATGTTGTTTTTTTTTTTTTTTAAAAAAGGTGTATTGACTTAGATATGACTTTTAAAGTGTAATGTAGCTTATTTAAAATATAAAAACAGAATATTTAAAACATAAGAAAAGCAAACAGAAGAAGAAAAAAGTCATCTCAACTCTAGAAACAATGTTTTTCAAACACACTTTTTTTTTTTTTTTTTTTTTTTTTTTTTTTTTACTATTTTGACTAAACATATTTCTAAATGTACTGCATGGATCTGACTAAAGACTAAAAATGGAAGGAAACACAAGTAGAAATTATAAAGTCAGGATCAGGCTGGTGTGGTGGCTCATGCCTGTAATCCAAAAACCTTGGGAGCCTGAGTGGGGAGGATCACTTGAAGCCAGAAGATGAGGGTCTCACTATGTTGCCCAGAGCTTGAGGCCAGGTCTGGGCAACATAGTGAGACCCCCATCTCTACAAAAAAAAAATTTTATTTATTTCCTCTCTTTAAAGATATCATATGCAAAACAGAAGGCTTTGGGTTGGTTTGTTCGTTTTGAGACAGAGTCTCACTCTGTAGTCCAGGCTAGAGTGCAGTGGCACAGTCATAGCTCGCTGCAGCCTCAAACTTCTGGGCTCAAGCAACCCCTCCTACCTTAGCCTCCTGTGTAGCTAAGACTAAAGATTTGCACCACCATGCCCAGCTGATTTTTCTATTTTTTGTAGAGACAGGGTCTTGCTGTGTTGCCAGGGTTGGTCTCAAAGTCCTGGAATCAAGCAATCTTCCTACCTCAGCCTTACAAAGTGCTGGGATTACAGGCATGAGCTGCTGTGCCTGGCCAGAAGTTTTCATTTGGCACAGTTTAATCTTTCACATTCTGTTTTCTGCTTTTCTGTGTCTCATTTAAGAATGTTTTCTACCTCTAGGACATAAAGATTTTTTTTATTTTCTTCTAAAAGTCTTACAATTTTGCCATTTACATTTAATTCATTGATACATCTGGGATTCTTTTTTTAAATATAGAGTGAGGTAATGTTATTTTTCCAAATTGAAAACTACTTTCCTAAACACTACTTTTCTAATAAGCCATCCTTTCCCCGTGAATTTGCAATGGCAACTCTGTTGTAGCTCAAGTTTCTACCTTTTCCCTATTTGTTTACAGATATGTCAACAAACACTGCATTTATTATTACAGATTTTTTATAAGTGTTTAATCTGGTAAGGCTAGTCCCTCCTAACTTTTTTCTCTTCATTGAGTGTTTCTGCCTGTTCTTGATCCTTTGCTTTTTCACGTAAATTTTAGAATCAGCTTCTCAAGTTCCCCAAAATGTTGTTGAGACTGTGATTGAATTCGTATTGAATGTTATCTTCTCCAATTACCTACCATATCACTCCATTTAGGTCCTTTGTAAGATCTTTCCATAAAGTTCTATAGTTTTCTTTATTAGAGGCTGGCATAACTTGCATCACTTTTGTAATTTTACCAAATTACATTTTTAAAACTGTTGCTGTCATATATATATTCTTTGGAATTTTCTATATGCAAAGCTGTTCTCAATGAAAATATTGACAAATTTATTTCTTCCTTTACCGTGTGTATGTTTGTATGTGTGTGTGAAGATCTCACACTGTTGGGCAGGCTAGAGTGAGTGCAGTGGCAAGATCACAGCTCACTACTGCCTTGATTTCCTGGGCTCAAGCCATCCTCCCACCTCAGCCTCCCACGTAGCTGAGACTATAGTCACGTGCCACCACAACCAGATAATTTCTGTATTTTTTGTAAAGCCGAGGTTTCTGTATTTTTTGTAAAACCTTCCTACCCAGGCTGGTCTCGAACTCTTGGGCTCAAGCAATCTGCCCACCTCAGCCTCCCAAAGTGCTGGAATTACAGGCACAAGCTACTGTACCCAGCCTCCTTTTACAATTCTTAAATGTTTTTTAGTCTTATTACTGTTGTCAGGACTTCCCCACTTAACTTGTTAAATGCTACTTCCCCACATAGCATTTAACAATGCTATGTTAAATAACATTTATTTATTTAATTTTTTTTTTGAGACAGAGTCTCACTCTGTCACCCAGGCTGGAATACAGTCGCACAATTTCTGCTCAACACAACCTCTACCTCCCGGGTTCAAGCAATTCTCATCCCTCAGCCAACTGAATAGCTAGGATTACAGGCACATACTACCACACCTGACTAATTTTTGTATTTTTAGTAGAAATGGGGTTTGACCATGTTGGCCAGGCTGGTCTCGAACTCCTGACCTCAAGTGATCCATTTGCCTTGGCCTCCCAAAGTGCTGGGATTACAGGCGCAAGCCATCACGCCTGGCCTGATTATTATTTTTAATGGGACTGTGTATATTTTCTATTTATTCATAATTCTACTGTTTTACTTTTTCCACATTTTCTACTTTTATAATCAGAAAAATAATTTTTTCACTCGCTTTCTTAAAAATAATCTCTTAGTGAAGGCCTGAGGGGTCCTTATAGGTGTAATATGGATGGCCATGGAGCTGCTATGGCTTCAGGCTTTATATATATGAGGTATTACTATTACTATCTATTCACAGTATTCTCTAACCTTTAAATTTATGTGGCTTAAAATCCATTTTCAACACATAAGCATTTGTATATTTTGCCAGGTGAACAAAATACTACCTAGATGTATAATTTAAATTTAGTGTAAAATGAGATTTTTTTAAGAACAAATTATATATATATTTCCAAAAATGCTTTAAAATGTTTAAACTCTACATAGGCATATTGTGGTCTACTATTATAAAAGGTTTCTGGGAACTATTTAAGAAGATAAAGGTAGAGTCACTGATTATGTCTTTGTACTGTATCTTTGGGAAAACAATTTCAGCTTAATATACACTTGTAAAAAGTGAATTAGTAAAACTTTATTCTGGCGGGGCACAGTGGCTCGCACCTGTAATCCCAGCACTTTGAGAGACTGAAATAGAAGGATTGCTTAAGTCGAGGAGTACAAACAAAAACCAAAAAAAATTTATTTTTCCAAGTTTATAAAGTGCAGCTTGCTTACTTGTTGACAAGCTGCTGAATGTAGAATGAACAGTAATAGAGTCTACTGGGTTTTAAGTTCCAGCTACTATGAAAAACTATTAATGAAGGAACTATAAATGGAAAAGAAAAAATTGACTCATAGACTTTGTTCATTTCCTTCTGAAATATCCCTAGCTCTTATTAAGTGTCTCCCTTAAGGCTTCCATACCCACTGACAATATTTCTCGATTCTCTATAAATGACACTAAGAAAATTCTAGATGTTATATCTCTTCTACAGTAACTACATGGAATGGACAGCTTAAGTTAGGAAATTACATTGCCTTTTGAACACCCCTATGTGGTCAATCCCACCTCTGTGTGCTTTGAGGAAACGAGGGTAGCACCTCCTCTTTTTGCACAACTTAAACATATGTTTCAGGCCTCATGTCAAATACTAGATACAGTTTGTCAATATATTGGTCATACTTTGTAACATCAGTAAAAGTCTAAATAAAATCAACCAGAAGATAATGGGCTGCACCAATTGTTAATGAACACAGGTTTATTTGGAAAGACTGTTCCAAGATTCAGAGCTAGCCAACAGTAACCCTAGGAACCCAATTTATTGTTGATGAGAGATTCTCACCTTATGCCTCAACAGCTAGAGGACCTAAAGTCTATGATGTCCAGAAGATGGGAAAAGCCTGAGAGGCCCAGGTTGATACACCTATCTGTAAGGCTAGAGAGAAAGAACCAACATAAAAAAGCAATAACAACTGCCTCGGCGTATGAGTTCTTGATTTGGAAACCTGCACTGATGGTTCTTGTTCTCCAGTGTAATGCCTCCTATTCGTGTTTTCTTGGCTGTGTTGAAAAGCATACATAGAGAGCTGTGCTCTTCATTTTTAAGATGATTTACTGATAAGGATGACAAGCCAGTGGCACTGGGAAAAACGGATCCTAAGAGACTTTTTCATATTGAACACACAGAGTCAGTTATTTAAGATTTTGCTTCTTGGACTCTTGGTAAGCCCAAATCTTGTTCTAAAGAGCAGACTTTTTTTTGCTGTGTTTTGTTTTTGAGATAGTGTCTCACTCTGTCTCCCATGTTGGAGTGCAGTGGCACACTATGGCTCACTGCAGCCTCAACCTCCCAGGCTTAGGTGATCCTCCCACACCTCAGCCTTCCAAGTAACTAGCTGAGACTACAGGCATGTACCACCACACCTGGCTAAATTTTTAAATTTTTTGTCAAGACAGAATTTTGCCATGTTGCCCAGGCTGGTCTCAAACTCCTGGGCTCAAATGATCTGCATGCCCCAGCCTCCGTGAGTACTGGGATTACAGGCATGAGCTATAGTGCCTGGCCTGTTTTTTGTTTTGTTTTTGAGACAAGGTTTTATTTTGTTGCCCAGGCTAGAGTACAGTAGGCTCAATCACAGCTCACTGCAGCCTCAACCTCCCAGCTCAAGCAGTCCTCCCACCCCAGCCTCTCAAGTAGCTGGGATTGCAGGTGCATACCACCACACCCAGCTAATTTTTTTTTTTTTTAATTAGTAAAGATGAGTCTCCCTATGTTGCCTGTGTTGCCCAGACTGGTTTCCTGGGCTCAAATGATTCTCCTGTCTCAGCCTTCCAAAGTGCTCAGATTAGAGGTGAGGCATAAGCCTCACCTGGCCTTTTTCTTTTTTTTTTTTTTTTTTTTTTTTAAATACCTGCAAGCCATATTTATCTACTATAGTGTTCACCAACCACACTCTGGGGCCTGAGGCTGTGTTTCAGTGAATGAAATATAAAAATGTATTTTATTTACTTACGGACACAGTACGGTATTTATATCTATTAATAGCATATTGTTATTGGTGATTTAAAAAAAAAAAACTTTATTGGAATAATATCCCTAAAATGCAGAGAACTTTTATAAAAATAGAGGGTGAGGCTGGGTATGGTGGCTTACACCTGTAATCCCAGCTACTTGGGAGGCTGAGGCAGGAGAATTGCTTGAATTCAGGAGTCGAAGGTTGCAGTGAGCCAAGATCACACCACTGCAGAGACTCTGTCTCAAAAATAATAATAATAGAGGTAAAAGAAAGGCCAAAGATTCTATAGAAAATAAGCAAAAGATAAAAATTCATAATTCACAGGAAGATTTGTTCTTTATACATATAAAAAATGTTTAGCTTCACTTAAGAGAAATACAGATTAAAATTATACTGAAATATTTCTAACCCATCAGACTGGCAAAAATTCAAAATCTGGACAGTATACTATATTGGTGAAGTTGTGGGAAAACGGGCAGTCTTACATTACTAATAGAAATAAAGCTGGGCACGGTGGCTCATGCCTGTAATCACAGCACTTTGGGAGGCCAAGGCTGGTGGATCATGAGGTCAAGAGATTGAGACCATCCTGGCCAACACAGTGAAACCCAGTATCTACTAAAATTAAAAAAAAAAAAATTAGCTGGGCATGGTGGCACACACCTATAGTCCCAGCTACTCAGGAGGCTGAGGCAGGAGAATTGCCTGAGCCCCGGAGGCAGAGATTGCAGTGAGCTGAGATCGTGCCACTGCACTCCAGCCTGGTGCCTGGCGACAGAGCAAGACTCTGTCTCAAAAAAAAAAAAAAGAAAAATACAAAATGCTTCAACCTCAATGAAGGAGAATCACTAATAAAATTATATATACATATAGTTACTCATTAATCTAGCAGTTCTACTTCTAAAATTTATCTGGAAGCTGTGCCCCTAACAACACAAAAATACATATGTTAAGGTTACTCATTGCAGTATTGTTTATATTTTCAAAACATTGGAGACCATGTAAATGTTCACACATAGGAGATAGATTAAATAAACTACAATGTATCTACACATGGAGGTACTATGTAGCTGTAAAAAAAAAGAAAGAAAGAAAGAAAATCTCTATCAATTGATGTAGAATGATTTCCAGGAGATTTTGGGTTTGTTTGTTTGTGATGGAGTCTCGTTCTGTCACCCAGGCTGGAGTGCAGTGGCGCTGTCTCAGCTTACTGCAACCTTCGCCTCCTGAGTTCAAGCAATTCTTTTGCCTCGGCCTCCCAAGTAGCTGGGATTGCAGACATTCACCACCATGCCTGGCTTATTTTTGTATTTTGAGTAGACATGGGGTTTCACCGACAGGTGATCCACCTGCCTCGACCTCCCAAAGTACTGGGATTACAGGCATGAGCCACCACGCCCAGCCTCCAGGAGATATTTTTAAGTGGAAAAAAGCAAAGCGTAAGAGAGCATATATACTGTATTACCTCCTTTTGTGTTAAAAAAAAAAAAAAAAGGAAGAAAATGTACATATATCTGCTTACTTTTACTAAAAGAACACAGGAAGGTAAACCAGAAAACAGTGAAACTGGTTATTTACAAAGGATGGGGAGGAGGACATGGTAAAGAGAGTGACACTTCTTTGAGCATTTCTTTTATAGAATTTTTACTTTTAGAAACATGTTAATGTTTTATGTATTTTTAAAAATACTAAACCAACAAGGATAGAATGGAAGGAATGGGACTAAAATTTAAAGCAAACTGAAAGATAGGAACCCAACTTTTTTCCAATCTTATCTTAAGTAAAATGAGCTCCCTGAAGGGGGTAAAAAAGAGCACCAATCTAAGTAACATACTGAACACAGTATTTGACTACACTGGAGAACAGAAAATCAATCCTAAACTCTTTTTAGTAGATTTGAATTTTTTTTCTTTTAAAGTTAGGGATGAAGTGACTTTGAAACTATTTTAGATGTATTACAAAAATTAGTAAATAAATAAATTTGTTGATATTGTTGGAGCTAGGTTCTCACTACAGAAGAAGGAACATACAAATAATGAGATAAGGAAAGGCAGGAAAGAACCCTATGGAGATGGACTCGAATCGGAAGTACTGGTGTCAGCTCAGTTTCTAAAATAGGTCTCTGTACACATATATACATATACAGTTATGGATATGTGTGTGTGTGCATGATTATATACACATGCATACTTCCTGGCTCTGT
Source organism: Sapajus apella (assembly GCF_009761245.1). Lineage (NCBI taxonomy): Eukaryota > Metazoa > Chordata > Mammalia > Primates > Cebidae > Sapajus > Sapajus apella. The sequence goes on from NW_022437034.1 coordinate 5,882,232, forward strand.
TTATTAATAGGGCCTAGAAGCAAAGAGCATACCTGCCACCCAGATCTTGATCTCTAATATCCTTCTATGCTAAAAGGAACCAGTTATCTTCAGATAAATGGTTGATACCAGGGCATAGCAGAGCCCAAAACATTATGCCAGTGCATAAAGAAGTGATCAAAAATAATGTGATGTCACATCCAAGAACACAGGAGCCACTAGCCTGAAGGGCTCCCACTGGCAAAAACTAAAATACTTTAAGGACTAAATTAATTAAGGGCTGGAAGGGATTATAAACCATTGATTTAAAAAGAATTGTGGGCCGGGTGTGGTCGCTGATGCCTGTAATCCCAGCACGTTAGGAGGCTAAGGTAGGCGGATCACCTGAGGTCAGGAGTTCAAGACCAGCCTGTCCAACATGGTGAAACCCCGTCTCTACTCAAAATACAAAAATTAGCCAGGCATGGTGGCTCATGCCTGTAGTCCCAGCTGCTACTTGGGAGACTGAGGCAGGAGAGTCGCTTGAACCTGAGACGTGGATGTTGCAGTGAGCCGAGATCATGCCATTGCACTCCAGCCTTGGTGACAGAGCACTCCACCACATAAATAAAATAATTGTGCATTCTTATTGATAATAGATTTAAAAATAATAAATGAGACAAGAGGTAAGCCCTTGTTTATGGTAGAATTGTGAGGGCTGACTGGTAAATGTGAAAGGTATGCTGGAGTTTGAAAATCATCACAATATGAGTTTCAGTTAAAAACTGTGAGTGAATACCCAATCTGGGAGAGGGGTGGGATTTTTGATAAAGAACAGAATAATTATGTGATCTTAAATTGTCTATCCACAAACTGCTTGTTAGATGCAAGGGAAAAAATAGGGACTATGCAATGGAGAAGTAGGACAAAACCTTGATCAGGTGATCGAAATTTCTATCACCAGTGAACAGCAGATGGATATGATGTGCCTCTAAATGTGACACATTGAGAAGGATCCAGTATAATCTATGTAGTATTCTGCCTGGGAAGGCATAGTCAGAATTTAATCATGAGGAAATATTAGACAAATCCAAAATTAGAATACATCTGTTAAAAATGGGAAAATAAGAAATAAAGAATGAGATAAGCAAGTCGGACGTGGTGGCTCACACCTGTAACCCCATCACTTTAGGAGGCTTAGGCAGGTGGATTGCTTGAGTCCAGGAGTTCAAGACCAGCCTGGGCAGCATGGCAAAACCCCATCTACTAAACGTACAAAAAAAATTAGCCAGGCATTGTGGTGTGCGCCTGTGGTCCCAGCTACTCAGGAGGCTGAGGTAGGAGACTCACCTGAGCCTAGGGAGGTTGAGGCTGCAGTGAGCCAAAAAAAAAATCACACCACTGCACTCCAGCCTGGACAATCAAAGTAAGACCCTATCTCAAATAAATAAACAAAGAAATAAATTAAAAATGAGATAAGCAATGATTATATTCCTCGAAAATGTCCATATCTCAGAAGTCAAAATCTGAGGAAATGTTCCAGATTTTTTAAAACTATAAAAATATAACAGTTAAATCCTAGATTCTGTTCTGAAGGAGAAAATTTCCATGAAGGACATTATTGGGTACTTGACTAAATCGAAATATGGACAGTGGATCAGACAACAGTATTACTGCAGTTGATGTTGATTTCCACAATGTAAGAGAATATCCTTATTCTCAGAAAATATACACTAAAGTTTTAGAAGTAAAAGACATGATAAACATAACTTGCTCTCAAATAGTTCAGGGAAAATAAACTTGTATAAAGAGAAAGAGTACATGCAAATGGTGCAAAATGTTAACAATATTGTGTACCTGGGTAAAGGATATACAGGTACTTTTTGTACTATTTTTGTTCCTGCAACTTTTTTCTCAATTTGAAATTCTTTTTTTTTTTTTTTTTTTTTTTTTTTTGAGACGGAGTTTCACTCATGTTACCCAGGCTGGAGTGCAATGGCGCGATCTCAGCTCACCGCAACCTCCGCCTCCTGGGTTCAGGCAATTCTCCTGCCTCAGTCTCCTGAGTAGTTGGGATTACAGGCACGCACCACCATGCCCAGCTAATTTTTTGTATTTTTAGTAGAGACGGGGTTTCACCATGTTGACCAGGATGGTCTCGATCTTTTGACCTCGTGATCCACCCGCCTCTGCCTCCCAAAGTGCTGGGATTACAGGCTTGAGCCACCGCGCCCGGCCTGAAATTCTTTTCAAATAAAATACACTTTAAGCAGGCTAATAATTAAAAATCTAAACTAAAATTATATTGGAAAACATCCTAAGTGAAATAAGCTAGACACAAAAAGACAAATATTATATGATCTCACTTACATAAGGTACCAAGAATAGGCAAATTTATAGAGACAAAAAGTAGAGTAGCAGGCTGGAGGTAAAGAGGAGTGGAGAGCTAAGGTTTAATGGGTACAGAGTTTCTTCTGGGGTGATGAAAAAGTTCTAAAAATGCATAGAGGTAATAGTTGCACATTGTGAATGTACTTAATGTCACTAAATTGTGCATTTAAAAATTGTTAAAATAGTAAATTTTATGTTATGTATATTTTCCACTATAAAAAAGTATCTTGGAGATGTTTACTTGCATTATAAAAGGATTCCCTACAATTCCTTAAATATAAGCTCCCTTTGTTTATTTAGACAATTTTATACAACTTTCAAGATTCACATCAGCTACCGTTTGAAGATTTCACTTATAACTGATTATATAGTATCTGTATTTAATTTTAGTTGGTTTTTAAAAATACATTGTTGAAAAACTGACATTCACTTTGGGCAAAGGTCTTAGCTTTTTTTAACGTCCAGGTTCTCCACTTGTCAAAGCAAATGACTCTTCAGAATACTTACTTCATTCATCATCTAGTTCTCTTAGAAAGAGGTTGCCGGTGCTTTTGCTTCACAAAAATATTTCATAAACATATGCTTTTTCTTTTTCTCACAATGATCATACCAGGCAGAATGAAGAAAACAGATGTTGCTTATAAGGTGTCTAATAGACATGTTTGCATTGTAAGCTGATCTGACTCTGAATTTGGCATCTGCTCCATTCACTGTGTGGACTGAGCATTTTAGCCTCACAGTTTGGCAGAAAAGTTAATATTGACTTTTGACTATTACCTGAAAACTCAGTGATAAAAATACTCTTACTAAACCTCTTGAGAGAGTGATTTTCCAGTCTCAGCAAATGTCTTTAAAATACATCATTCTATTAACCATATTAATTTTATTCTTTGGTTGGGAATACTTATTTATTTCATCTAATACAGAGCATTCCCCAAATCTGACTGGGAAAAGTCTGTGTGGTCAGAATGGTAGAAGAAGAAGGACATAAATCACTTATAATGTTCTCTACAGGTCATTATACCACAGCATCTCAATTAACCTCCATCCCCCCTCAGGCTGCCTAGGGCCTCAGGGAAGGCCCAGAAGCCTGGCTACAGCACAGTTTCTCATTATCATCTGCTCTTCTGAGTATCTGAGTGTTGCTGCAGCAGCTCAGGTTTCCCCTAAGGGGAAGGTAGCCCAGATTCTTCTGCTCTTGACCTGTCTTATTTGCAATCATACTTTTTTCTTCACAGTTTTATTGTGGCATAATAGACATACAACAAACTGTACATATTTAAAGTATACAATTGTATAACTTTGGACATATGCGTACACCCATGAAACCATCACTATGGACATAGCCACTGCTCCCATGGCCTTTTGTAATCCTGCCTCCCTGTCCCTTCTCATTTCCTTTTGGATTGTTTCCACTTTGGGGCTATTACAAATAAAGTTGATGTGAACATTCATTTACAAGTCTTTGGATATGTGCTTTCATCTACCTTGAGTAAATACCTAGAAATAGAATGGGTCATCTGATACAAGTATGTTTAGCTTTTTAAGACTGACAAATGGTTTTGCAAAGTGGTCTTATTTTACATTCCCACAATTAGTATATGAAAGTTCCAGTTGATCACACCCTTGCCAACACTTGTTATGGTCAGTCATTCCAGTTTTAGCCATTCTGTGGATATGCAGTGGTATCTAATTTTGATTTAAATTTTCATTTCTTTAATGAATAATGATATTGAACGTTTTTTCATGTCTTATTTAGCATCTATCTTCTTTGCTAAGGTGTTAAATACTTTTGCCTACTTTTGATTGTTTCTTGTTATTGAGGTACCAAGTATTTTATTGTGACAAAATTCAAATTATTTTTTCTTCTCTAAAAGTTGTACTCTTAGCCAGGTGTGGTAGTTCACACCTGTAATCCCAGCACTTTGGGAGGCCAAGGCAGGCAGATTACTTGAGCCCAGGAGTTCAAGACTAGCCTGAGCAACTAGGCCAAAACCCACCTCTAACAAAAAATGCAAGAAATAGCCAGGCATGGTGGCACACATCTTTAGTCCCCGCTACTAGGAAAGCTGAGGTGGGAGAAGAGCTTCAGCCCAGAAGGTCAAGGCTGCAGTGAGCCATGAGTGTGCCACTGCACTCCAACCTGGGTGATGGTGAGACCCTGTCTCAAAAATTAACTAATTAATTAATTTTTGAAAAAGAAAAGTTTACACTTTTTACATCTTACTAAGTGATCTTTAGCAAACCCAAGATCACTAAGATTTTCTCCTATGTTTTCTCCTCAAGAGATTTATAATTTTATTCCTTACATTTATGTCTATGATTCATTTCAAGTGAATTTTTGTAGATAGGGTAAGGTAAAGGTTGAAATGCAGTTTTTTTTCATACATGGTATCCATTGTTCCAATACAATTTGTTAGAGTATCCTTCCTCCATGGGATTGTTTGGGCACCTGTGTCAAAATCAATTGGCTATATAGAAGTAGGTTTATTTCTGGACTCTGTTCAGTTCCATTGGTTTGTCTATCTTTATGCTAATACCATAGTGTCTTGATTATTATCATTCTATAATAAATTTTGAAATCAGGTAGTATAAATCCTCTGGGTTTGTTCTTTTTCAAAGTTGAGTTTTCACTTATCTAGGTCCTTTGAATTTCCATATAAATTTTAGAAGCAGCTTAAAAGTTTCTATAAGAAAAGCCTGCTAGAATTTTTATTGGTATTCCAATGAATTAATAGAAAAATTCCTGCAGAACTGATAATATTGAATGTTCTGATCTGTGAACACCTTAAGTCTACTTAGGCTTCTTTTATATTTCTAAGCATTGTTTTGTCATTTTCAATGTGCAGGCCTTAACACAACTTCTGTCAGATTTACTCTAAGGTACTTCACATACTTCAAATATACTTCAAACATGTGAAGTACCTAAGAATAAATATAGATATTCTAATGTTAATTTTTTTATTTTTATTTTTTTGTTGTTGAGACAAGGTCCTACTCTGTTGCCTAGGTTGGGGTGCAGTGATGTGATCATAGCTCACTGCAGCCTTAACCTTCCAGGCTTAAACAATCCTTCCACCTCAGCCTCCTGATAGGTCTACAGGCATGCACCACCATGTCTGGCTAATATTTCCATTTGTGGTAGAGACGGGATTTCGCCATGTTGCCCATGCTGGTCTCAAACTCCTGAGCTCAAGAAATTCACCTGTCTTGGCCTCTCAAAGTGCTGGGATTATAGGCGTGAGCCATGATGCCTGGCTTATTCTTAATATTAATTTCCAATTCTTCATTGATAGTATATATAATTATAACATATATATACATATTACTAGCATAGATAATTAATTTTTGTATTGGAAACTTTGCCGGACTCACTAGTTCTGGTAACTTTTTCTAGATTCCATAGGATTTTCTACAAAGACTAGGATTTCTCAACTTTGACATTATTGACATTATGGGACATTCAACATCATCTCTGGCCTCTACACACTAAATGCAGAAGTACCCCAATCCTAGTTGTGACAACCAAAATATCTCCAGACAATGCCATATGTGCCCCGGAGGGCAAAATCACCCATTTTTCAGAACTTCAGACATAGATAATCATGTCATCGGCAAAAAGTGACAGTTTTACTTTTGTTTCCCATCTTGATGTCTTCTGTGTGTTTTGTTTGCCTTATTGCACTGGTGGGAGTCCCCAGTATAGCATTTAAGAGCAAAAACTCTTGCAATGTTGTTGATCATTAAGAGGAAAATATTTCCTCATTTACTTTAAGAATGATACTAGGCCGGGCACGGTGGCTCAAGCCTGTAATCCCAGCACTTTGGGAGGCCGAGGCGGGTGGATCACGAGGTCAAGAGATCGAGACCATCCTGGTCAACATGGTGAAACCCCGTCTCTACTAAAAATACAAAAAATTAGCTGGGCATGGTGGCGCGTGCCTGTAATCCCAGCTACTCAGGAGGCTGAGGCAGGAGAATTGCCTGAACCCAGGAGGCGGAGGTTGCGGTGAGCCGAGATCGCGCCATTACACTCCAGCCTGGGTAACATGAGTGAAACTCCGTCTCAAAAAAAAAAAAAATAAAAATAATGATACTAATAAGTTTTTCACAATCTCCCTTTATCAGGATGAGAGAAAGTTTTTGTTAGGAATGGATATTGGATTTTGTCAAATGCTTTTTCTGCATCTATTAAGATGATCTTATGGCTTTTTTATTTAATCTGGTAAATTACATTGATTGAGTTTGTAATGTTAAACCAACCTTGCATTTTAGGGTAAAGCACACTTTATCATGATTTATTATTAAAATATATTGTTGTATTTGACTTGCTAAAATATTCATGAGTAATATTGGTCTATAGTTTTCTTTTTTTGTTATGTTGGCAGAGTAATCTAGCCTTAAAGAATGAATTGGGAATTATTTCCTTCTTTTCAGTTTTTTGAAGAGTTTATATAGCGTTGGTGTTATTTTCTTCCTTAAATGTTTGGTAGAATTCATCAGCACCATCTGGACCTGGAATTTTCTTTATGAAAAGCTTTTTTTTTTTAAATATTTTATTGCATTTTAGGTTTTGGGGTACATGTGAAGAACATGCAAGATTGTTGCATAGGTACATATTTGGCAATGTGCTTTGCTACCTTCTTCCCCATCACCTATATCTGGCATTTCTCCCCATATTATCCCTCCCCAACTTCCCACCCCCCGATGTTCCTCCCCTACTTCCCCCCAACAGACCTTAGCATGTGATGCTCCCCTCCCTGTGTTCATGTGTTCTGATTGTTCAACACCAACCTATGAGTGAGAACATGTGGTGTTTAATTTTCTGTTCTTGTGTCAATTTGCTTAGAATGATGGTTTCCAGGTTCATCCGTGTCCCTACAAAGGACACGAACTCATCGTTTTTTATGGTTGCATAGTATTCCATGGTGTATATATGCCACATTTTCCCTGTCCAATCTATCATCGGTGGGCATTTCAGTTGGTTGCAACTCTTTGCTATTGTAAACAGTGCTGCAATGAACATTCGTGTGCATGTGTCCTTATAATAGAATGATTTATAATGCTTTGGATATATACCCAGTAATGGGATTGCTGGGTCAAATGGAATTTCTATTTCTAGGTCCTTGAGGAATCACCACAATGTCTTCCACAATGGTTGAACTAACTTACACTCCCACCAACAGTGTAAAAGTGTTCCTATTTCTCCACATCCTCTCCAGCATCTGTTGTCTCCAGATTTTTTAATGATGGCCATTCTAACTGGCATGAGATGGTATCTCAATGTAGTTTTGATTTGCATTTCTCTAATGACCAGCGATGATGAGCATTTTTTCATATATTTGTTGGCCTCATATATGTCTTCTTTGTAAAGTGTCTGTTCATATACTTTGCCCACTTTTGATTGGGCTTGTTTTTTCTTGTAAATCTGTTTAGTTCTTTGTAGATTCTGGATATTAGTCCTTTGATGGCTAGATTGAAAAAATTTTTTCCCATTCTATTGGTTTCCGATTCACTCTAATGACTGTTTCTTTTGCTGTGCAGAAGCTGTGGAGTTTGATTACGTCCCATTTGTCTATTTTGGCTTTTGTTGCCAATGCTTTTGGTGTTTTGGTCATGAAGTCCTTGCCTATGCCTATGTCCTGAATGGTTTTGCCTAGATTTTCTTGTAGGCTTTTTATGATGTTAGGTCTTATGTTTAAGTCTTTAATCCATCTGGAGTTAATTTTAGTGTAAGGTGTCAGGAAGGAGTCCAGTTTCTGCTTTCTGCACATGGCTAGCCAGTTTTCCCAACACCATTTATTAAACAAAGAATCCTTCCCCCATTGCTTGTTTTTGTCTCGTTTGTCAAAGATCAGATGGTTGTAGATGTGTGGCGTTGCCTCCAAGGTCTCTGTACTATTCCATAGGTCTATATCTCTGTTTTGGTACCAGTACCATGCTATTTTGATTACTGTAGCCTTGTAGTATAGTTTGAAGTCAGGTAGTGTGATGCCTCCAGCTTTGATCTTTTTGTTTAGAATTGACTTGGCTACGTAGGCTCTCTTTTGGTTCCATATGAAGTTTAAGGGTTTTTTTTCCAGTTCTGTGAAGAAGGTCATTGGTAGCTTGATGGGGATAACATTGAATCTATAAATTACTGTGGGTAGTGTGGCCATTTTCATGATATTGATTCTTCCGAACCATGAGCATGGAATGCTTCTCCATCTGTTTCTGTCCTGTCTTATTTCGTTGAGCATTGCTTTATAGTTCTCCTTGAAGAGGTCCTTTACATCCTTTGTTAGTTGTATTCCTAGGAATTTTATTCTGTTTGTAGCAATTCTGAATCACAGTTCATTCTTGATTTGGCTCTCTTTAAGTCTGTTATTGGTGTATAGGAATGCTTGTGATTTTTGCACATTGACTTTGCTGAAGTTGCTTATCAGTTTCAGGAGATTTTGGGCTGAGATGATGGGGTCTTCTAAATATGCAATCATGTCATCTGCAAATAGAGACAATTAGACTTCCTCCTTTCCTAATGGAATACCCTTTATTTCTTTTTCTTGCCTGATTGCTCTGGCTAGAACTTCCAATACTATATTGACCAGGAGTGGTGAGAGAGGGCATCCTTGTCTAGTGACAGATGTCAAAGGGAATGCTTCCAGGTTTTGCCCATTAAGTATGATATTGGTTGTGGGTTTGTCATAAATAGCTTTTAATTTTTTGAGATAAGTTCCGTTAATACCTAATTTTTGAGAGTTTTTAGCATAAAGGGCTGTTGAATTTTGTCAAAGGCCTTCTCTGCATCTATTGAGATAATCATGTGGTTTTTGTTTTGGTTCTGTTTATGTGGTGGATTACGTTTATAGACTTGCGTATGTTGAACCAGCCTTGCATCCCCGGAATGAAGCCTACTTCATCGTGATGGATAAGCTTTTTGATGTGCTGTTGCAATCATTTTGCCAGTATTTTACTGAAGATTTTTGCATCTGTGTTCATCATGGATATTGGCCTGAAGTTTTCTTTTCTTGTTGAGTCTCTGCCAGGTTTTGGTATCACGATGATGTTGGTCTCATAAAACGATTTGGGAAGGATTCCCTCTTTTTGGACTGTTTGGAATAGTTTCAGAAGGAATGGTACCAGCTCCTCTTTGTATGTCTGGTAGAATTCGGCTATGAACCCATCTGGACCTGGGCCTGTTTTGCTGGTTAGGCTATTAATTGCTGCCTTAACTTCAGCCCTGGTTATTGGTCTATTCAGGGTTTTGACTTCTTCCTGGTTTAGGCTTGGGACAAGGCAAGTATCCAGGAATTTATCCATTTCTTCCAGGTTTACTGGTTTATGTGCATAGAGTTGTTTGTAGTAATCTCTGATGGCGGTTTGTATTTCTGTGGAATCTGTGGTGATATCCCCTTTATCATTTTTTATTGCATCTATTTGATTCTTCTCTCTTTTCTTTTTTATTAGTCTTGCTAGCAGTCTATTTTGTTCATCTTTTTTAAAAAACCAGCTCCTGGATTTATTGATTTTTTGAGAGTTTTTTGTGTGCCTATCTCCTTCAGTTCTACTCTGATCTTAGTTATTCCTTGTCTTCTGCTAGGTTTTTAGTTTTTTTGATCTTGCTCCTCTAGCTCTTTCCATTTTGACCATACGGTGTCAATTTTAGATCTTTCCTTGCTTCTCATGTGGGCATTTATTGCTATATATTTTCCTTTAGACACTGCCTTAAATGTGTCCCAGAGAGTCTGATATGTTGTGTCTTCATTCTCATTGGTTTCAAAGAACATCTTTATTTCTGCCTTCATTTCATTGTTTATCCAGTCAACATTCAAGAGCCAGTTGTTCAGTTTCCATGAAGTGCAGTTCTGAGTTAATTTCTGAGTTCTGAGTTCTAACTTGATTCCTCTGTGATCTGAGAGACTGTTATGATTTCTGTTCTTTTGCATTTGCTGAGGAATGAGAGTAGGTGTGGCATGGTGCTGAGAAGAATGTATATTCTGTGGATTTGGGGTGGAGAGTTCTGTAAATGTCTATTAAGTTTGCTTGGTCTAGGTCTCAGTTCAAGTCCTGGATATCCTTGTTAATTTTCTGTCTCGTTGATCTAATATTGACAGTTGAGTGTTAGTCTCCCACTATTATTGTGTGGGAGTCTAAGTCTTTTTGTATGTCATTAAGAACTTGCTTTATGTATTGGGTGCTCCTGTATTTGGTGCGTATATATTTAGAATCATTAGCTCTTCTTGTTACATTGATCCTTTTACCATTATGTAGTATCCTTCTTTGTCTCTTTGATCTTTGTTAGTTTAAAGTCTACTTTATCAGAGACTAGGATTGCAACTCCTGCTTGTTTTTGCTCTCCATTTGCTTGGTAAATCTTCCTCCCTCCCTTTATTTTGAGCCTATTTGTATCCTTGCATGTGAGATGCATTTCCTGGGTACAGCACACTGATGGGTTTTGACTTTTTATCCAGTTTGCCAGTCTGTGTCTTTTGACTGGGGCATTTAGCCCATTTACATTTAATGTTAATATTGTTAAGTGTGAATTTGATCCTGTCATTTTGATGCTAGCTGGTTGTTTTGCCCATTCGTTGATGCAGTTGCTTCATTGTGTCAATGCTCTTTACCATTTGGTACGTTTTTGGAGTGGCTGGTACTGGTAGTTCCTTTCTACGTTTAGTGCTTCTTTCAGGAGTTCTTCTAAAGCAGGCCTGGTGGTGATGAAGTCTCTGAGCAATTGCCTGTTTGTAAAGGATTTTATTTCTCCTTCGCTTATGAAACTTAGTTTGGCTGGATATGAAATTCTAGGTTGAAAGTTCTTTTCTTTAAGGATGTTGAATATTGACCCCAACTCTCTTCTGGCTTATAGGGTTTCTGCCAAGAGACCTGCTGCGAGTCTGCTGGGCTTCCCTTTGTGCGTAACCCAACCTTTCTCTCTGGCTGCCGTTAGCATTTTTTTCCTCATTTCAACACTGGTGAATCTGATGATTAATGTGCCTTGTGGTTGCTCTTCTTGAGGAATATATTTATGGTGTTCTCTGTATTTCCTGGATTTGAATATTGGCCTGTCTGCTAGATTGGGGAAGTTTTCCTGGATAATAATACTGAAGAGTGCTTTCCAGCTTGGATTCATTCTCTCTGTCACATTCAGGTACACCTATCAAACGTAGATTAGGTCTTTTCACATAGTCCCATATTTCTTGGAGGCTTTCTTCGTTTCTTTTTATTCTTTTTTCTCTAATCTTGCCTACTCATTTTATTTCATTGGGTTGATCTTCAATCTCTGATATCCTTCCTTCTCCTTGGTCAGTTCAGCTATTGAAACTTATGTATGCTTCACAAAGTTCTCGTATTGTGTTTTTCAGCTCCATCAATTCATTTATGTTCCTCTCTAAGCTGTTCCCCTTATTCTCATTAGTATTTCATCAAACCATTTTTTTAATTGCATTTTAGGTTTGGGGGTACATGTGAAGAACATGCAAGATTGTTGCATAGGTACACACATGGCAGTGTGATTTGCTGCCTTCCTCCCCATCACCTATATCTGGCATTTCTCCCCATGCTATCTCTCCCCAACTCCCCACCCCACGCTGTCCCTCCCCTACTTCCCCCCAACAGACCCCAGTGTGTGATGCTCCCCTCCCTGTGTCCATGTGTTCTCATTGTTCAACACCCACCTATGAGTGAGAACATGTGGTGTTTGATTTTCTCTTCTTGTGTCAGTTTGCTGAGAATGATGGTTTCCAGATTCATCCTTGTCCCTACAAAGGACATGAACTCATTGTGTTTTATAGCTACATAATATTCCATGGTGTATATGTGCCACATTTTCCCTGTCCAGTCTATCATCGATGGGCATTTGGGTTAGATCCAAGTCTTTGCTATTGTAAACAGTGCTGCAGTGAACATTTGTGTACCTGTGTCCTTATAATAGAAAGATTTACAATACTTTGGATATATGCCCAATAATGGGATTGCTGGGTCTAATGGAATTTCTATTTCTAGGTCCTTGAGGAATCGCCACAGTCTTCCACAATGGTTGAATTAATTTACACTCCCACCAACAGTGTAAAAGTGTTCCTATTTCTCCACATTCTCTCCAGCATCTGTTGTCTCCAGATTTTTTAATGATCGCCATTCTAACTGGCATGAGATGGTATCTAGAAGTAGTTTTCATTTGCATTTCTCTAATGACCAGTGACGATGAGCATTTTTTGATATGTTTGCTGGCCTCATATATGTCTTCTTTTGTAAAGTGTCTGTTCATATCCTTCACCCACTTTTGAAGGGGCTTGTTTATTTCTTGTAAATCTGTTTTAGTTCTTAGTCGATTCTGGACATTAGCCCTTTGTCAGATGGGTAGACTGCAAAAATTTTTTCCCATTCTGTTGGTTTCCAATTCACTCTAATGACTGTTTCTTTTGCTGTGCAGAAGCTGTGGAGTTTGATTAGGTCCCATTTGTCTATTTTGGCTTTTGTTGCCAATGTTTTTTGGTATTTTGGTCATGAAGTCCTTGCCTATGCCTATGTCCTGAATGGTTTTGCCTAGATTTTCTTTTAAGGTTTTTATGGTGTTATGTCTTATGTTTAAGTCTTTAATCCATCTGGAGTTAATTTTAGTGTAAGGTGTCAGGAAGGAGTCCAGTTTCTGCTTTCTGCACATGGCTAGCCAGTTTTCCCAACATCATTTATTAAACAGGGACCCCTTTCCTCATAGCTTGTTTTTGTCTGGTTTGTCAAAGATCCGATGGTTGAAGATGTGTCGCGTTGCCTCCGAGGCCTCTGTTCTGTTCCATTGGTCTATATCTCTGTTTTGGTACCAGTACCACATTGTTTTGATTATTGTAGTATATTTGAAGTCAGATAGTGTGATGCCTCCAGCTTTGTTCTTTTTGTTTAGAATGGACTTGGCTATGTAGGCTCTCTATTGGTTCCATATGAAGTTTAAGATGGTTTTTTCCCAGTTCTGTGACATAGGTCATTGGTAGCTTAATGGGGATAGCGTTGAATCTACAAATTACCTTGGGTAGTATGGCCATTTTGACGATATTGATTCTTCCGAACCATGAGCATGGAATGCTTCTCCATCTGTTTCTGTCCTCTCTTATTTCGTTGAGCGTTGCTTTGTAGTTCTCCTTGAAGAGGTTCTTTACATCCTTTGTTAGTTGTATTCCTAAGTATTTCATTGTAGCAATTGTGAATGGCAGTCTTTCTTGATTTGGCTCTCTTTACGTCTGTTATTGGTACATAGGAATGCTTGTGATTTTTGCACATTGACTTTGCTGAAGTTGCTTATCAGTTTCAGGAGATTTTGGGCTGAGACGATGGGGTCTTCTAAATATACTATCATGTCATCTGCAAATAGAATTTGACTTCCTCTTTTCCTAATTGGAAACCCTTTATTTCTTTCTCTTGCCTGATTGCTCTGGCTAGAACTTCCAATACTATATTGACCAGGAGTGGTGAGAGAGGGCATCCTTGTCTAGTGCCAGATGTCAAAGGGAATGCTGCCAGGTTTTGCCCATTAAGTATGATATTGGCTGTTGGTTTGTCACAAATGGCTTTTATTATTTTGAGATACATTCCATCAATACCTGGTTTATTGAGGGTTTTTAGCATAAAGGGCTGTTGAATTTTGTCAAAGGCCTTCTCTGCATCTATTGAGATAATCATGTGGTTTTTGTTTTGGTTCTGTTTATGTGGTGGATTACGTTTATAGACTTGCGTATGTTGAACCAGCCTTGCATCCCCGGAATGAAGCCTACTTCATCGTGATGGATAAGCTTTTTGATGTGCTGTTGCAATCAGTTTGCCAGTATTTTACTGAAGATTTTTGCATCTATGTTCATCATGGATATTGGCCTGAAGTTTTCTTTTCTTGTTGAGTCTCTGCCAGGTTTGGTATCAGGATGATGTTGGTCTCATAAAATGATTTGGGAAGGATTCCCTCTTTTTGGACTGTTTGGAATAGTTTCAGAAGGAATGGTACCAGCTCCTCTTTGTATGTCTGGTAGAATTCGGCTGTGAACCTATCTGGACCTGGGCTTTTTTTGGTGGTTAGGCTATTAATTGCTGCCTTAACTTCAGCCCTGGTTATTGGTCTATTCAGGGTTTTGACTTCTTCCTTGTTTAGGCTTGGGAGGATGCAAGTGTCCAGGAATTTATCCATTTCTTCCATGTTTACTGGTTTATGTGCATAGAGTTTTTTGTAATAATCTCTGATGGTGGTTTGTGTTTCTGTGGAATCTGTGGTGATATCCCTGTTATCGTTTTTTATTCATCTATTTGATTCTTCTCTCTTTTCTTTTTTATTAATTTGGTTAGTGGTCAGTCTATATTGTTGATCTTTTCAAAAAACCAGCTCCTGGATATTGAATTTTTGAAGGGTTTTTTGTGTGTCTATCTCCTTCAGTTCTGCTCTGATCTTAGTTATTCCTTGTCTTCTGCTAGGTTTTGAGGTTTTTTTATCTTGCCCCTCTAGCTCTTTCAATTTTGACCATAGGGTGTCAATTTTAGATCTTTCCTTGCTTCTCATGTGGGCATTTATTGCTATATATTTTCCTCTAGACACTGCTTTAAATGTGTCCCAGAGATTCTGGTATGTTGTGTCTTCATTCTCGTTGGTTTCAAAGAGAATGAAGATCTTTATTTCTGCCTTCATTTCATTGTTTATCCAGTCAACATTCAAGAGCCAGTTTTTCAGTTTCCATGAAGATGTGTGGTTCTGAGTTAGTTTCTGAATTCTGAGTTCTACCTTGATTGCACTGTGATCTGAGAGACTGTTTGTTATGATTTCCGTTTTTTTTTTTTTTTTTTTTTGCATTTGTTGAGGAGTGATTTACTTCCAATTATGTGGTCAATTTTAGAGTAAGTGTGATGTGATGCTCAACAAACCTTTTTTCAAAGTTCTTAGTTTCTTTGCATTTAGTTAGAACATGTTCTTTTAGCTCAGAGAAATTTGTTATTTCCCACCTTCTGAAGCCTATTTCTGTCAATTCATCAGACTCATTTTCCATCCAGTCTTGTTTCCTTGCTGGTGAGGAGCTGTGAGCCCTTGGATGAAGAGAGGCGTTCTGGTTTGGGGTGCTTTCATCCTTTTTACACTGGTTTCTTCCCATCTTTATGTATTTATCTCCCTGTGGTCTTTGTAGCTGGTGACTTTCTGTTGGGGTCTCTGACTGGATGACCTATTGTTGATGTTGAAGTTATTTCTTTCTGTTTCTTAATTTTCCTTCTAACAGGCCCCTCTGCTGTAGGACTGCTGGAGGTCCACTCCAGACCATGGTTGCCTGTGGATCATCTGCAGTGGCTGCAGAACAGTAAGGGTTGCTGGCAGTTTCTTCTTCTGCTATCTTTGTCCCAAAAGAATATCTGCCAGAGGGTAGCCTGAGCTCTCCTTTATGAGGTGACTCTTAGGATATATGGGAGTTGGCGAGCTTTTTGAGGAGACAGTCTGTCCTTTATAGGAGCTCAAGTGCTGAACTGTGAGCTCCGCTCTTCTGGTCAGAGCTGCTGGGCAGGTACATTTAAGTCTGGTGTAGCGTAACTCATAACCGCCTTTTTTTTCCCAGGTACTCTGTCCTGGGAAGGTGGGACTTTATTTATAAGTTTCTGTCATGCTGCTGACTTTTTTCAGAGATGCCCTGCCTAGCAAGGAGGTAGCCTAGTCACAGTCTGCCAGCAGAGGTGTTGTTGAACTGCCATGGGCTCTGCCCAGCTGCTGTGTGAACCTCCTTGCAGTTTTGTTTATAGGGGTATAGTTAGAACTGCTTCAGTAATGGCAATCTGCCTCTGTAATGATGGACTGCCTTGGTAGTGGTGGATTGCCTCGGTAATGGCAGATGCCCTTCCCCCACAGAAGTGGACCATCCAGGGTCCAGCTGTGCTTTCTGTGAAACTCTCAATTCAGAGCATTTCAGATTGGTGGTCTTTGTGGGGGTGGGACCGGCCAAGCCAGATCACCTAGGTCCCTGTTTCAGTCCCTTTTTTTTTTTTTTGAGACAGAGTTTCGCTCTTGTTACCCAGGCTGGAGTGCAATGGCGCGATCTCGGCTCACCGCAACCTCCGCCTCCCGGGTTCAGGCATTTCTCCTGCCTCAGCCTCCTTAGTAGCTGGGATTACAGGCACATGCCACCATGCCCAGCTAATTTTTTGTATTTTTTTAGTTGAGATGGGGTTTCACCATGTTGACCAGGATGGTCTCGATCTCTCGACCTCGTGATCCACCCGCCTCGGCCTCCCAAAGTGCTGGGATTATAGGCTTGAGCCACCGCGCCCGGCCCCCTTTTTTTTTTTTTAATTGCACGGGCAACTGTCTCCCAGGCATTCCAGTCACCAATTGAAAAGGGGCCTAGGTTTGTGTGAGTTTTTGTGCGGAGACCCACTGCACCGGCTAAAACAGCCATGCTGGGGGCTCATGGCACTTTTCCACCCAGGAATTTCCTGGCTTGGCTCCCCATTTCAGTCCCTTTTTCAGTTGCACGGGCAACTCTGTCTCCCAGGCATTCCAGTCACCAGTTGAAAAGGCACCCAGATTTGTGTGATTTTTTTGTGTGGAGACCCGCTGCACTGGCTGGGACTCATGGCGCTTTTCTGCCCAGGAATCTCCTGGCCTGGCTCCTGGTTTCAATCCCCTTTTTTTCAGTTCAACAGGCAATTCTGTCTCCCAGGCATTCCAGTCACCAGTTGAAAAGGCGCCCAGATTTGTGTGAGTTTTTATGCGGAGATCCACTGCACTGGTTGAAACGGCTGTGCTGGGGGCTCCTGGCGCCTTTCTGCCTGGGAATCTCCTGATCTGTGGGCAGTAAAAATTCGTTTGGAAATATGGTTATCACTCACCCTCTGCATTTTTGCTGGGAACTGCAATCCCGAGCTGTTCCTTTTTGGCCATCTTGGATCCCGTCTCATCAAAAGCTTTTTAACTGCAAAGGCAATATACTTGATAGATACAGTGCTATTCAAGTTATGTTTCTTCTTGAATGAGCTTTGATCGTTTGTGTCTCTCAAAGAATTTGTCCTATTCATCTAACCTGTCAAATCTATTAAGTTGTTAACAATGTTTCCTAATTATCCTTTTAATATGTGTGGATTCTATATAGTGATATCACTTCTGTCATTCCTGATAATAATAATTTATGTCTTCTCTCTCTCTCCCTCCTTCCCTCCCTCTTTTTAAAAGCCTGAAGATTTGTTAATTTTGACCTACTTGTACTCCCAATTTCATCTTCTCAACCAAGGCTAAGGATCTATGTAGTTGTCCATCCTTGTATTGTGGCCTGGTAACTCTCTCCAGACAGTGAGCTAGAGAAATTTTATGTTTTGGCCCATTTGTTACTTCTCTTTCATGAATCCTTTATGGCTGTTGTGCAATTTTTGAAAAACTTTGTTTCATGTATTTTGTCTTTGTCGTAGCTGGAGGAAGAGTAAATCTGGTTCTCTTTGATTCTGTCTTGGTCAGAAGTAGAAGTCCTCAACATATTTTCTTTTTAACTTATAATTTATTTTCTCGCCAACCTGGTTCATCATGCTCTACTACAGAGATTATTTCACTGTTTCTTCTGGGAACAAAAGGGAAATGTAAAGTCCTTCATAATTTTTCATTTCTCAGAGTTTTTATTGGAGAGACATCCAGTAAGAGAATTTTGTCCAAATAGCAATATATTAGGGATGACAATCCAGAGACTCCAGAGGGAAAAGGAAAGGGATAACACATCATTTCTTAGCTGCAAAGACACAGGGTGCAGTCATTCTTAGAACCTTTCATCTCCAAGTGAACGGAAAACTTGACTGGTTAGACTTAGAAAGACCAGATTGGCGGGGTACAATGGCTCACGCCTGTAATCCCATTTGGAAATTCAAGGCGGGCAGATCACCTGAGGTCAGGAGTTTGAGGCCAGCCTGGCCAACATGGTGAAACCCCGACTCTACTAAAAATACAAAAATTAACTAGGCATGGTGGCATGTGCCTATAATCCCAGCTACTCGGGAGGCTGAGGCAAAATTCCCGAATCGCTTGAATCAGGGAGGCAGAGGTTGCTGTGAGGCAAGATCACACCATTGCAGTCCAGCCTGGGCAACAGGAGTGAAACTCCATCTCAAAAAAGGAAGACCAGATTGACTTCATGGTAAGTTGTTAGGTCTCAACTTGAGCTCTTTAGAAGAAATATTAGGGTGAGGTCATGATGTTTGGGAAAAGACCTCCCTAAACCTAATGCTCAAGACTTTCTCTTACTGTCAAAACTGAAGAATGAGATAGGTGCTTAGATCATATATTGGTCTGACCCAATACGACATTTCCGCTGCTGTTACACAATACTCATGTTCCTTTTTGTCTGTGTTCTAGGTTTTCTGTCTCAACTCGTCTCTGACAAGCCTCTGACTGAATGTATTCGTGCTGGCCACTATGCAGCAAGCGTCATAATTAGACGGACTGGCTGCACCTTTCCGGAGAAGCCAGACTTCCGCTGATGGAAGAGCTGAAAATGCAGGCCCAGGAGTGAAGACACTGCCCTGATTGCTTCCTGAGAATTCCCATATTAATAAAGAAGAAAATTATCTGCCATCTTTTCCTACTATAATAATGCTGAATCTTAATTTAGAGGGTACAAGGGTACGGTAATGCTTGTAGAATCTTTATTACCTCAACAACCTAAAAAATGATGTTTATTTCCATAGTTTGATAGTGCCACTTAAATGTCAATTAAACAAGAGTATAACATTTGAAATTTTATTTCATTTTCAATTACTTTGTAAATTTGTGTGTATTTAGTACACTGATTCATTTTTTTACATTTCTGCTTTGAATGCAGATGCAATTTAATATAATAGATTTTTTAATGAATTAATCTTAACATAGTAATCTTTAGCTTTTTATACAAATATATTTAATTTAGGAGTATATCTGTATCTACACACACACATACATAAATATACCACATATATACCTGATAGTCAAATAAGGTACAGAAATTTTATCTTGTCAAACTATGCCTAATAATCTCTTTAATGTGCATTCAATCATGTAATAAACTTTGGATAATTAATGTGCCAAATTTAAGTTGTATTACAATATTTAAATCATAGTCCTATGGAACTCTGTAATTTGATGCAAACAAAAACTTGTCATATAGGAATTTTTTTCTGTCTTTTTCCCTGTGTACAACAAACTAAGGAAAAAAGATCATTATTTAATACTGGGCCCTGAAATGATATCCAATTTGTTAATGGAATTAGGAAAAATAGCAACATAATACACCAAATAACTTAGTATTGGAAACCAATAAATCATTTTTTTAAGGAAAACAAAATGGTATAATAGGACTTATGGAGTCAGACTTAGTTACCTTTATATGACCTTAGGCAAATCTTCTAACCTCAGTTTCCTTTTTGTAAAAAGAGATAACCCTTATATACAAGGTCATTGAGATGATTTGAGAAAGATTACCAAGTATATTTGGCACAATGCCTTGTAAATGCTTAATAAGTAGCTGCTATTAGCATTATGATTTTTTTAATAAGAAAAAAAGATAAGATTTGTAAAACTGAATTCAAATCATAGGAAAGGATTTGGCCAGGCGCCATGGCTCACTACTGTAATCCCAACACTTTGGGAGGCCAAGGTGGGAGGATCACTTGAGCCCAGGAGTTCAAGACAAGCCTGGGTAACAAAGTGAGGTCCCACCTGTACAAAAAAAAATTTAAAAATTAGCCAGCCACAGGCTGGGCACAGTGACTCACACCTGTAATTCCAGCACTTTGGGACGAGGCAGTTGGATCACTTGAGGTCAAGAGTTCAAAACCAGCCTGGCCAACATGGTGAAACTCCATCTCTATTAAAAATACAAAAATTGGCCAGGCATAGTGCCTCACGCCCATAAACCCAACACTTTGGGAGGCCAGAGCAGGTGGATCACCTGAGGTCAGGAGTTCGAGACCAGCCTGACCAACATGGTGAAATCCCGTCACTACTAGAAATACAAAAATTAGCCCAGTGTGGTGGCACATGCCTGTAATCCCAGCTACTCACTCAGGAGGCTGAGGCAGGAGAATCACCCAAACCCAGGAGGCAGAGGCTGCAGTCAGCTGAGATCGCACCATTGCACTCCAGCCTGGGCAACAAGAGTGAAACTCCATCTCAAGGGAAAAAAATACAAAAATTTTGCCAGGCATGGTGGCATGGTGGTAGTTGCCTGTAATCCCATCTATTTGGGAGGCCGACACAGGAGATTTGCTTGAACCCAGGAGGCGGAGGTTGCAGTGAGCCAAGATCACACCACTGCACGCCAGCCTGGAAGACAGAGCAAGACTCCATCTCAACAACAACAACAACAAATTAGCTGTGGTGGTTTATACCTATAGGCTCAGCTACATAGGAGGCTGAGTTGGGAGGATTGCTTGAGCCCAGGAGTCTGAGGCTACAGTAAGCCATGATCACACCACTGTACGCCAGCCTGGGCAACAGAGCAAGACCCTGCCTCAAATAAATAAATAAATAAAACTTGTAATTCAAACTATAGAAAGTTGAGGACTATCTGTAGTACAATTAATTTAAATATAAAGTAGTTTGATATTTTACAGCGGTGCCAAAGCAATCCATTGGGAAAAGGATATTTTTCTCAATAGATAATGCTATAAAAACTTGATATTCATAAGGAAAAAAAGTGAATCTTTGACCCTGACCTCACACCATACAAAAAATTAGAGATAAATCACGGTCACAAGATAAAAGCTAAAACTACTAGGCTTATAGAAGAAAACAGGAGAATATTTGCCCAGCTCGAGATAAGCAAAAGTTCTTGGAAAGAATCATGAGAGCACTAACCATATAACAAAAATATTGATAAATCAGATTTCAAAAAAATTAGAACTTTATGTTCATCTAAAGACACCATTACAATCCCCCATAGGCCAGGATACTATAATTACAACACATATATCTGAACTCATAACCAGAATATATCTTAATACTCTTACAATTCAAAAATACAGATACTTAACAAAAGAAGATATATGAATCACTAATAAGCATGATTGATAAATCATGAATGATATATCAATTTGAATGATAAAGAATTCAATATTATTATCATGGGAGAAATAAATTTTAAGACCTCATTGAGATACTACTACACTAGAATGACTAAAATTTAAATGACAACACCAAATGTTAGAGAAGACATGGAGCAACGTTGCTGATGGACTGAACAACCACTGAACATTGCTGATGTAAAACTGAACAATCACTGCGAAAAGACCCTTAAGTTTCTTATAAAAAAGTAAATATACACCTATTCTTTCACCTAGCTATTTCACTTCTTGGTATTTACCCAACAGAAGTTAAAGTATAACTTTGGTGGATACACCAAAGGACTTGTAGCAGTTTTATTCATCATTGCCAAAAACTGGAAAGAGATAGTTGTCCATCAGCAGGAGAGTGGATAAACTGACATATTCAAATAGTGGAATAGAGGACCAAGTGTGATGGCCCATGCCTGTAGTCCCAGCAATTTGGGAGGTCGATGTGGGAGGATCACTTGAGCCCAGGGGTTAAGACCAGCCTGGATAATATAGTGAGGCCCCCATCTCTACAGAAAAATAAAAAGCAAAATTAGCTGGGCATGGTGGTGCACACCTGTATTTGCTACCCAGGAGGCTGAGGTGGAAGAATTGCTCGAGCCCAGGTCAAGACTGCAGTGAGCCATGATTGGGCCACTGCACTCTATCCCGGGTGACAGAGGCAGACCCTGTCTCAAAAAAAAAAAAATAGGAAAAGGAAGAAATTAACTGCTGATAAAACAACATGAATCCGTTCAAAAGTGGAAAACCTTACTGAGTTAAACCAGATACAAAAAGCATACAAACTGCGAGTTTCCTTGTACAGGTATTGATCGACTTACGACCTATGCAACTTACGACCATTCGACTTTACGACCACAATCGCTAGCCACGACTGCTCCACATATCTGGCAGCGCAAACGTTGCCCAGCTGGGCATAGGACAGTGCGGACCAGCTTCCAGCAGCACTACCATCTCCACATGCACCATTTCAACTGTACATATAGCCTACTCAACTTACGACCAAATCGTGTTACGATCGGTCTGCCGGTCCCAATTGTGGTCATAAGTCGAGCACTAGCTGTATTTGAAAGTCTAGAGCGAGCAAAGCAACCTATAGAGAAAAAGAGCAGTGGTTGCCTTTGTAGGGGAGGAAGAAAGTGGAAACTGACCAGAAAGGGTCTGAGGGGACTTTCTGAACTGATGGTGATGGGCTGCATCGTAATAGGATTACATAGGTGTATGCATTTGTCAACGCTCAGGAAATAGCCCACTTTAGTTATGTGATTTCATTATATTTAAGTTTTACCTCACAACCTCACACACACACACACACACACAAAAGAATTATAGGCTGGCTGTAGTGGCTCACACCAGTAATCCCAGCACTTTGGGAGGCCAAGGTAGGTGGATCATTTGAGCCCAAGAGCTGGGCAACATGGCAAAACTCCATCTACAAAAAAAAAAAAAAAAACACTACAAAAATTTGCTGGGCATGGTTGTGCATGGCTGTGGCCCCAGCTACTCAGGAGACTGAGGTGGGAGGATCACTTGATCCCAGGAGGTCAAGGATGCAGTGAGCCTTGACTGCACAACTGTATTCCAGCCTGAGTGAAAGCCTGCCTGAAAAAAAAAAAAGAATTATAAGCAAATACTGAATTCTAGTTAAATAATATATGTACTGATAGAGATAAAGTGTTCTGAGGTTTTCAACCTGTGCTAAAGTGCATCAAAAAATAAGAAACATAAAGAGGGAGATAAGCAGATGAAAGATAATACAAAAAAAAAAAAAATTTTTCAGACAGGGTCTTAACTCTGTTGCCCAGGCTGGAGTGTAGTGTGGCATGTTGGCTCAGTACACAACCTCTGCCTCTTGGCAAGCAATTCTCATGCCTCAGCCACCCTAGTAGCTGGAATTACAGGCATGTGGCTAATTTTTGTGTTTTTAGTAGAGATGGGGTTTTGCCATACTGGCCAGGCGCTTGAACTCCTGGCCTCAAGCGATCCTCCCACCTCAGCCTCCCAAAGTGCTGAGATTAAAGGAGTGAGCCACTGCACCTCGCCAACTTTGTATTTTTTTAAAGGCTGAATTGTAGTATTCCATTATGTATATAAGTCAAATTCTAAAATTCATTTATCCATTGATGGGCACTTTGGTTGTTTCCGTATCTTGGCTATTGTGAATAATGCTGCTGTGAGCATGAGAAAACAGACATGTCTGTGACATACTGATTCCAATTCCTTTGGGTATATGCCAAGAAGTGGGACTGTTAGATCATGTGGTAATTATATTTTTAGTTTCTTGAGGAACCTCTATGCTGTTTTCCAAAATGACTATACTAACTACTTACAATATCATCAACAGTAGCCAAGGGTTCCCTTTTCTCCACATCTTCACCAGCATTTCTTCTCTTTCATGTTTTTGATAATAGCCAATCTAACAGGTAAGAGGTGATATACCTCATTGTGGTTTTAATTTCATTTCTCTGATGACTAGAGATCTTGAGAATGTTTTCACATATCTGTTGGCCATTCATATTGCTTCTTTTGCAAAATGTCTATTCGTGTCCTTTTCACATTTTAATAGGGTTGTTTTCTTATTACTGAGTAGTTTGAGTTCCTTATATATTTTGAATATTAGCCCCTTATGTGATGTATGATTTACAAATATTTTCTTCCAATCTGTGGGGTGTATTTTTGCTTTATTAATTCCTTACTATGCATAAGCTTTTTTTGATGTGATCCTATTTTTCTTTTTTTGTTTTCATTACCTGTGCTTTTGGAGTCATTTCAGGAAACCACTGTCCAGATCAATGTCATGAAGCTTTTCTCCTGTTTTCTTCTAGAAGTTTTATAGTTTCAGATGTTACATTTGACTTTTTACACTCTATCATCCAGGCTGAAGTACAATAGTACAGTCACAGCTCACTGCAGCCTCAACCTCCCAAGCTCAAATAATCTTCCCACCTCAGCCTCCCAAGTAGCTGAGACCACAGGCATGCACCACCACAACCAGCTAATTTACTTTTATTTTTTGTATAGCTGGGGTTTCTCTGTGTTTCCCAGGCTGGTCCCAAACTCCTATGCTCAAGTGATCCTCCTGCCTTAGCCCCACAAACAGCACCTGGCAAAGTTGTTTATTGTATGAGATGAGATAAGGAGCTATTTTCATTCTTCCATATATGGATATCTACATATGGAAGAATGGAAGTTTTCTCAGCACCATTTATTAAAAAGACTGTCCTTTCCCCATTGTGTATTCTCGGCACCTTTGTCGTAAATCAATTGACCGTAGATGTATGGGTTTATTTCTGGAATCTCCATCCTATTCCATTGGTCAATAGGTTTGTTTTTATGGCAGTACCATACAGTTTGGTTACTATAGCTTTCTAATATATTTTGAAATCCAGTAGTGTGATGCCTCCTCCTTTGTTTGTTAGTCGAGATTGCTTTGGTTATTCAGGTCTTAGGTGCTTCTATATAAATTTCAAGGTTTTTTTTTTTCTCTCTCTCTCTGTGAAGAATGGCATTGTAGGCCAGGTGTGGTGAGTCAAGCCTGTAATCTCAGCACTTTGGTAAACTGAGGCAGTCAGATTGCTTGAGCTAAGGAGTTTGAGACCAGCCTGGGCAACAAAGTAAGACCCTGTGTCTATAAAACATATAAAAATTGGCCAGATATGGTAGCATGCACCTATAGTCCCAGCTACTCAGGAGGTGGAGGTGGAGGTGGAAGGATGGCTTAAGCCTGGGAGGCAGAAACTACAGTGAACACTTCTGCCTGGGCAACAGAGCCAGACCCTGTCTCAAAAAAAAAGAATGACACTGGAATTTTGATAGAGATTGCATTGAATCTGTAGATTGCTTTGGGTAGTATGGACATTTAAAAAATATTTATTCTTCCATTGCATGAACAAAGTATATCTTTCCACTTATTTATGTCCTCTTTAGTTTCTTTTTTAACATATTTAATGTATCCAACGGACTCTTAAATTTCTTTCAACAATGTTTATAGTTTTTAGCATACAGATCTTTCACTTCCTTGGTTAAATTTACTCCTAAGTATTTTATTTTGCTATTTTCGTAAATGGGATTTTCTTATTTTTTTTCCAGATCATTGTCAGTGTATGAAAGCACTACTCTTTTGTATGTTGATTTTGTTTCCTGCAACTTCATTTATTTACCAGTTCTAATAGTTTTTTGGTAGAATCTTTTGGATTTTGTATATATAAGATTGTATCATCAACACAGACAGTTTCACTTTTTCCTTTCCTATTTGGATGCCTTTTATTTTCTTTTCTTGCCTAATTACTCTGACTAGCACTTTTAGTACTATGTTGAGCCAAAGTGTGGAAATGGGCATCTTTGTCTGGTTCTTGACTGTAGAGGAAAATCCTTCAAGTTTTCATCATTGAGTATAATATTAGATGTGGCCCTGTCATATATGGTCTTAATTGTATTAAGGAACATTCTTTCTATACCTAACTTGCTGAGAGTTTTTATCATAAATAGATCTTGAATTTTGTCAAATGTTTTTTTCTGCATCTATGGAGATGATCACTTTTTTTTTTTTTTTTTTTGAGACGGAGTTTCGCTCTTGTTACCCAGGCTGGAGTGCAATGGCGCGATCTCGGCTCACCCCAACCTCCGCCTCCTGGGTTCAGGCAATTCTCCTGCCTCAGCCTCCTGAGTAGCTGGGACTACAGGCATGCGCCACCATGCCCAGCTAATTTTTTGTAGTTTTAGTAGAGACGGGGTTTCACTGTGTTGACCAGGATGGTCTCGATCTCTTGACCTTGTGATCCACCCGCCTCGGCCTCCCAAAGTGCTGGGATTACAGGCTTGAGCCACCACGCCTGGCCGTATGTTTTCATTTTTGTCTCAAGACTTTTTACAAATTTCCCCTCTAACTTACTCTTTGACTTAAAGAATAGGTAGAATGTTCTCTACATGTCTGTTTACTTGGTCTGAAGTGTAATTCAAGTACAATGCTTCCTTATTGATTATCTGTCTGTTGTTGGAATTGAGACATTAAAATTTCCTACTATTATGGTGTTGCTCCAGTCTACATGTTCCTTCAGATCTCTTAATGTTTGCTTTATATATTTACATGCTACGATGTTGGGTGTATATGTATTTATAATTGTTATATTCTCTTAATTGACCTCTTTATCACTGTATAATGACCCTCTTTGTCTCTATTTACAGTTTTTTATTTAAAGTCTATGTTATCAGGGATGGGCACGGCGGCTCACATCTGTAATTCCAGCACTTTGGGATGCAAGGCAGGTGGATCATCTGAGTCAGGAATTTGAGAACAGCCTGGCCAACATAGTGAAACCCTATCTCTACTAAAATACAAAAATTAGCCAGGCATGACGATGTGCGCTTATAATCCCAGTTACTCAGGAGGCTGAGACAGGAGAATCACTTGAACCTGGGAGGTTGAGGTTGAAGTGAGCCGAGATCATGCCAGTGCACTCCAGCCTGAGTGACAGAGCAAGATTCCATCTCAAAAAAAAAAGTCTATTTTATCTGAAATAAGTGTAGCTACCCCCACTTCTTTTGGTTTCCATTTGCATAGAATATTTTTTCCCTGTCTTCGCTTTCCATCTATGAGTGTGCTTTAAGGTGATATGAATCTCTCACAGGCTGCATATAGTTGGATCTTGGTTTTTGTTTTCTAAAATCCATTCAGCCACTCTATGCATTTTGATTGGATAATTTAATCCATTCTATTCAACATAACTATTACTGGGTCAGAATTTACTGGCACTGTCTCGATCATTGTTTTCTTATTGTTTTATAGATGCTTTCTTCCTTTGTGGTTTGATGGCTTTCTGTAGTGGTATGCTTTGGTCTTTTCTTTTTATCTCTTTTGTGTCTATTATAGGTTTTTGCTTTGTAGTTACCCTGAAGCTTACATAAAACACCTTATAAGAACTTGCCTTATGTATCTGGGTGCTCCTGTATTGAGTGCGTATATATTTAGGATCGTTAGCTCTTCTTGTTGCACTGATCCTTTTACCATTATGTAATGTCCTTCCTTTGTCTCTTGATCTTTGCTGCTTTAAAGTCTATTTTATCAGAGATGAGAATCATAAGACCTAACACCATAAAAACCCTAGAAGAAAATCTGGGCAAAACCATTCAGGACATAGGCGTAGGCAAGGACTTCATGACCAAAACACCAAAAGCATTGGCAACAAAAGCCAAAATAGACAAATGGGACGTAATCAAACTCCACAGCTTCTGCACAGCAAAAGAAACAGTCATTAGAGTGAATCGGCAACCAACAGAATCGGAAAAAATTTTTGCAGTCTACCAATCTGACAAAGGGCTGACATCCAGAATTTACAAAGAACTAAAACAGATCTACAAGAAAAAAATAAGCTTATTCAAAAATGGGTGAATGATATGAACAGACACTTTACAAAAGAAGACATACATGAGGCCAACAAACATATGAAAAAATGCTCATCATCACTGGTCATCAGAGAAATGCAAATCAAAACTACTTCTAGATACCATCTCATGCCAGTTAGAATGGCGATCATTAAAAAATCTGGAGACAACAGATGCTGGAGAGGATGTGGAGAAATAGGAACACTTTTACACCGTTGGTGGGAGTGTAGGTGAGTTCAACCATCTTGGAAGACAGTGTGGCGATTCCTCAAGGACCTAGAAATAGAAATTCCATTTGACCCAGCAATCCTATTACTGGGTATATATCCAAAGGATTATAAATCGTTCTACTATAAGGACACATGCACACGAATGTTCGTTGCGGCACTGTTTACAATAGCAAAGACCTGGAACCAACCCAAATGCCCATCAATGATAGACTGGACAGGGAAAATGTGGTACATGTACACCATGGAATATTATGCAGCCATCAAAAACGATGAGTTCATGTCCTTTGTAGGGACATGGATGAACCTGGAAACCATCATTCTCAGCAAACTGACACAAGAGCACCGCATGTTCTCACTCATAGGCGGGTGTTGAACAATGAGAACACACGGACACAGAGAGGGGAGCACTACACACTGGGGTCTGTTGGGGGGAAATAGGGGAGGGATGGGGGTGGGGAGGAGGGGAGAGATAGCATGGGGAGAAATGCCAGATATAGGTGAAGGGGAGGAAGGCAGCAAATCACACTGCCACATGTGTACCTATACAACAATCTTGCATGTTTTTCACATGTACCCCAACACCTAAAATGCAATTAAAAAAAAAAAAAACATCTTATAGCTGGCTACTTTAAGCTACTGACAATTTAACTTTCATTATTTATACAAACTCTATACTTTTACTCCCCCTCCTCCCATGTTTTAGGTTTTTGTCAAAATTTACATCTTTTATTATTTGCATCTTAACAAATTATGGTAGCTCTAGTTGTTAATAGTTTTGCTTAACTTTTATACTACAGATTTAATTTATTTACCCACTGCCCTTACCATATTAGAGTGTTTTGAATTTCACAACATACTTATTTTTACCAATGACTTTTATATGTTTTAATGTTACTAATTAGCATCCTCTTCCTTCAGTTTAAAGAACTGCCTTTAGCATTTCTTGTAAGCCAGATCTAGGGGTGATAAACTCCCTCAGCTTTTGTTTGAGAACATCTTTATCACTTCTTCATTTTTGAAAAATAGGATTGCTGGGTATAGTATCATTGGTTGAAATTTTTTTTTCTTTGAGGATTTTGAATATGTCATACTACTTCCTTCTAGCCTGCCTTTCCAAACTCTCTGTCTTTAACTTTTACCAATTTGATTATGATGTGTCTCAGCATGGGTCTCTTTGGATTCATCTTATTTGCTATCTTTTGGGCTTTCTGAATCTGGATTTCTATTTTCTTCACCCAGGCTTAGGAAGTTTTCTGCCCTTATTACTTTGAAAATATTTTCTGTCCTTTTCTCTCTCCCTTCCCCTTCAGGCATACCAATAATGTTTATGTTGTTACATTTGGTAGTGTCCCATAAGTCTTTTAAGCTATCATTACTCTTTTAAATTCTTTTTTGTTTTTATTCCTCAGATTGGATGATTTCTAGTGACCTGTCTTCAAGTTAAATGGTCCTTTCTTCTGCCTGATCTAGTGGGCTGTTGAATCCCTCTATTTAATTTTTCAGTTGTCATAGTATTCTTCAGCTCTAAGATTTCTGTTTTGTACTTTGCTTTGTTTTTGAGACAGAGTCTTGCTCTGTTACCCTGCCTGAAGTGCAGTGACACAATTATGGCTCACTGGAGCCTTGACCTCTTAGGTTCAAGCAATCTTCCTACCTCAGCCCTCCAAGTAGCTGGAAATCCCAGCACTTTGGGAGGCCAAGGCAGGTGGATCATGAGGTCAGGAGTTGGAGACCAGTAGGCATGCACCACCACATCTAATTTTTTCTTTTTCAGACGGAGTTTCACTCTTGTTACCCAGGCTGGAGTGCAATGGCGCAAACTTGGCTCACCGCAACCTCCGCCTCCTGGGTTCAGGCAATTCTCCTGCCTCAACCTCCTGAGTAGCTGGGATTACAGGTACGCGCCACCATGCCCAGCTAATGTTTTGTATTTTTAGTAGAGACGGGGTTTCACCATGTTGACCAGGATGGTCTCGATCTCTTGACCTCGTGATCCACCCGCCTCGGCCTCCCAAAGTGCTGGGATTACAGGCTTGAGCCACCGCGCCCGGCAGCTCTCCCTCTCTTAAATCTCTTCCTCATGTCTCCATCTCCTTTGGTGTAATTTAGACCATTATCATATATATTTCTCCAACTCTGGTTCTTTCCCATCACTAGTAAGTCCTCCCTCACCATGGGGGATGCCTTGTTAAAGAGGAAACTCAATCACATTGCCTGGTCTGTTTAAATCCCTTGACCATTCACCCCTTAACCACTTTAGCAGCCTTCCTACTGCCATCCCTCCTTCAGCCTAAACATACCTTATAACTACACTCATGCTTCTAACTGGATTACCGTTTTTCTTCAACTACTCATATTTTAAAATCCTGTTCAAAAGTCAGGTCCTCTTCAATGTTTTATTCTGTGTTACCCAGACAATTTTGGTTGCTGCTTCATCCATTTTTCTCTCATAGTACGTTGCCTATTTCCTTATCATAGTTTATGCAATTGTATTGTATCATATAATTATTAATGTATATGTCTTCTTCTAAGGCAGAACTATCTACTGCCACATAGTAGATGCTAAATAAATGTTTGCTCAATGAACTTTCTCACTTCTCCAGATTTCTGTAGTGAGTTAGAGACTTAGGAATGGCAGAGTCACCAAGGATTTTGGCTGCCAGAACAACTGTAGTTCTTTGTATTATCTGGCTTTACTTCTGCTTACATCCTCTGTACTGAAACCCTTCCTTCTTCTCCATTTAGCTCCATTCTTAGAGGCTCTATCCTTGGCCAGGCG
This sequence comes from Sapajus apella, assembly GCF_009761245.1. Classification (NCBI taxonomy): domain Eukaryota; kingdom Metazoa; phylum Chordata; class Mammalia; order Primates; family Cebidae; genus Sapajus; species Sapajus apella. Next base: position 5,913,021 of record NW_022437034.1, read on the forward strand.
CAATGACATTGTGGCATTTTAACCTGCCCTAGTTCCATGGCCCACTTTCCAAGAAATGCAAGAAACAACGAAATATGGCTTATATGTGGGGGCGGGGGGAGGAAATCAACAAAAAATCATCACTGGGGTAGCTCAGACATTAGACTTACTAGACAAAGACTTTAAATCAGCTATTTTAAATGTGTTCGAACAGCTAAATAAAACATGTCTAAAGAACAACAACAAAAAGGCCAGGTGCAGTGGCTCACACCTGTAATCTCAGCACTTTGGGAGGCCAAGGCAGGCAGATCACCTGAGGTCAGGAGTTCAAGACCAGTCTGCCAACATGGTGAAACCCCATCTATACTAAAAATGCAAAAATTAGCCGGGCGTGGTGGTGCATGCCTGTAGTACCAACTGCTCAGGAGGCTGAGGCAGAATCGCTTGAACCTGGGAGGCAGAGGTTGTAGTGAGCCAAGATGGTACCACTGCACTCCAGCCTGGATGATGGAGGGAGACTCTGTCCCCAAAATAATAAATAAATAACAACAACAAAAAGCTTGATGTCTTGCCAAATAGAGAATATGAATAAGGAGACAGAAAATATAAAAAAGGAACCAAAAAGAAATTCTGGAGTTTAACATTATAATAACTCAGGCCAGGTGCAGTGGCTCATGACTGTAGTCTTAGCACATTTGGAAGTCAAGGTGGGTGGATCACTTGAGGTCAGAAGTTCGAGACTAGCCTGTGGAGGTGAAACCTCATCTCTACTAAAAATACAATAATTAGCTGGGTGTGGTGGCCAACGCCTGTAATCCCAGCACTTTGGGAGGCCGAGGCGGGTAGATCATGAGGTCAAGAGATCGAGACCATCCTGGTCAACATGGTGAAACCCCGTCTCTACTAACAATACAAAAAATTAGCTGGGCATGGTGGCGCATGCCTGTAACCCCAGCTACTCAGGAGGTTGAGGCAGGAGAATTGCCTGAACCCAGGAGGCGGAGGTTGTGGTGAGCCGAGATCGCGCCATTGCACTCCAGCCTGGGTAACAAGAGCGAAACTCCGTCCCAAAAAAAAAAAAAAAAGAATCTCTTGAACCAGGGAAGCTGAGATCATGCCACTGCACTCCAGCCTGGGCAACAGATGAGACTCTGACTCAAATAATAATAACTCAAATGAAAATTTCACAAGGGGGCTTAACAGCAGATTTGAACGAGAGGGAGAAAGAATCAGTGGCTTCAAGATTGAAATTATCCAATCTGAGGAAAAGAAAAAATAAGAATGGAGACAAATGGGCAGACCAACATATAACCAACATAACACTTATCAGACACAATGAAAATCCCAGAAGAAAAGAAGAGAGAGAAAGGGGCAAAAGAATATTTGAAGAAATAATGGCTAAAAACTCCCTAAACTTGATGGCAAATACTAATTGACACATCCCATAAGATCAACAACTTCCAAGTAGGATAAACTTAAAGAGATCTACATTGAAACACATTAAATCAAACCACCAAAAACAAAGAATCCTAAAAGTAGCAAAAGAGAAGCAACTCATCATATACAAGAGACCCACAATAAGATTAACAATTGACTTCTGATTAGAAATCATGGAAGCCAACAGGCAGTGTGGATCAAGAGAATGAGGAAACAAGCCACAGACTGGGAGAAAATATTTGCAAAAGATGTATTTGACAAAAGACTGTTATCCTTAATATACAAAGAACTCCTAAAACTCAACAGTAAGAAAAGGAACAACCTGACTTAAAAATGGGCCAAAGATCTGAACAGACACATCGCCAAAGAAATTATGCAAATAACAAATAAGCATATGAAGCCAGGCAAGGTGGTTCACGCCTGCAATCTCAACAGTCTGAGAGGCTGAGGCAGGTGGATCACATGAGGCCATGAGTTCAAGAGCAGCCTAGCCAACATGGTGAAACGCCATCTCTACTAAAAATAATCTTCAAAATTAGCCAGGCATGGGAGCATGCACCTGTATCCCAGCTACTTTGGAGGCTGAGGCATGAGAATCATTTGAACCCAGGACATGGAGGTTGTAATAAACCAACACTTCACCACTGCATTTCAGCCTGGGCAATAGAGTGAGACTCTGTCTCCCAAAAAAAAAAAAAAAAAAACATATGGAAAGATGTTCAGCCTCATATGTCATTAGAGAACTGCAAATTAAAACAATGAGATAAAAAGTAAAAAGACCATGAGATACCATTACACACTTATTAGAATGGCCAAAACTTAGAACACTGACAGACATAAAATGCCAGAACAACAGGAACTCTCATTCATTGCTGGTAGGAATCCAAAGTGGTACAGCTACTCTGAAAGACATTTGGTGGTTTCTTACAAAACTAAACACACTCTTACCATATTTATATTCTTTGGTATTTATCCAAAGGAATTGAAAACTTACATTCACACAAAAACCTGCACATGGATGTTTATTGCGGTTTAGTCACTTAGCAGCTTTATTCATAATTGCCAAAACTTGTCCTTCAGCAGGTAAATGGATAAGTAAACTGAGGTACATCAGATAATGGAATATTATTCAACACTAATAAGAAATACACTACCAGCGAAGCACAGTGACTCACGCCTATAATCCTAGCACTTTTGGGGACTAAGGCAGGAAGATTGCTTAAGGCCAGAAGTTTGAGACCAGCCTGAGCAATACAGTGAAACACCATCTCTATTTTAAAAAATAAAATAAAATAAAAAAACAAGCAATCAAGCTATGCAAAGACATGTAGGGATCTTAAATGCATATTATTAAGCAAAAGGACCCAATTTGAAAAGGCTACATACTATACGATTTCAACTATTCAACATCTGAAAAAGGCAAAACTATAGCGACAATAAAAATATCAGTGATTGCCAGGGGCTAGGGGAGGGAGGGATGATGAGGTGGAGCTCAGGGGATAGTTAGGGCAGTGACACTTCCCTGTTAATGTCATAGTTGTAGATATATGTCATTACACATTAATCAAAACCTATAGAATATACAATACCAAGAGTGGACCCTAATGTAAACTATAGATATGGAGGAGTAATGATGTGCCATTGTAGGTTTATTGATTATAACAAATATACCACTTTTGTGCAGGGCATTGATAGCGGAGGAGGCTGTGCCCGTTGGGAGTCCAGAGGTATATGGGAACTCCCGAAATTTTCTGCTCAATTTTGCTGTGAAAATTGTAAAACTGCTCTAAAAAATCAAGTCTATTTTAAAAGAAGGCTGTGGGGTGTCATATTTAAAGCTCTGACAGGGAAAAAAAAAAAAAACAGTTAACCAAGAATCCAACAAAAATATCCTTCAAAAATGAAGAAATTGAGATATTCCTAGATAAACAAAAGCTGAGGGAGTTTATTGCAGAAGCTTCTCCAAAAGATATGCGAAATGGCATCCTCTGGGCTGAAATGAAAGGACATTAGACAATAATTCAAATACACAGAGAAATAAAGAACACTAGTCAGGTAAGCACAGTGGCTCACGCCTGTAATCCCAGCACTTTGGGAGTCTGAAGCGGGTGATCACCTAAGACCAGACATTCGAGACCAGTCTGGCCAACATGGCGAAACCCCATCTCTACTAAAAATACAAAAATCAGTCAGGCGTGGTGGTGCATGCCTGTAATCCCAGCTACTCAAGAGGCTGAAGCAGAAGAATCACTTGAACCTGGGAGGCGGAGGTTGCAGTGAGCTGAAATTGCTCTGCTGCACTCCAGCCTGGGCAAAAGAGCAAAACTCTATCTCAAAAAAAAAAAAAAAAGAAAAGAAAAGAACACTAGCCAGGGTAACCACATAAGTAAATGTAGAAGACAATGTTAACATATTATTATTGTAGTTCTTCTTTCCTATCTGATTTAAAAGGCAATTGCATAAAGCAATAATTATAAATATCTGCATATAACCTATAAAGATATAATTTGTGACAATAAAAGCATAGAAAGGGAGGGGAAGCACTATAGGAGCAAATCTTTTATGTACCATTGAAACCAAGTTGGTATTATTCTGAATCACAGAGAAAACGTAGATGAGTGATTACCAGGAACTGGGAAAATGGGAGAAATGAGGAGGTTATGGTTCATGGTTATGGAGTTTCTCCTTGGTGGGTTGATGGTAATGGAATATTCTGGAATTAGTGGTGGTGGTTGTACAACCTGAATATAGTAAAAACAACTAAATTGTACACTTTAAAAGTTGAGTTTTATGGTATGTGAATTATATCTCAGTAACAATTACTTTGAAACAAACAAAAAGATGGCAAGAATTGGCCTGTATATATTAAAGTAATTGAATTTGTATAGTTGAAAACATTCCTACAAAAACACCTTCAGGCCCATATGGCTTTACTCATGAAGTCTACCAAACATTTAAAGAAGAAATAATCCAATTCTACATATACTCTTCCAAAATAAATTAAAGAAAACATAATTATTTCCAACTCATTATTTAAGGTTAGGACCAAAACCGGATTAAGATGTTAGAAGAAAATAGCCTGTAACCCCAGCTATTTGGGAGGTCAAAGTGGGCAGATCACCTGAGGTCAGGAGTTCAAGACCAGCCTGGCCAACATGGCAAAACCCTTTCTCTACTGAAAATACAAAAACTAGCCAGGCATGGTGGCACACACCTGTAATCCCAGCTACTCAGTAGGCTGAGGCAGGGAATCACTTGAACCCAGGAGGCAGAGTTTGCAATGGGCTGAGATCACGCCACTGCACTCCAGCTCGGGTTACAAAGCAAGACTCTGTCTCAAAAAAAAAAAAAAAAAAAAAAAAAAAAAAAAAAAAGAAGAAGAAAATAAACCAATATCTCTCACAAAATAATTTTCAGCAAATCAAATTCAACAATATATTAAAAAGTTGCCTGAGCACTGTAGCTCACACCTGTAATCCCAGCTCTTTGGGAGGCCAAGGTGGGTAGATCACCTGAAATCAGGAGTTAGAGACCAGCCTGGCCAACATGGTGAAATCCCATCTTTATTAAAAATACAAAAATTAGCCAGCTGTGATGGCAAGCACCTGTAATCCCAGCTACTCAGGAGGCTGAGGCACAGGAATCACTTGAGCTCAGGAGGCAGAGGCTACAGTGAGCAGAGACTGCTCCACTACACTCCAGCCTGGGTGAGAGAGTGAGATCCATCTCAAAAAAATAATAAATTAAAATTCTTTAAAAAGTATATATATATTTATATATGTATATGAAAATTAGCTGGGCATGGTGATACATGCCTGTAGTCACAGCTACTCAGGAGGCTGAGATGGGAGGATCACTTGAGCCCAGGAGGTCAAGGCTGTAGTGATTCATGATCTGGCCACTGCACTCCAGCCTAAGCAACAGAGCAACACCCTGTCTCAAAAAGAAAAGGTTAACATATCATGATCAAGTGGAGTTTATCCCAGGAATACAGGGTTGGTTTAATCTTTAAAATCAAGCCAGACGTGGCAGCTGTCACTTGTAATTCCAACACTGGGAGACTGAGCTGGGAGGACCTCTTAAGGCTAAGAGTTTAAGACCAGCCTGAGCAATGTAGCAAGACCCCATCTCTAAATAAATACAATATTCAGAAACAATAATTGAGCAAGTTGCAGTGGTTCATGCCTGTAGTCCAAGCTACTCAGGAGGCTCAGGTGAGAGGATCATTTGAGCCCAGGAGTTCAAGGCTGCCTGGGCAATATCACAAGATCCCATCTCTAAAAGAAAAATCATTCATTATAATTCACCATATTAACAAAGAAGAAAACCATATGATTATCTTGATATACACAGAAAAGCATTTGACAAAATCCAATATTCATTCCTGATAAAAACTAAATAAATCTGGAACAGAAAGGGACATCTTCAACATGATCATGGACATCTACAAAAACCCCACAGTTACCATCACACACAGTAGGGAAGGACTGAATAGTTTCCCCTACAAGACACTTGGCTCCCCATTTCTATTCAACATTATTCTAGAAGTCCTGGCCACTGCAATCACGCAGAAAAAGAAAGAAAGAAAAAACAGCCAAATTGAAGAAGTAAAATTGTCCCCATTTTCAGACAATATGACTGTCTATGTAGAAGTTAATGGAACCCAGAAAAAAGCCACTAGAATAGGCAAGTCTAACAAGGTTGACGGATACAAGACAATACACAAAAATTAATTGTATTTCTATATGCTAACAGTGAAGTCATAAATTTATTAATTTATCAAATTAGTACAATGCCATTTATAATAGTATCAAAAATATAAAATACTTCAGAATAAATCTGACAAAATATGTAAAAATCCTCTAACTGAAAACCACAAAATGTTGCTGAATGAAATTAAATAAGATCTAAATAATCGACAAAGGATTCTCAACCAATTGAGATTAGAGTTCACCTCTTTTGATGAACTTTTGATTGTTATCTTACTTTAAAATTCTAGGATCTCATAACTTCTATGAAATTTTTATACCTGGATTATAAAACTTCTGAAGGATTTGCTTAAATATTGTTGCTTAAAAGAAAATAATTGGGCTGGGCATGAGGGCTCACACCTGTAATCCCAGCACTTTGGGAGGCCGAGGTGGGTGGATCGCCTGAGGTCAGGAGTTCAAGACCGGCCTGGTAACCTAGAGAAACCCCCGTCTCTACTAAAAATACAAAAATTAGCTGGGTGTGGTAGCAGGCACCTGTAATCCCAGCTACTCCAGAGGCTGAGGCAGGAAAATCGCTTGAACGCAGGAGGCAGAGGTTTCAGTAAGCTGAGATTGTGCCATTGCACTCCAGCCTGGGCAACCAGAGCAAAACTCCATCTCAAAAAAAAAGGAAAAAGAAAGAAATTACTGGGAACTGGAGTAAAAGTCACCCTTATTACACCTTCGCAAAGAACTTGGCTGCATTGTGTCCATGTCCTAGAGCTTTGTGGAAGGCTGAACTTGAGAGTGACGACTTGGAGTAACTGACAGAAGAAATTTCTAAGCAGCAAAGCATTCAAGAAGTGCCATGGCTGCTTCATGCCTATGATCAGATATGGGAGCAGAGGAATTACTAAGGTTGGAAATTATAGTTAAAAGGCAAGCAGAGCATAAAACTTTGGATAATCCGCAGCCTGGCCATGTGGTAGAGAAGGAAAGAGGGTTTCCAGGAGGGAAATCCTAGCAGGCTGCAGAGCAGCCACTTGCTAAAGCAATTAGCATGTGTAAAAGAGAGCCAGGTGCGAATATTCAAGACAATGGGAAAAAAGCTCCAAAGGCATTTCAGAAATCTCCCAGGACACTCCTCCCATGACAAACCTGGAGGCCTAGAAAGACAGACTGGTTTTAGGGATCAGGCTGGGGTGCTGCTACCCTATACTGCCTCAGGACACTCTTCCCCAAAGGCTGGCCGCTCCAGCTCCAGCCTTGGCTCAAAGGGCTTCAGGCACAGTTTGAGCTGCAGCTCCAGAGGGCGCAAGCTGTAAGTCCCGGCAGTTTCCACATGGCGTAAAGTCTGCAGGCACACCAAATGCAAGAGTGAAGTAGGACTGGCAGCTTCCACCTAGATTTCAGAAGATGTATGGGAAAGCCTGGGTGCCTAGGCAGAAGGCTGTCACCGGGGCAGAGCCCCCACAGAGAGACACAACTAGGGCAGTGCTAAGGGAAAGTGTGGGGTTGGAGCCCCCATGTAGAGTCCCCAGTGAGGCACTGCCTAGTAGACCTATAGAAATGGGACTACCACCCTCCAGGCTCAAGAATGGTAGAGCCACTAGTAGCTTGCACCCTCATCCTGGAAAAGCTGCAAGCACTCAACTCCAACATGTGACAGCAGCCACTTGGGCTGTGCCCAGCATAGCCAGAGGACTGAGGCCACCCGAGGCCTTGGGAGTTCATTCTTCACACCAGTGTGCTCAGGATGTGGGATATGGAGTCAAAGGAGATTATTTTGGAGCTTTAAGATTTAGCGTTTGCCCTGCTGGTTTCAGACTCACATAAGGCCTGTTGCCCACTTCTTTTGGCCAATTTCTCCCTTTTGGAATGGAAGTCTTTACCTAATGGCTGTACCATCACTGAATCTTGGAAGTGAATCATGTGTTATTGGTATTACAGGCTTATAGGTGGAAGGGACTTGCCTTGAGTCTCAGATGAGACTTTGGACTTTTGAGTTAATGCTAGAATGACTTAAGACTTTGGGGGAATATTAAGGAGGGGTTACTGTATTTTGCAATGTGAGAAGGACAAGAGATCTGGGGGGCCGGGGTGGAATTATACAGTTTGGATACCTGTCCCCTCTAAATCTCATGTTGAAATGTGATTTCCACTGTTGGAGGTGGGCCTAGTGAGAGGTGTTTGGGTCATGGGCGCAGACCCTTCATGAATGGCTTGGTGTCCTCCCGTGGTAATGAGTGATTCTCGTTCATATGACAGCTGGTGGTTTATAGGAGTCTGGCATCTCTCATTTGTTTCCTCTTTTGCCATGTAACACAATTGCTCCCCCTTCACCTTCTGCCATGAACGAAAGTGTCCTGAGGCCTCACCAGAAGCAAAATGGATGCTGGTGCCATGCTTGTACAGCCTGCAGAACCGTGAGCCAAATAAACCTCTTCTGTCTGTAAATTACCCAGCCTTGAATATTCCTTTGTAGCAACACAAAATGGACTAATACAGATGCTATGCAATCACGATTAAAATTCTAGCTGGCATTTTTGTGAAAACTGACAAGCTGCTGATTCTCAAATTCATATGAAAATACATAGGACCTAGAATAACTAAAACAGCTTTGAAAAAGAAAAGCAAAGTCAGAGGATTTACATTACTTGATTCAAGACATATAAAGCCACAGTAATCAAAACAGTGTGGCATTAGCATAAAGTTAGAAACACAGATAAGTGGAACAGAATAGAGAGTTCAGAAATAGTCTCACATAACTATGCACAAGTGACTCTTCAAGAGCTTTATGAGATACAATTTACAAACCAAACCATTCACCCATTTAAAATGTATACATTTTACATCTTTTTTTTTTTTTTTTTTTGAGAGGGGGTTTTCTCTTTTGCCAGGCTGGAATGCAGTGGCGCAATCTTGGCTCACCGCAACCTCCGCCTCCTGGGTTCAAGTGATTCTCCTGCCTCAGCCTCCCAAGTAGCTGGGACTAAAGGCATGCACCACCACACCCAGCTAATTTTTGTATTTTTAGTAGAGATGGGGTTTCACCATGTTGGCCAGGATGGTCTTATTCTCTTGACCTACTTATTACATTTTTAATTTTAATTTTTTTTTCCTTAGAGACAGGGTCTCACTCTATTGCTCAGGACGGAGTGCCGTGGCATGATTATAGTTCACTGAAAACTCAAAATCCTGAGCTTATGGGATCCTCTTGCCTCAGCCTCCTATGTAGCTAGGACTACACATGCGCACCACCATGCCCAGCTAGTTGTTAAATTTTTCTGTAGGGACAGGGTCTCACTATATTGCCCAGGCTGGTCTCCAACTCTTGATTTCACGTGACCCTCCCTTCTCAGTTTCCCATAGTGCTGGGATTACAGGTAGCATGAGCCACATCACCCAGCCTAAGTCAAATTTTTTAAATAAGTTCACTGGGTTGGACAGCCATCACCACAATCTATAAAAAATTTTTGTCTACCCAGAAAGAAACATTGTGCTTATTGTCAGTAACTCCTCATTTCCCCCATTATCTCCTCCTCAGCCATAAGCAAGAGCTAATCTTTCTTTACTGATTTGCTTCTTATGGATATTTTATAAAATGAAAGCGTCTAATATTTAGTCTTCTGTAACTGACTTCTTTCCCTTAGCATAATTTGTTCAAGGTTCATCTGCATTGTAGTGTGTATCAATACTTCATTCCTTTACCTTGCCAAATAATATTCCATTGTAAGGATATATCACATTTTGTTTATTCTTTCATCAGTGGATAAATACTGGGATTATTTCCACCTTGGGGCTACTACAATAATGCTACTAGGGACATTTGTGTACAAGTTTTTGTGTGAGCATAAGTTTTCATTTCTCTTGGGTTGACACATAGGAGTGGAATTGCTGGATTGTATGAAAACTACTTGTTTAACTTTTTAAGAAACTGCAAAATTGTTTTTCAAAACAACTACGAAAGGTTACATTCACACCAGGAGTGTATTAAGGTTTCAGTTTCTCCATATCCTTGCCAACATTCATTACCCCTGTCTCTTTTATTATAGCCATGCCGGTGAACGTGAAATGGTATCTCATTATGTGTTTGTCTGATTATTGTGGCAAAATACATGTAACATAAAATATGTCATTTTAGCCATTTTAAGAGCACAATTTAGTGGCACTAATTACATTCTTCACAGTGTTTTGCAATCATCACCACTATTTCCAAGACTTTTCCAGCACCCCAAACAGAAACTCTGGACCTGTTAACCACCCACCTCTCCTCACTCCCAACCTCTGGTAACCTACTTTCTGTTGCTATAAATTTGCCTATTATAAATATTATAAGTGGAATAATACAGGCCGGGCACAGTGGCTCACACCTGTAATCCCAGCCCTTTGGGAGGCGGAGGCAGGTGAATCACGAGGTCAGGAGTTCAAGACCAGCCTGGCCAACTTGGAGAAACCCCATCTCTACTAAAAACACAAAAAATTAGCTGGGCATAGTGGCAGGCACCTATAATCCCAGCTACTCGGGAGGCTGAGACAGGAGAATTGCTTGGACCTGGGAGGCAGAGGTTGGGTGAGCCAAGATCGTGCCACTTCATCCAGCCCGGGCAGCAGAGTGAGACTCCATCTCAAAAAAAAATAAAAATAAAAAATAAGTGGAATAATTCAATATTTGTCTGCCTTATTTCACTTAGCATAATGTTTTCAGGATTCACCCATGGTATAGTATGTATCGAAATGTCATTCCTTTTTCATGGCTGAATACTATTGCACTGTATGTGCAATTTTGATTATCAGTGGATGGACACTGGGTTGTTTCTACTGTTTGGCTATTGTGAATAGTGCTACAATGACCATTAGCACACAAATATCTGCTTGAGTCTCTGTTTTCAGTTCTTTTGATTATATATGTCTAGGAGTAGAGTCAAAGAGTCATCTTGTAATTTTATGTTTAACTTTTTGAGGAACCATCAAATGGTTTTCCACAGTGGCTGCACCATTTTACATTCCTAGTAATGTACGAGGTTTCTAATGTCTCCATGTCCTCATTAACAAACACTTGTAATTTTCTGTGTTTCAAAAATCGTGATAGACATCGCAAGTGGATGTGAAGCGGTAACTCACCGTGGTTATGATTTGCATTTCCCTAATGACTAATGGTGCTGAGCATCACTTCATGTGTTATTACCTATTTATATAACTTCTTTAAGTGTACTTTCAAATCCTTTGCTCATTTTTAAATCGGGTTCTTTGTCTTTTAATTGTTGAACTGTATTTTTGTATGTTCTAGATGCAGTTCCTTCATAGGATCTACAGATATTTTCTCCAATTCTGTAAGTTGCCTTTTCAGTTTTTCAATGGTATCATTTGTGGCACAAAAGTTTATAACTTAGCTATTGACCTTTTTTTTTTTTCTTTTGTTATTTGTGCTTTTTTCATATCTAAGAAACCATGGCATAGCCCAAGGTCACAAATATTTACTTCTGCATTTTCTTCTAAGTATTTTATAGTTTTAGCTCTTAAATTTAGATCTATACGTTATTTTGAGTTAATTTTTTTATATGGTGTGAGTTAGAGATCCAAATTCCTTTCATATGTGAATATCCAGTTTTTCCAGCATTATTTGTTGAAAAGGCTATTTCTTGGCACCCTGGCTGAAAAACAATTGATCATAAATGTATGGGTTTATTTCCAAAATTTTAATTATGTGGCAATTGATTGTTAAAAGTCTGAAACTATAAAACTTCTGCAAAAATAAAAACAGGAGAAAATTTTGGTAGTCCATTAGGCAAAAAATATATATGTATAAAAATATATATTTATGCCGGGCGCGGTGGCTCAAGCCTGTAATCCCAGCACTTTGGGAGGCCGAGGCGGGTGGATCACGAGGTCAAGAGATCGAGACCATCCTGGTCAACATGGTGAAACCCCGTCTCTACTAAAAATACAAAAAATTAGCTGGGCATGGTGGCGCGTGCCTGTAATCCCAGCTACTCAGGAGGCTGAGGCAGGAGAATTGCCTGAACCCAGGAGGCGGAGGTTGCGGTGAGCCGAGATCGCGCCATTACACTCCAGCCTGGGTAACATGAGTGAAACTCCGTCTCAAAAAAAAAAAAATATATATATATATATATTTATATATATTATATATAAATATAATTTTTTATTTCTATATATGTGTGTGTATATATATATATATATTTACACATGACACCAAAACACAATCCTAAAAAGGACAAATTTAGGCTGGGCATGGTAACTCACACCTATAATCCCAGCACTTTGGGAGGCTGAGGCTGGTGGATCATGAGGTCAGGAGTTTGAGACCAACCTGGCCAGTACGGTGAAACCCTGTCTCTGCTAAAAAAAAAAAAAAAATACAAAAAATTAGCCAGGCATGGTGGTGCATGCCTGTAATCCCAGCTACTTGGGAGGCTGAGGCAGGAGGATTGCTTGAACCCAGGAGGCAGAGGTTGCAGTGAGCCAAGATTGCGCCACTGTACTCCAGCCTGGGCGACAGAGTAAGACTCTGTCTCCAAAAAAAAAAAAAGGACAAATTTATATTTTGGACTTCATAAAAGTTTAAAATCTCTGCTATTCAAAAGAAGCTGTTAAGAAAATGAAAAGGTAAGCTATAGAATAGAAAAATATTTTTGCAAAGCACATATCTGATAAAAGACTCCCAGCAATTTGAGAGGTCAAGGTGGGCGGATTATTTGAGGTTAGGAGTTCAAGTCCAGTCTGGCCAACATGGTGAAATCCTGTCTTTATTAAAAATACAAAAAATTAGCCACATATGGTGGTGTGTACCTGTAATCCCAGCTACTCAGGAGGCTTAGGCAGGAGAATCACTTAAACCCAGGAGGTGGAGTTTGCAGTGAGCCGAGATTGTACCACTGCACTCCAGCCTGGGCAACGGAGCGAGACTCTATCTCAGACAGCTTTATAAACTATTATTCATGGAAGATATTATGTACATTTATTTCAGATAAAGGACAACAAGTTTGTATCTGAACTCAAAACAAAGTAGTTGTATATTTTAACATTCAGAATTGGGGTTTCCCAATGTGACATATCATTAATAAAACCCTTCAGCCCATAAGACACAAGGCTGCCACTGGTAATCTGTGTATGGTATATAAACATGTAAAAATAGGTTGTATTTTATTCTATGTATGATGCTGATCAATGAACACTTTATTTTACAAAGAAACTTATCTATGAACTTTATTATATATATATTTTTTAATAAAAAGGATTTTAAATGCTATGTAATAATTAGTAGATAGTTGTGCAGCTCAGTAAATATACTAAAAACCATTGAATTATTCTCTTTAAATTGGTGAACATTGGTGAACCTTATGTAAGTTATATCTCAATAAAGCAGTGGAAAAATTACTTATGTGGCTTGTGTTATATTTCTGCTAGACAGTGCTGTTTCAGAAGAACACAGCTTGATGCAAAATCTTGGCCAGAGTTAGGTAGAAGGACATAGTGGTGCTCTTGATATGCTTGTCCTGCATATAACATGCATTCAACCAACATTTGCTCATTTTAAACGTAGGACAAATGTTGCAGCCAACAAAAAATATATTGGTGGTCAGGCACAGTGGCTCACGCCTATAATCCCAGCACTGTAGGAGGTCAAGACAGGTGAATTGCTTGAGCTCAGGAATTCAAGACTAGCAACATGGTGAAACACCATCTTTACAAAAAATACAAAAATTAGCCAGACATGTTGGCATGAACCTGTAGTCTCAGCTACTTGGGAGGCTGAAGTGGGAGGATAACCTGAGCCCAGGAGGTTGAGGCTACAGTGAGCTATGATTGTGCCAGCGCCCTCCAGACTAGGCAACAGATCAAGACTCTGTCTTAAACACATACACACACACACACAGACACACAGACACACACACACAGACACACAGACACACACAGACACACACACACAGTGATTTCATGGCGCGATGCTTTTTTAAACTATCATGTGTAAAAGCTTTTAAATACTCTACTTACAGTTGCTAAGTAATAAGTTCTCTAAAGTTAACTTGAATGTACAAATAACTTTCAAGTCTTGGACAGTTTTTGCCTTTAAGAACTTCCCCATAATCACTAAGAACCCCAGCCCCACTCTGCCCCTTGACTTCAGAGTTTCCTTGCCCTCTTGTTGGGTTGCTGCCTTGAGAAAGTTGAGATGGAAGCCAGCTTTCTAATCAAGTACCACCTAATGGGTGTCCAAATTTGGCTGTCTCAAATCTTAAATCCGCAAATGAATTTTACTGAGTTTGACACCAGCCAGAATCAAGGATTTATGCTCGTAAGCTGAATGCACGACAGCTATGTGAGTTTGGGGCCTGATGGTGTCTGGCAGTTCATTTTTTCCAAAAGGATAGAGCTGTCTTTTACTTCCTCTTAAAGGAAAAAAATTGGCTGGGCACAATTAGCTCATGCCAGTAATTGCAACACTTTGGTGGACTGAATGCTTGCACCCAGGAGTTCAAGACTAGCCTGGGCAACATAGGGAGATCCCATCTCTACAAAAAATACAAAAATTAGCCAAGTGTTGGCACGTGCCCGTCGTGGTCATAGCTACTTGGGAGGCTGAGTTGAGAGGGCCTTTTGATCCTGAAAGACAGAGGCTGAAGTGAGCCGTGATTGCACCACTGCGCTCCCGATGGGTGACAGGGTGAAATCCTGTCTCAAAAATAAAATAAAATAAAAACACAAAGGGAACAAAATTATCCTAGAATATCCTGTATAGAAAACAAAGAGATAAAAACTCTGATAGGCATGATGATCCCACAAAGAAGTCCATGTCCTAATCCCTGCAATCTGTAGAACATTATGTAACATGGCAAAAGGGCCATTGCAGATATAATTAAGGTGACAGTTCTTAAAATACAGAGATTATTCTGGGTGATCCAGTGAGCCCAGTCTAATCACATGAGCCTTTAAAAGCAGAGAACTTTCTCCTGCCAGAGGCAGGAGAAATAAGGCAGAAGTCAGAGAGATTCGACACTTGAGAAGGAGTCAGGGAGCCATTGCTGGTGTTGAAGGTGAAGGGGCAACGTGATGAGGCACACAGGAAACCTCAAGAGGCTCGAGGCCAACAGAAAGGAAGTGGGACCTCAGCCCTAGCACCAAAAGGAGGTGAATTTGACCAACAGCCTGAATAAGCCTGTTAGCAGTTTCCTTCCCAGAGCTTCCAGGAAGTAACAAAGCCCTGCTGCCACCTTGATTTTAGCATTTTGAGACCCTAAGGACTGCAGCTTGCCAAGCCCACACATCAGACTTCCGATTCCAGAACAGTGAGAGGCCAGGTGCAGTAGCTCACACCTGTAACTCCAGCATTTGGGGAGGACAACGTGGGGGGATCGCTTGAGGTCAGCAGTTTGAAACCAGCCTGGGCAACACAGTGACACGCTGTCACTATTTATAAAAATTATTTGTGCTGGACGCGGTGGCTCACACCTATAATCTTTTTAAGAGTACCATTTGCTGCAGGGCACAGTGGCTCATGCCTGTAATCCCAGCACTTTGGGAGGCCACGGTGGGCAGATCACCTGAGGTCAGGAGTTCAAGACCAGCCTGGCCAACATGGAAAAACCCTGTCTCTACAAAAATACAAAAATTAGCCGGGCTTGATGGCGGGTGCCTATAACCCCAGCTACTTGGGAGGCTGAGGTGGGAGAATGGCTTGAATCTGGGAGGCAGAGGTTGTAGTGAGCTGAGATCACTGCTTGCAAGTAGAGATCTAGGAACCCCATGTACTTAAAAGTTCATAGAGGGCCGGGCGCGGTGGCTCAAGCCTGTAATCCCAGCACTTTGGGAGGCCGAGGTGGGTGGATCACGAGGTAAAGAGATCGAGACCATCCTGGTCAACATGGTGAAACCCTGTCTCTACTGAAAATACAAAAAATGAGCTGGGCATGGTGGTGCATGGCTGTAATCCCAGCTACTCAGGAGGCTGAGGCAGGAGAATTGCCTGAACCCAGGAGGCGGAGGTTGCGATGAGCCGAGATTGCGCCATTGCGCTCCAGCCTGGGTAACAAGAGTGAAACTCCGTCTCAAAAAAAAAAAAAAAAAAAAAAAAAACGTTCATAGAGAAGTAAGAGGGATGGTTCTTAAATTTTAAAATTGGGGCTGGGCACAGTGGCTCACATCTGTAATCCCAGAACTTTGGAAGGCTGAGGCAGACAGATAACTTGAGCCCAAGGGTTCAAGACCAGCCTGGCCAACATAGCTAAACCCCCTCTCTGCAAAAAAATACAAAAATTAGCCAGCTATAGTGGTGTGCCCCTGTAACCTCAGCTACTTCAGGGGCTGACACAGGAGGATTGCTTGAACCCCAGAGGCAGAGGTTGCAGTGAGCCGAGATTGCACCACTGCACTCCAGCCTGGGCAACAGAGTGAGAACTGGTCTCAAAAAAAAAAAAAAAAAAATTGGAAGACACGTTTAGGGATATAAATAAAAACATTATGGAAGGTATCATATTAGATCACAGAACCAGGACTTTGGTGCTCACATGTTGGCCCTGACATTGCACTCTGCTGTGGCATCGAACTGGCTTGACAGATTCAGCTGTAGTTGTAGAAATTCAGGCACAAAGGCTGAAGACAAGTGGGAGATATGGGACTCTCATTTGTGTTGGCTGTCTGCAGGTTCTATGAGACAGGAAAAGTAATGGTGCTGTGTTTTGCCCCAAGCTTGCTGTCACTGGCATTCTCTACCTACCTGGTACAAAGCCAGTGTGTTATCTCCCGCCTTGCAGCATCAGTCCAGTCCTGCACCCGCCAGGAGTATCAAACAGCTAGACGATGAGGGTACACTTTCCCTCTCTGGGAAAAAAGTCAGTCCTTTCAAGAAGTGAACAGAAAAGGCCGCTGATCCCCTTTGAGGGGACAGGACCAAAACTAGAAAGACAAGTCTTGTCAATCAGGGACCCAAGATGGCCGAGTAAGAGCAGCTCTGGATTGCAGCTCCCAGCGAGAGTGTGGAGGGTGAGTGGTCGTCGCATTTCCAGATGGATTTCCATTGCCCACAGATCAAGAGATTCCCGGGTGGAGGAGAGCCACAGGTCTCTAGCGTGGCTGCTTCGGCTGTTGCACTCACCACAAAAAAAAACCTCACAAGGGTCTGGGCAATGTTTCAGCTGGCAGCTGGAGCGCCTGGGAGACAGAGTCGCCCCTTAAACTGAAAAAAGGGGACTGAAATAGGGAGCCAGGCCAGGAGATTCCCAGGTGAAAAAGCACCACAAGTCTCCAGCATGGCTGTTTCAGCCGGTGGAGCGGGTCTACACACAAAATCTCGCACATATTCGGGCGCCTTTTCAACAGGCAACTGAACACCTGGGAGACAGAATCGCCCAATCAACTGATAAAAAGGGGACTGAAACAGGGAGCCAGGCCAGGAGATTCTCAGGCAAAAAAGTGCCATGAGCCCCCACTGCAATCTGGGCGCCGTTTCAACTGGTGACTGGAATGCCTGGGAGACAGAGTTGCCCCTTCAACTGCAAAAAAGGGGTCTGAGGCAGGGAGCCAGGTGATCAGGCACAGCTGGTCCCACCCCCACAAAGACCAGCAATCTGTAACACTCTTGTTTGAGAGTTTCACAGCAAATACAGCTGAATCCAGGACAGTCCAGCTCTGTAGGGGAGGGCTGTCCACCATTACTGAAGAAGTTCACTACTAATGAGGAGGTCCGCCATTGCTGAGGTGGTCTGCCATTGCCAAGGCAGCCCACCATTACAGAGAGAGTCCACCATTACCGAGGCAGCCTGCCATTGTGAGGCAGTCTGCCATTACAAAGAGAGTCTGCTACATTACAGAGGCAGGCCGCCATTGCCGAGGCAGTTCTAACTATACCCATATAAACAGGACTGCAGGTAAGTTCACAAGGCAGCTGGGTGGGGCCCACAGCAGCTCAGCAATGCCTCTGCTGGCACACTGTGACTAGGGTGCCTCCTTGCTGGGCACGGCAGCCCTGAAAAAGGCAGCAGCACAACAGAAACTTATAAATAAAGCCCTACCTTCCAGGGACGGAGCGCCTGGGGAAAAAAAAAAAAAACAAAACACACTGTTATGAGTTCTGTTGCAGCAGACTTAAATGTACCTGCCCAGCAGCTCTGAATGGAACAACGGAGCTCACAGCTCAGCACTTGAGCTACTATAAAGAACAGACTGTTTTCTCAAGCAGCTCCCTGACCCCCATATATCCAAAGAGTCACCTCGTAAAGGAGAGCTCAGACTGACATCTGGCAGGTATCCTTCTGAGACAAAGATAGCAGAACAAGAAACTGGGAGCAACCCTTACTGTTCCGCAGCCACTGCAGGTGAGCCCCAGGCAAGCAGGGTCTGGAGCAAACCAAAAACCTCCAGCAGTCCTACAGCAGAGAGGCCTGACTGTTAGAAGGAAAACTAAGAAACAGAAAGAAATAACTTCATCATCAACAAACAGGACGTCCACTCAGAGGCCCCAACTAAAAGTCTCCAACTACAAAGACCACAAGTAAATAAATCCACAAAGATGGGAAGAAACCAGTGCAAAAAGGATGAAAACACCCAAAACCAGAACACCCCTCCTCCTACAAGGGATCACAACTCCTCACCAGTAAGGGAACAAGGCTGGATGGAGAATGAGTCTGATGAATTGACAGAAAGAGGCTTCAGAGGTGGGTAACAAGAAACTTCTCTGAGCTAAAAGAACATGTTCTAACCCAATGCAAAGAAACTAAGAACTTTGAAAAAAGGTTTGACGAAATGCTAATGAGAATAAACAGCTTAGAGAGGAACGTAAATTAATTGATGGAGCTGAAAAATACAGCATGAGAACTTTGCAAAGCATACACAAGATTCAGTAGCTGAACTGACCAAGCAGAAAAAAGGATATCAGAGGTCGAAGATCAACTCAATGAAATAAAACAAGAAGGCAAGATTAGAGAAAAAAGAGTAAAAAGAAACTAACAAGGCCTCCAAGAAATATGGGATTATATGAAAAGACCTAATCTACGTTCAATAGGTGTACCACAATGTGACGGAGAGAATGAATCCAAGCTGGAAAACACTCTCCAGGATATTATCCAGGAGAACTTCCCCAACCTAGCAGACAGGCCAATGTGCAAGTCCAGGAAATACAGAGAACACCACAAAGATATTCCTCAAGAAGAGCAACCCCAAGGCACATAATCATCAGATTCACCAGGGTTGAAAGGAAGGAGAAAATGCTAACTAAGGGCAGCTAGAGAGAAAGGTCGGGTTACCCACAAAGGGAAGCCCATCAGACTCACAGCGGATCTCTCAGCAGAAACCCTACAAGCCAGAAGAGAGTAGGAGCCAATATTTAACATCCTTAAAGAAAAGAACTTTCAACCTAGGATTTCATATCCAGCCAAACTAAGTTTTATAAGCGAAGGAGAAATAAAATCCTTTGTGAACAAGCAATTACTCAGAGATTTCGTCACCACCAGGCCTGCTTTACAAGAGCTCCTGAAAGAAGCACTAAACATAGATAGGATCAATCAGTACCAGCCACTCCAAAAACGTACCAAATGGTAAAGAGCATTGACACAATGAAGAAACTGCATCAGCTAACAGGCAAAACAACCAGCTAGCATCAATATGGCAGGATCAAATTCACACATAACAATATTAACCCTGAAATTAAATGGGCTAAATGCCCCAATCAAAAGACACAGACTGGCAAATTGGATAAAAAGCCAAAACCTATCGGTGTGTTGTATCCAGGAAATCCATCTCACATGCAAGGATACACATAGGCTCAAAATAAAGGGATGGGGGAAGATTTACCAAGCAAAGGGAGAGCAAAAAAAAGCAGGGCTTGCGGGAGAAGATCCAAGATGGCCGATTAGACACAACTCCAGTGCACAACACCCGGCAAGAGAGACACAGAAATCCAGAGATCTCCTAGCTCCAACCAATGTACCAGGTGCATTTCAATGGGTCTGGTCTGATGGTGAGTAAAGTCTGCTCAGGGCAGACCAAGGTGGGGAGGGGTGCTGCTTCACCCAGAAAGTGCATCTGACCCACGAGTTGGAGGCTCCCCTTCTGGCACTCCAGTCCAGATACAGCACTTCCCCCAAAGCCTCAGCAATACACAGAACAAGGGATCTTTGCCAATCAAGTGCCAGGAATTATAAGCACGGAGTTGAATAAGAGTCTGCAGACTGAGCTATCGCCCCCTCTCCCCACCTGGAGAGAGAGGGAGCTGTAAGCAGGAGCAGCTGGGTGGGCCCCTACCCCATGACCAGAGAGAGAGGAAGCTGAAAGGGGGAGATGACCTGGTATGGCTGGATAGGTCCCTACCCTCCCCCACAAACCCCAGAGGGCTGAAGATCTGACTCTAGTGGGTTGCACAGCCAGTGCCACAGTCTGAGATGAACCCTGAATGATCCAGCCCAGTGGAGGAAGGGCACAACCCAACACTAGAGGGGTGGGACTGGGCTACGTGTTTTAATAAAAAACATAGGAAGCCTACGTAGCAAGCCTACGTTCTTGACAACCCAGCCACACCTACAGGTCAGCAGAAGAGGTGGGCCTAATCTCCCATTATAAATAAAAGACACAGGAAGCTTCCCTGGTAAGCCAAAGGAGTCCCTAGAAACTCAGTAGCACCTCCATAGGCAGACAAGTGACATCATCAAGCAGCTCTCTGACACCACAACCAGGTAAATCCACAAAGATGGGAAAAAAACAGCACAAAAAAGATGAAACCATCAAATACCAGAACATCTTTTCTCCTTCAAGGGATCAGAACTCCTCAACAACACAGGATCACAACTTGACCAAGGATTGTGTTGAATTGACAGAAACAGGCTTCAGAAGGTAAATAATAACAAACTTTTCTGAGCTAAAGGAACACGTTATAATTCAATGCAAAGAAACCAAAAACCTTGAAAAAGGGTTAGACGAAATGCTAACTAGAATAACCAGCTTAGAGAAGAACATAAACGACTTGATGGAGTTGAAAAACACAGCACGAGAACTACGTGAAGCGAACACAAGTTCTCATAGCCAAATCAATCAAGCAGATCTCTTCTATAACCCAATGTAAAGAAATTAAGAACCTTGAAAAAAGGTTTGATGAAATGCTAACACGAATAAACAGCTTAGAGAGGAATATAAATGAATTGATGGAGCTGAAAAACGCAACACAAGAACTTCACAAAGCATACACAATATTCAATAGCCAAATTGACCAAGAAGAAAGGATATCAGAGATTGAAGATCAACTCAATGAAATAAAAAGAGAAGGCAAGACAAGAGAAAAGAGAGTGAAAAGAAATGAACAAATCCTCCAAGAAATATGGGATTATGTTAAAAGACCTAATCTACGCTTGATTGGTATACCCAAATATGATGGGGAGAATGAATCCAAGCTGGAAAACATGCTCCAGTTTGTTATCCAGGAGACGTCCCAAGCCAAGCAAGGCAGTCCAAATTTCAAATTCAAGAAATACATAGAACTCCGCAAAGATATTCCTCAAGAAGAGCAACCCCAAGACACATAATCGTCAGATTCACCAGGGTTGAAATGAAGGAAAAAATGCCAAGGGCAGCCAGAGAGAAAGCTCAGGTCACCCACAGAGGGAAGCCAATCAGACTCACAGCAGATCTCTCAGCAGAAACCCTACAAGCCAGAAGAGAGTGGGGGCCAATATTCAACATCGTTAAAGAAAAGAACTTTCAACCCAGAATCTCATATTCAGCCAAACTACCCTTCGTAAGTGAAGGAGAAATAAAATCCTTTATGGACAAGCAATTATTGAGAGATTTTGTCACCACCAGACCTGCTCCTGTGTGGGGAACCCAACCATGTGAATACTTGCAAAGCGAGTTTCACAAGATGGGTGGTCGAGCCCAGACACAGGGACGCCTGATAGAGGGAAGTTGAGATAAAGTTGAGTCAGGAAAAGAAAAAGGAGAATCCTGTTAAAAGATAACCAGGTGATCGGAACCAGGAAACCCTGCAGTCACAAGGAACAATGTCTTGATGTAAATGTTTTTTATGAGCACCAGGAATGACCATTACCTATTACGACCACTGATTGTGTATCTGTCTTCTTTATCGTGTAGGGCATGTAAAGTATAGATCTGTTCTTCCCCTTGCAATGACATAAACCAGAGCCTAAAAAATGTACATAATTGAAGCCTTTGAGAAATAAAGTCGCTGTTGGGGCACTGACTCCTCAACCCTCCTGACCCCAGTTTCCTGTCTATCTTTTTTCTTCTAGTGCACCCCCCACTCAGGTTGGAATCCTCTTGCTAGTCGAGAGTTCCCAGCACTCCTGAAAGAAACAATAAGCATGGACAGAAACAAATACCAGTCACTGCAAAAGCAAACCAGTTGGCAAAGACCAAAAATGCAATGAAGAAAATGAGTTAACTAATGGGAAAGAAAACCAGCCAGTAACAAAATGGCAGGATCAAATTCACACATAACAATATTAACATTGAATGTAAATGGCCTAAACGCCCCAATCAAAATACACAGACTGGCAAAGTGGACAAAAAGTCAGAACCCATTGGTGTGCTGTATTCAGGAAACCCATCTTACATACAAAGACACACATAGACTCAAAATAAAGGGATGGAAGATTTACCAAGCAAATGGAGAACAAAAAAAGCAGGGGTTGCAATCCTAGTCTCTGATAAAATGGACTTCAAACCAACAAAGATCAAAAGAGACAAAGAAGAACACTACGTAATGGTAAAAGAATCAATCCAACAGGAAGAGCTAAGTATCCTAAATATATATATATCCCCAACACAGGAACACCCAGATACATAAAGCAAGTTCTTAATGACCTAAAACGATATTTAGACTCCTACACGATAATAGTGGGAGACTTCAACACTCCACTGTCAATATTAGACAGATCAATGAGACAGGAAATTAACAAGGATATCCAGGACTTGAATGCAGAGCTGGACCAAGCGTACCTAATAGACATATACAGAACGCTCCACCCCAAATCCACAGAATATACATTTTTCTCAATACCACATTGCACTTACTCTAAAATTGACCACATCATTGGAAGCAAATCACTCCTCAGCAAATGCAAAAGAACAGAAACCATAACAAACAGTCTCTCAGACCACAGTGCAATTGGACTAGAACTCAGGATCAAGAAACACACTCAAACCCGCAAAACCACTTGGAAACTGAACAACTGGCTCTTGAATGTTGACTGGATAAACAACAAAATGAAGGCAGAAATAAAGATGTTCTTCGAAACCAACCAGAATGAAGACACAACATACCAGAATCTCTGGGACACATTTAAAGCAGTGTCAAGAGGGAAATTTATAGCAATAAATGCCCACCAGAGAAGAGAGGAAAGATCTAAAATCAACACCCTATCATCAAAATTGAAAGAGCTAGAGGAGCAAGATGAAAAAAACTCAAAACCTAGCAGAAGACAAGAAATAACTAAGATCATAGCAGAACTGAAGGAGATAGAGACACAAAAAACTCTTCAAAAATAAATAAATCCAGTAGCTGGTTTTTTTTTGAAAAGATCAACAAAATCAACAGACCGCTAGCCAGATTAATAAAAAAGAAAAGGGAGAAGAATTAAATAGATGCAATAAAAAACGATAAAGGCGATCTCACCACTGATCCCACAGAAATACAAACTACCATCAGAGATTACCACAAACAGCTCAACCCACATAAACCAGTAAACCAGGAAGAAATGGATAAATTCCTAGACACTTGTACTCTACCAAGACTAAACCAGGAGGAAGTTGAAACCCTGAATAGACCAATAACAAGGGCTGAAGTAGACGCAGCAATCAATAGCCTACCAACCAAAAAAAGTCCAAGTCCAGATGGATTCTCAGCTGAATTCTACCAGACATACAAAGAGGAGCTGGTTCCATTCCTTCTGAAACTGTATCAAACAATACAAAAGGAGGGAATCCTCCCTGACTCATTTTATGAGACCAACATCATCCTGATACCAAAACCAGGCAGAGACTCAACTAAGAAAGAAAACTTCAGGCCAATATCCATGATGAACATTGACGCAAAAATCTTCAATAAAATACTGGCAAACAGATTGCAACAGCACATCAAGAAGCCTATCCATACAACCAAGTAGGCCTCATCCTGGGATGCAGGGCTGGTTCAACATACACAAATCCATAAATGTAATCCATCACATAAATGGAACCAAAGACAAAAACCACATGATTTTCTCAATATATGCAGAGAAGGCCTTCGACAAAATTCAACAGCCCTTCATGCTAAAAACTCTCAATAAACTAGGTATTGATGGAACGTATTATAAAATGATAAAAGCTATATATGACAAACCTACAGCCAATATCATACTGAATGGACTAAACCTAGAAGCATTCCCTTTGACATCTGGCACTAGACGAGGATGCCCTCTCTCACCACTCCTATTCAACATAGTATTGGAAGTTCTAGCCAGGGCAATCAGACAAGAAAAAGAAATAAAGGTATTCGATTAGGAAAGGAGGAAGTCAAACTGTCTCTATGTGCAGATGACAGGATTGTATATCTAGAAGACCCCACTGTCTCAGCCCGAAATCTTCTCAAACTGATAAGCAACTTCAGCAAAGTCTCAGGATACAAAATCAACATGCAGAAATCACAAACATTCCTATATACCAATAACAGACAAACAGCCAATTCAAGAGCAAACTCCCATTCACAATTGCTACAAAGAGAAGAAAATACCTAGGAATAAAACTAACAAAGGATATAATGGACCTCTTCAAGGAGAACTACAAACCACTGCTCAATGAAATAAGAGAGGACAGAAACGGATGGAGAAAGATTCCATGCTCATGGTTAGGAAGAATCAATATCGTGAAAATTGCCATACTGCCCAAAGTAATCTATAGATCCAATGCTATCCCCATGAAGCTACCAATGACCTTCTTCATAGAACTGGAAAAAACCACTTAAACTTCATGTGGAATCACAAAAGACCCTGCATGCCAAGGCAACCCTAAGCAAAAAGAACAAAGCCAGAGGCATCACACTGCCAGACTTCAAACTATACTACAGGGCTACAGTAATCAAAACAGCATGGTACTGGTACCAAAACAGAGACATAGACCAATGGAACAGAACAGAGACCGCAGAAGAAACACCACACATCTACAACCATCTGATCTTTGAAAAACCTGACAAAAACAAGCAATGGGGAAAGGACTCCATGTTTAATAAATGGTGTTGGGAAAACTGGCTAGCAATGTGCAGAAAGCAGAAACTGGATCCCTTCCAATCACCTTATGCTAAAATTAACTCCAGATGGATCAAAGATTTAAACATAAAACCTAACACCATAAAAAGGCTTCAAGAAAACACAGGCAAAACCATCTAGGACATAGGCATAGGCAAGGACTTCATGACTAAAACACCAAAAGCAATGGCAATAAAAGCCAAGATAGACAAATGGGATCTAATTAAACTCCGGAGCTTCTGTACAGCAAAAGAAACCATCATTAGAGTGAATCAGCAAACAACAGAATGGGAAAAAGATTTTGCAACCTACCCATCAGACAAAAGGCTAATATCCAGAATCTACAAAAAACTAAAACAGATATACAAGAAAAAAAAAACAAGGCCATCCAAAAGTGGGCGAAGGATATGAACAGACACTTTTCAAAAGAAGACATACATGAGGCCAACAAATATATGAAAAAATGCTCATCATCACTGGTCATTAGAGAAAGGCAAATCAAAACCACATAGAGACATCATCTCACACCAGTTAGAATGGCCATTATTAAAAAATCTGGAGACAACAGATGCTGGAGAGGATGTGGAGAAATAGGAATACTCTTACACAGTTGGTGGGAGTATAAATTAGTTCAACCATTGTGGAAGACAGTGTGGCGATTCCTCAAGGACCTAGAAATAGAAATTCCATTTGACCCAGCAATCTCATTACTGGGTATATACCCAAAGAACTATAAATCATTCTACTATAAAGACACATGCACATGTATGTTCATTGCAGCCCTGTGAACAATAGCAAGGACCTGGAACCAACCCAAATGCCCATCAATGATAGACTGGACAAAGAAAATATGGTACATATATACCATGGAATACTACACAGCCATAAAAAACGATGAGTTCATGTTCTTTGTAGGGACTTGGATGAATCTGGAAACCATCAATCTCAGCAAACTGACAGAAGAACAGAAAGCCAACCACCGTATGTTCTAACTCACAGGTGGGTGTTGAAAAACGAGAATATGTGGACTCAGGGAGAGGAGCATCACACACTGGGGGCAGTTGTGGTGGGTAAGGGAGAGACAGTGGGGGATGGGGAGGGATAACATGGGGAGAAATGCCAGATATACTATGCACCTAAAGTAAAATAAATAAATTTTAAAAAAAGTCAGGAGAAGGCGCTGTGCAAAAAATAAATAAATAAATAAAAATAAAAATAAAAAGCAGAAGTTGCAATCTTAGTCTCTGATAAAATAGACTTTAAACCAACAAAAATCAAAAGAGACAAGGATATTACATAATGGTAAAAGGATCAATGCAACAAGAAGAGCTAATGATCCTAAATATATATGCACCAAATACAGGAGCACCCAGATACATAAAGCAAGTTCTTAATGATTTACAAAGAGACTTAGACTCACACACAATAATAGTGGGAGACTTTAACAACCCATTGTCAATATTAGACAGATCAACACAACAGAAAATTAACAAGGATATCCAGGACTTGAACTCAGATCTGGACCAAGCAAACCTAATAGACATTTACAGAACTCTCCACCCCAAATCCACAGAATATACATTCTTCTCAGCACCACATCATGCCTACTGTAAAACTCACCACATAATTGGAAGTAAATCACTCCTCAGCAAATGTGAAAGAATGGAAATCATAACAAACAGTCTCTCAGACCACAGTGCAATCAAGGTAGAACTCAGAATTTAGAAACTAACTCAGAACCACACAGCTTCATGGAAACTGAACAACTGGCTCTTGAATGTTGACTGGATGAACAATGAAATGAAGGCAGAAATAAAGATGTTCTCCGAAACCAATGAGAATGAAGACACAGCATACCAGAATCGCTGGGACACATTTAAAGCAGTGTCTAGAGGAAAATATATAGCAATGAATGCCCACATGAGAAGCAAGGAAAGATCTAAAATCAACACCCTATCGTCAAAATTGAAAGAGCTAGAGGAACAAGATCAAAAAATTCAAAACCTAGCAGAAGACAAGAAATAACTAAGATCATAGCAGAACTGAAGGAGATAGAGACACAAAAAACCCTTCAAAAATTCAATAAATCCAGGAGCTGGTTTTTTGAAAAGCTCAACAAAACAGACCACTAGCCAGATTAATAAAAAAGAAAAGAGAGAAGAATCAAATAGATGCAATAAAAAACGATAAAGGGGATATCACCACAGATTCCACAGATTCAAACCATCATCAGAGATTACTACAAACAACTCTATGCACATAGGTTTCTTCCGGGTTTAATGGAAGAAATGGATAAACTCCTGGACACTTGCATCCTCCCAAGTCTAATCCAGGACGAAGTCAAAACCCTGAATAGACCAACAACAAGGGCTGAAGTACAGACAGCAATTAATAGGCTACCCACCAAAAAAAGCCCAGGTCCAGATGGGTTCATAGCCAAATTCTACCAGGCATACAAAGAGGACCTGATACCACTCCTTCTGAAACTATTCCAAACAATTCAAAAAGAGGGAATTCTTCCCAAATCATTTTATGAGACCAACATCATCCTGATACCAAAACCCGGTAGAGACTCCACAAGGAAAGGAAACTTCAGGCCAATATACATGATGAACATAGATGTAAAAATCTTCAAGAAAATACTGGCAAACCAATTGCAACAACACATCAAAAAGCTTAAGCATCACGATCAAGTAGGCTTCATCCCGGGAATGCAAGGCTGGTTCAACATACGCAAGTCTATAAACGTAATCCACCACATAAGCAGAACCAAACCAAAAACCACATGATTATCTCAATAAATGCAGAGATGGCCTTTGACAAAATTCAACAGCGCTTTATGCTAAAAACTCTCAATAAACTAGGTATCGATGGAACGTATCTCAAAATAATAAAAGCTATTTACGACAAACCCACAGCCAGTATCATACTGAATGGGCAAAAACTGGAAGCATTCCCTTTGAAATCTGGCACTAGACAAGGATGCCCTCTCTCACCATTCCTATTCAATATAGTACTGGAAGTTCTAGCCAGAGCAATCAGGCAAGAGAAAGAAATAAAGGGTATCCAAATAGGAAAGGAGGAAGTCAAATTCTCTCTATTTGCAAGTGACATGATTGTATATTTAGAAGACCCCACTGTCTTAGCCCAAAATCTCCTGAAACTGATAAGCAAATTCAGCAAAGTCTCAGGATACAAAATCAATGTGCAAAAATCACAAGCATTCCTATACACCAATAATAGACTTAAAGAGAGCCAAATCAAGAATGAACTGCCATTCACAATTGCTACAAAGAGAATAAAATACCTAGGAATACAACTAACAAAGGATGTAAAGGACCTCTTCAAGGAGAACTACAAACCACTGCTCAATGAAATAAGAGAGGACAGAAACAGATGGAGAAGTATTCCATGCTCATGGTTAGGAAGAATCAGTATCATGAAAATGGCCATACTGTCCAAAGTAATTTATAGAATTTATAGATTCAATGCTATCCCCATCAAGCTACCAATGATCTTCACAGAACTGGAATAAACCACCTTAAACTTCATATGGAACCAAAACAGAGCCCACATAAACAAGTCAATTCTAAGCAAAAAGATCAAAGCTGGAGGCGTCACACTACCTCACTTCAAACTATAGTACAAGGCTACAGTAATCAAAACAGCATGGTACTGGTACCAAAACAGAGATATAGGCCAATGGAACAGAACAGAGGCCTCAGAGACAATGCCACACATCTACAACCATCTGATCTTTGACAAACCTGATGAAAACAAGCAATGGGGAAAGGATTCCCTGTTTAATAAATGGTGTTGGGAAAACTGGCTAGTCATGTGCAGCAAGCAGAAACTGGACCCCTTCCTGACACCTTACACTAAAATTAACTCCAGATGGATTAAATATTTAAACATAAGGCCTAACCTCATAAAAACCCTAGAAGAAAATCTAGGCAAAACCATTCAGGACATAGGCATAGGCAAGGACTTCATGACCAAAACACCAAAAGCATTGGCAACAAAAGCCAAAATAGACAAATGGGACCTAATCAAACTCCACAGCTTCTGCACAGCAAAAGAAACAGTCATTAGAGTGAATCAGAAACCAACAGAATGGGAAAAAATATTTGCAATCTAGCCATCAGACAAAGGACTAATATCCAGAATCTACAAAGAACTAAAACAGATTTACAAGAAAAAACAAACAAGCCCATTCAAAAGTGGGTGAAGGATATGAACAGACACTTTACAAAGAAGACATATATGAGGCCAACAAATATATGAAAAAATGCTCATCATCACTGGTCATTATAGAAAGGCAAATCAAAACTACATCGAGATACCATCTCATGCCAGTTAGAATGGCGATCATTAAGAAATCTGGAGACAAGAGATGCTGGAGAGGATGTGGAGAAATAGAACACTTTTACACTGTTAGTGGGAGTGTAAATCAGTTCAACCATTGTGGAAGACAGTGTGGTGATTTCTCAAGGACCTAGAAATGGAAATTCCATTTGACCCAGCAATCTCATTACTGGATATATATCCAAAGGATTATAAATCATTCTATTATAAGGACACATGCACATGAATGTTCATTGTAGCACTGTTTACAATAGCAAAGACTTGGAACCAACCCAAATGCCCATTGATGATAGATTGGACAGGAAAAATGTGGCACATATACACCATGGAATACTAGGCAGCCATAAAAAATGATGGGTTCATGTCCTTTGTAGGGACATGGATGAACCTGGAAACCACCATTCTCAGCAAACTGACACAAGAACAGAAAATCAAACACCGCATGTTCTCACGCATAGGCGGGTGTTGAACAATGGGAACACATGGACACAGGGAGGGGAGCATCACACACTGGGGTCTGTGCAGGGGAACTAGGGGAGGGACAGCAGGGGGTAGGGAGTTGGGGAGGGATAATATGGGGAGAAATGCCAGATATAAGTGATGGGGAGGAAGGTAGCAAACCACATTGCCATGTATGTACCTATGCAACTATCTTGCATATTCTTCACATGTACCCCAAAACCTAATAAAATATATATTAAAAAAAAAGACATGTCTTGTCATCTGGAGACTTGTAGTGTAAACCTCCTTTCTATCTCATTTTCATAAATTCTTTCAAAGGCTTGAGATGTAGGACAACTGGGGCTTTTTCTCAGTTCAAGTCTTCTAGTTTGAACATTATAATTCAATGTGATTGTTAGGAGTAAGAAGGAAACAATTCCAATGCTACAGAAAATACAGAAATAATGGCAAGTTTCCAGTTTATTTCACAAGCTAACATAACCCTTCTACCAAAACCAGACACATGCACACACACACACACAACTCAAGCCAGATAAGATTAGTCTCACTTAGGCTGTTTATACGGAATAAATAAACATACATCCTAAATGGATTACTAGCAAATTTAATTCACTAGTACAATATATTAAAATAATATTTTATAACCAAGCAAAGCCTCTTCCAGAAATGCAAGGATGATCAATATTTTAGAAATGATCAATAGTACATATAGACTATGTCTGTTTTGTACACTAGTACGGTCCTTGTGTCTGACACAGTGCCTGGCACACAGTAGCATGTAAGCATTTGTTGAGAGACTGAATATTACTATTAATAATCAGTTTGAAAATAAAATAAGAAAAAGATCTGATGCAAGTAGCAATTACAGCAAATAAATACACGTGTTTGTGTGTTGTGTATGTATACACACATACATATTCCATACATATCCATCTATGTGTGTATACATGTATATATGTGTGTATATGTATATATGTCTATATGTATATGCATGCATATATATACACACAACTACATATATGTGTAGATGTGTATACACGTATATACACATGTACATATATAGATGTGTGCATACATATACATATACATATATACATGTGTACATATACATATATACACACATATGTTTATATGTGTGTATATGCATACACATAGACACATACATATTTCACCCAGGAATAAACTTTAAAAAATGTATATAAGATCTGAATGAAGAATAGAGCAAACGTTTGCCAAGGTACATGTATGTGAGAGAAAAGGCATTAATAAAAGATGTCAGTTCTTTACAAACTAATTAGTAAATGTAATGCAGTGTCCATTAAAATCTCAAAGAGGGGCCTCCATGTTTGGATCCCCTTCCACATACGCTCTCTCTCGTGGAAGATTTCTCTCCTTTTTCTCTTTCTCTACCTAAATAAATCACTTTCTGCAAACAAACAAAAAATCTCAAAGAGATTTTGGAAGAAGAGAGTCAGTAAATTGTATGGTAAGAAAAGAAATATAAGGGGATTTTTCATAATTATTAAAACCTGTTGTAAAACCACAGTAATTAAAACAGATTTGGCATAGAATAGACAGATCAGTAAAATAAAATTTAAAACCTGGAAACAGACCCACATATACACCAGTATTTTGCATATGATAAAGTTAGCATTTAAAACCAGAAAGGGGAAATATTATGCAAGCAATCCGTGCTGGAATAATTAGTGTCGGGAACAATTAAGCTGAGTCCCCATTGCATGCCAATCATTAAGGTAAAGTTTCAAATAGATTGGTTTTTTTTTGTTATTTTTTTTTTTTTTTGAGACGGAGTTTCGCTCTTATTACCCAGGCTGGAGTGCAATGGCCCAATCTCAGCTCACCACAACCCCGCCCCCCGGGTTCAGGGAAATTCTCCTGCCTCAGCCTCCTGAGTAGCTGGGATTACAGGCACGCACCACCATGCCCAGCTGATTTTTTGTATTTTTAGTAGAGATGGGGTTTCACCATGTTGACCAGGATGGTCTCGATCTCTTGACCTCGTGATCCACCCACCTCGGCCTCCCAAAGTGCTGGGATTACAGGCTTGAGCCACCGCGCCCGGCTAGATTGGTTATTTTTAAACTTTATTAATTTTATTTTTTTGAGACAGAGTCTCACTCTGTTATCCAGGCTAGAGTGCAATGGCATGACCTAGGCTCACTGCAACCTCTGCCTCCTGGGTTCAAGCGATTCTCCTGTCTCCGCCTCCTGAGTAGCTGGGATTATAGGTGCATGCCACCATGTTCGGCTTATTTTTGTATTTTTAGTAGAGATGGGGTTTCACCATGTTGGTCAGACTGGTCTCAAACTCCTGACTTTGTGATCTGCCTGCCTCAGCCTCCTAACATGCTGGGATTACAGGTGTGAGCCACCTGTGAGCCCAGCGTACTTTTAAAAATTCTATAAACAAAATAATGAGAAAATATAGAAAGTGTTTCTATTGAGTGGTAAAGATTTTTCAAAACATAATATCTAAAGAAAAATTATGAGATGCATAGATTTGCCTACATAAAAATTTAAAACTTAAATTTGATTTTTTTAAAAATAAGGCAAACCACAAACAGGCACAAGACGTTGGCAGTGTAAAAGATCAACAAAAGATTAATAGCCTTAATTAATTTTTTGAGATGAAGTCTCTATCCTAGGCTGGAGCACAGTGGCATGATCCCATTAGGAAAATGGACAAAAGGCAACTCACAAAAGAAGAATACGAATAAAAAAGAAATGTTTCTTTTTTTTCTTTTCTTTTCTTTTTTTGAGAGAGGGTCTCACTCTGTTGCCCAGGCTGGAGTACAGTGGCTTGATCTCAGCTCACCACAACTTCTGCCTCCAGGCTAAAGCGATTCTCCTGCCTCAGACTCCCGAGTAGCTGGGATTACAGGTGTGCGCCACCGCGCTGGGCTAATTTTTGTATTTTTAGTAGAGATGAGATTTTGCCATGTTGGCCAGGCTGCTCTTGAATTCCTGACCTACATGGTCCACCCACCATGGCCTCCCACAGTTTTAGGATTATAGGCATGAGCCACCAGACCCGGCTGAAAGGTTTATTTTCAACAATAAACACAGAAACAGATAAGAAAAAAATTAAATACCTTTTTCTATCTCCTGGGTTACCAACAATTTACTTTTTTGTGTAAGTCTTTTTTTTCCTTTTTGTGGAGAATGGGGTCTCGCCATGTTGCCCAGGCAGGTCTCAAACTCCTGGGCTCAAACCAGCCTCCCACCTCTGCCACCCTAAGCGCTGGGATTACAGGCGAACCAATGTGCCTGGTGAGATTATCAACAATTTAAATAATGATAACATAAGCACTGGTAAACAAGGATTTCACGTATGTAGAAGGCAGTTGAAGCTTTAAAAATATGATCTGGAAATACTGTGTCTAGAATTTTTTTTTTTTTCCAGTAACTGATTTTTGCTTTATTCTGTAGTTTACATAGGACAACCCCAAATTCCACACTTGTTTCTTCTCCTTTGTTATTCTTTCAGTATCTATGTCAACAGAGATCATTTCTCCCAATAGCATATGCAATTTTGAGCCTCATCCAGGATGCGTAGGCCCTGGAAGATCCTAGCCCTCTAGCACTGCCACCTGGGCCTCCCATGTGACCACATTCGTGTCTGTTTGTGCTGGGGCTCAGCCCTGGTCCTGTCATCCTGAGGTGTCCTTAGGGCAGGAATGTCAACTGGGCTCCATGTGATGTACCAACTCTAAGTAAATACAAGAGGCTGCCTGGAGCCCCAGGCTGAGCTGTATCCGGCTTCCATTACGAAGAATGCTGTGACCATCAGCAATGCCTGCCGTGACAATACCCATTAGAAGTGCCTAGAAGGATGTGGGGTTTGGGGGAATGGGCTCAGAAAGGGACAAGGTATGTGGTCCATCCTTGTTTTAGGTGGTTGTCTGCTACCGAGGCTGTGCCATCCCATCGGCCAGGTAGCTGAGGAGGAAGTCAAGTCCACAAAGTTTCCAGTGACTTCCCCGTGGCCTGCAGGGAAAAGACCAAGCTAGATGGAGCTTGGAAGGGTGCCCATCCTAGGCCCCGTGGGGATCTGCACACTGCAAGAGGTCGAGTCGGCGTTAGCACACATCCTCTGGGGCCCATCTCATCCAGGCAAAGACAGCTGGCCGGCCTCTGAGCGTTATAGATGCCACTAGCAGGTCAAATATTTTTACATGCCCCGGACGCAGAAACAGGCTGTACCTCCGGATAAACTTTGAGAAACTTTCCATCCAAACCAAAGGGTATATCTTCCAAGTGGTACCAAGAAACCTAAACTGAGTAAAACAACAGGCTGCTTTAATCCAGTTCCAGAATGGGGTGCACGGCTTTGAAAAGCACTTTGTAGCAGAAGATGTAGAGGTGTGTGTAAAGCCAAGTTTCTAGAAACACCAAAGGAAACAGACACAACCTGATGTGGCCTGCTTGACCTCTGGATGCTGCTCTATACGGGTATGGGGTAGCTCCCGGGTCCAGTTGAATTTGGGGGTGTCGCGGTGCTCTGTGCATGTGTCCAGGTGTCTGCTGAAGTCCTCCTCTCTCTGCTTGTGGGTCTGGGATGCTTTCTTCAGGATCCTTTGCCTTTGTCGCTTTTCCTGCATTTTCTTGAAGGCCGCCTGGGCTAGGGTCAGCCTGTCCAGGTCACACCACTACTCTTCCTCATTCTTTTTGCTTGTTCCCATCACTTCCTACTTTGGCCTTGTCTTTGTGCTTCTTTTTCTTCTGCTGCTGGGTCACTCCAAGCTCTGTGATGCCTTTTGGCTTCAGGGGTCCCTTCTGGACCTGCTTATAGGCCCCCAGGACACTAGCCTGCAGTTCGGTAAGTAATAGAATTTTTTGTAGAGAAAAGATCAAGCAACATACGTGAAGATTTATGTCCAAGGATGTGCATCACAGAATTCCTGAAAAAATATATATTTTTTGTAGCAGGATCTCACTATGTTGCCCAGGCTGGAGTGCAGGCTCCAACTTCTGGGCTCAAGCAATTCTCTTGCTTCAGCCTCCTAGATAGCTGAGAGTATAGGTGTATATGACCATCCCCGGCCAATTTTTAAA
Organism: Sapajus apella; assembly: GCF_009761245.1. NCBI lineage: Eukaryota > Metazoa > Chordata > Mammalia > Primates > Cebidae > Sapajus > Sapajus apella. Next base: position 5,948,272 of record NW_022437034.1, read on the forward strand.
ATTTTTCTGTAGAGATGAAGCCTTGCTATGTTAGCCAGGCTGGTCTCAAACTCCTGGCCTCAAGCGACCATCCTGCTTTGGTGGCCTCCCAAAGCTCTGGAATTACAGGTATGAGCCACAGCACCCAGCCCTTAAAATATATATATATATATTTAATTTTAATGTTTGTATTACGTGTATCTGCTGATTGTTTTTTATTTCTATATATATTTTTACTTAAAATATTTTAATGGAAATATTTAAATGTTCTCCAACATGGTGAAACCTCGTCTCCACTAAAAATACAAAAATTAGCCAGGCATGGTGGCATATGCCTGAAATTGGGAGGCTGAGGCATGAGAATCGCTTTAACCCTGAAGGCGGAGGTTGCTGTGAGTCAAGATTGCACCACTGAACTCTCAGCCTGGGTGACACAGCAAGACTCTTTCTCAAAAAATACACACACACACACACACACACACACAAATATGTATGTATATAAATGTCTGCAATAGAAAACCACTTTGGTAGGTTATAGTCCATATGTAGTCCCAGCACTTTTGGAGGCTGAGGTTGGGAGGATCACTAGAGCCCAGGAGTTCAAGACCACCCTGGGCAATATAGGGAGATCCCATCTCTACAAAAAAAAAATGGAAAAATTAGAAAATTAGCCAGGTATCATGGCATGCACTTGTAGTCTCAGCTACCGAGGAGGCTGAAGCGGGAGGATCGCTGGAGCCCAGAAGGTCGAGGCTGCAGTGAGCCATGATTGTGGCACTGCACTCCAGCCTGGGTAACATGCCAAGACCCTGTCTCTAAAGAAAAAAAAAAAGTGTGTTCTGACTCGGTAAATATTAGAATATTTAAGTTCTTAAGCTATGAAGTCAGAGCTGGATTTAAACCCATCTCTTCATAGCTGTGTGCTGTGGGACAATCTGTAACCTCTCTCAGCCTCAGTTTCCATACCTACCTATTTTATTTATTCAGAGGCAAGGTTTGCTACATTGCCCTTGGCAGTTATCCACCTCAGCCTTCTGAGTAGCTGGGACCACAGGCTCACGCCACTATGCCCAGCTACCTTTTAAAGTTATGGGATTAAATAAATCAGTTTCTATGATGTGCTTATAAACAGTGCCTGGCATTCAATAAATATTCACTGCATATATATATATACACAATGATTGAATACTAAATCTTAAAGTCAGTGATGCTGGCATGCAAAAGGCATTTAATAAACATCTTTGAATAAATAAAATATGATTAATATGATTGGAGATTAGACTGAGAAAATTGTGTTTAGGTCAAAAAGAAAATTTGACTGTAAAGAGATTTTGGTGTTCTACAAGTAATTAATGAACTCAGAAGAGAATGCCATAGGATATTTTTTAAAACTGTTTTGAACAGTTGCATCATGCTGAAATAAACACGTATAGCCTCAAAAGGTGAATTCTTTAGAAGACAAAATCCATTTAGATATAACCATTCTATTTAGAATGCATGTTGTTTTGGGTGGGGCACGGTGGCTCACACCTGTAATCCCAGCACTTTGGGAGGCTGAGGCAGCCGAATCACCAGAAGTCAGGAATTCGAGACCAGCCTGACCAACATGCAGAAACCCCATCTCTACTAAAAATACAAAAAATTTTCCAGGTGTGGTGGCACATGCCTGTAATCCCAGTTACTCAAGAGGCTGAGGCAGGAGAATTGCTTGATTGCTTGAACCCAGGAGGCCGAGATTATAGTGAGCCAAGATCATGCCATTGCATTCCAGCCTGGGCAATGAGAGCGAGACTCTGTGTCAAAAACAGAAAAAGTATGTATGTTGTTTTCTATGTGATAACTTTATAGCCATTCTCTACATGGCCCACTTTAAAACAGCCCTGGGAACAGCCTTTCCTTTATTCAGCAAAGGCTCTCTGAGCCCCTAGAACGGGCTAAGTGCTACCACGGGCCCAAGGTCTTTGCCCTCATGGACCGGCCACTGTGGACTGTGCTAGGCTGTGATGGGTGATGGTGATGCAGTCTCACCTCCTGTGGATGACTCGGGAGGTTCCTAGTGGTCTGGGAACACCCAGGACAGCCCAGAGGTCAGCTCCTGGAAAAGGAGGCAGCTTCAGGCTCTGCCTACCGCATACCCAACTGTGAAGCCTGGGCAACTATGCTGGGATTCTGGGGGTCAACTCTACCTATAAAATGAGAGTATTACAGAGATGACTTTAGGTTTTTTTGGTTTTTTTTTGTTTTTTTTTTTTTGAGACAAAGTTTTGCTCTTTTTGCCAGGGCTGGAGTGCAATGGCGCAATCTTGGCTTGGCGCAACCTTGGCTTACCGCAACCTCCACCTCCCGGGTTCAAGCAATTCTCCTGCCTCAGCCTCCCTTCTGAGTAGCTGGGACTACAGGTGTGCACCACTGTGCCTGGCTAATTTTGTATTTTTAGTAGAGATGGGGTTTTTCCACGTTGATCAGGGTGGTCTCGAACTCCTGACCTCAGGTGATCTGCCCACCTCGGCCTCCCAAAGCGCTAGGATTACAGGCATGAGCCACCATGCCCAGAAGAATTTAGTTTTTCTTTTTTTTCTTTTTTATCCAATGACCAAAAAGAAATTCATTGTGACCAAACACACACACACACACACGCACACACACGGACACAACTGGAAAACATGTTCACAAATGCCAAGGTCACTCCCACTCTGAAGCATGAAGGGGATTTTTGTCTTTTTTTTTTTTTTTTTTTGACAAGGTCTCTCTCTGTCACCTAGGCTGGAATGCAGTGGCTTGATCACGGCTCACTGCAGCCTTGACCTCCTGGGATCAGGAATTCCCCCCCACCTCAGCCTCCCAAATAGCTGGGACCACAGGCAGAGGACACTACTCTCAGCTAACTTTTGATTTCTTTTAAGTAGAGACAAGGTCTTGCCATGTTGCCCAGGCTGGTCTCAAACTCCTGGGCTCAAGTGATGCTCCCGCCTCTGCCTCCCAAAGTGCTGGGATTATAGGGGTGAGCCACCACGCCTGACCTGAAATACCTGGTTTTCTAGTGGAAAGAGGTCTGGCAAGGAAGCAAAGGCCCTGGTTGTTGATGGCTGCCGGCCTTATGGGATCTCAGGCAAATTCTGTCACCTCTTTTGGCCCTTTGCTGTAATGTCAGCTTCTGACCTAATGATCTCTGAAGTCCCTCCATTGCTGAAATTCTGTTTTATAATCATTCCAATTCCATTCAATGATCCCATGTTGAGCACATGTGCCAGGCACTTTCTATGCCCAGGGGCTGCAAAAGGGAAAGGACTCATGGACCCCACCATCGAAGGACCCACCGTCCTACTGAGTGAGCCAGCGACGGAAGCACAGAGATGGAGATGGTTATGCGTGGGCTTGTTCCGGAGCTGGACACGCCTGAAGACTCTTAATGGAGGCCATGGTCTCCACCTGGCTCTCATTTGGGCCTATGCCATTTTTGTAGGATTTAAATGGGTGATGAATATACTCGGTGTCACCAAACACATATTGCCACCACATTTCTATCCCTACCCCAAAGGAGTTTGTTTCAAGAGGGAGTGTCTGGTCATCCTATGTGGCCAGACTCTGCGTACGGCAAGCTCTGGCAATACAGCCAAACAATGCATGTGACAAAGGACAAATGCAGAATACAAAACATAGCTAATAGCTGGGTTAATTATCTTACTTGAGCCTGGATGGTTTTCAGCCCTCACTCCTCTACCCTCTGAGTCATTTACTTTTATCAGTTACATTTTTAAAAATTGATGTCACGCAAAACATAATTATATTTCTAGTCATCCAGTTCCTCATTTCAGACCCCCGGCCATATCCATTTGGTCACTTTCCATCACAAGATACTGTTTGAATTGTCGGCTCAAAAGCTTCCACTGCCCAGCAAGGCTAAATGCCAACACAAGAAAAAACCCCACCAGCCAGTGGAGTTTATTTCTTACACCAGACAGGGCTTTGAAATACAGATTTCGACAGCATGAGAACTGGCTGGTGAATAATTGCTTCAACAGCATCAGCCCTCTAAGGGCCCAAGGAGTAAACATGATCTTCCATGGGAGTGAAATGCAACGGTTGTGCAGAGAGAAGATGTAGGAGAGGTTTACCTTGGGCAGCACGGTCAAGAGCAGACTCTTTCCTTGAGTGTGAAAGCCCATCTATAAACAACTTTCACAGCTCTGTGGGGCCAGACAATCGTACCATTGAAATATAGGACTGGTAAGTGCTCCCCACTTCCAGGGATTATTCTGTGTGTCTCAGTAGAAGTCAGGTGCTTTGTCCTGCTTTTGTGTGAGTAAATGTCTTTTTTTGTTTTGTTTTGTTCGTTTGTTTTTGAGATGGAGTCTTGCTCTTTCGCCAGGCTGGAGTGCAGTGGCATGATCTCAGCTTACTGCAACCTCTGTCTCCCGGATTCAAGCAATTCCCCTGCTTCAGTCTCCTCAGTAACTGGGACTACAGGCACGTACCGCCACGCCCAGCTAATTTTTTTTGTATTTTAGTAGAGATGGGTTTCACCATGACCAGGATGGTCTCGATCTCCTGACCTCATGTTCCGCCCACCTCGGCCTCCCAAAGTGCTGGGATTACAGGCGTGAGCCACCGCACCTGGCCGAGTAAATGTCTTTTTGTTCTAGAAGCCCCTGTTCCTGTGCCTGGCCTCTTACTGTTACTGTTTAACCTGATCAGTAGCAAAGAAGCCAGAGACAGAGAGAGTCAGCTACAAAACCTGTCCATCTGGGTGCCTGGTGGGGAGGCAATACCTCTCTAGAAGTTGCCCACTGGCCATAGACCCATTTCTCAGAGTGAACTCAGGACATTTGGGGTACAGTTTTCTTGGGAAGCAGTAAAGCCATCCAGGAAGCCATTATGAACCACATGATCCAAAAAGGTTTATTGAGACCCACCATGCGCCAGCATGTTCTAGGCCCTGGGAAAGAGTTCTGCTTATAATCAAGTCTCTGCTCTCCTGGAGCTCGCTGTCCACAGGACATGATGATAACATGCAGATAAATGCCTGGAATGTCAGGTGACGTGGAAGGTGAGGAGGAAGGAGCGATCAGGGCAGGAAGAGACGCTGTTCTAGACAGGCCACTCAGGACAGACTCCTCCAATGAGGCCATATTTGAATGAAGAAAGAGATTGACTCACACAAATATCCGAGGCAGGAGGGCTTCAAATGCAAAGGCCCTGGTTTGGGGTGTGCCTGGCATCTCGAAGGACCCCTAGATGGCACTTTAAGGAGCTGGTGACAGCAATTCCTCCCAGGGAAGCTCTTCCAGGAGACACTGAGTGAGATGGTACATGAGAGGCTTTTCTAGTAAAACTGCTAGTGAAGGCCACACAGGCACATGGAGGCTCATGCCTATAATCCCAGCACTTTGGGAGGCCAACCAGGAGGGTCTCTTGAGCCCAGGAGATCGAGGTTGCAGTGAGCTGTGATCATACCACTGAACTCCAGCCTGGACAATAGAATGAGACCTGACTCAAAAAAAAAAAAAAAAAACCAAACCAAACAAACCTGCTAGGGATGATCTTTCCATGTGAATGACGTGTTGATCCTGCCCATAATTAGAGCTCATGTCTTCTAAGCCCTTCCCCCAGTCTGCTCACATGTGTTTTCTTAGAGGCCAAAGCTGCTGAAATCCAAGCAGCCCCACAGGCAAAGCCATAACAGGATGAAAGGAAGAAACATCTGAGCCAGGCGCAGTGGCACGCCCCTGTAGTCCCAGCTACTCAGGAAGCTGAGGAGGGAGGATCACTTGAGACTGGGGTTCGAGGTCAGCCTGGGCAATGTAATTTTTTTTTTTCAAAGGATCTGGTCTTAAAAATATTTGTGAAGAAAAATAGGTCTTTGGTTAGTTTCTGTTGCTCACCTACTATTATGAACACCTCATAAATATTAGCTTTTATGTAGATGTGATTATCCTCATTTTACACAGGAGTAACCTAAGCCTCAAAGAGAGGAAGCAAATTGCTCTAGACTACGTGGTGCTAAGAAGCTGTGAATCACCCCAGCTACTTGGGGAACTGAGGCAGGAGGATTGCTTGTGCCCAGGAGGTCAAGGCTGCAGTGAGCCGAGATCATGCCACTGCACTGCAGCCTGGGGGACAAAGTGAGAGAGAACTTGTCTCAAAACATTAAAAAAAAAAAAAAAAAAAAAAAAAGCAGTGGTGAATTGGGATTTGAACCCAGGCTGCCTGATTCTGGAGCCTGTATTCTTTCCACAGCAAAGCTATCACCCCTGTGCGCAGCGATCATATGCATCTACATGTATCGATCGACTTACCACCTATGCAACTTACGACCATTCGACTTTACACCACAATCACTAGCCACAACTGCTTCGCTTCTGGCAGTGCAAATGTTGCCCAGCTTGGCGTACGACAGTGTGGACCAGCTTTCGGCAGCACTACCATCTCCGTATGCACCATTTCAACTGTACATATAGCCTACTCAACTTACGACCAAATCGTGTTACAACCGGTTCCCGGTCCTGACTGTGGTCGTAAGTGGAGCACTAAGTCGTAAGTCGGAACCATTGCTAACCCAGCTTACAGAGCCCCATCCAGGAGCAGACTGCCCACCTTGGTTTGTGGCTGCATGGGGACTCCCCACAGATGGCAATTTGTTTATACAGAGTGGCTGTCACTTAATTCAGTAAAGCCTACGTTTCCATGTCTCTGTTACAAGTTTGGCTGAACCACAAACCTAGGGAGTGGCTCACTGCCCTACCCTCAGCCCTCTCCATGTCTGAAATGCCGCAGTGGGCGCTTGGACAGTGAGACTGAGGGGGTGGCCCAGCTTTTGGAGATACGCCTGTGTGCTTTCAGGGTCAACCAATGCTTTCTCTCCAGAGGCTTCCCTTCTGCACTAGCGCTGTAGGTGTAGCTGTCATACCTAAAACAACACACAGCTTATGACCTTCCTTTCCCCAGAGAGACTTCTAGTACATGGAATCATGGAACGTGAGGGTCAAAATGGATGTGAAGTTCTTTGAGCCCAATGGTCTTCTGATGGTTCCCTCACTACTCTACCCTTCTGCCAAGCGACCATCCTGTTCATGCCTGAACACTCCAGTTGCCAGGTCATACACTGGCTCCTGCCAGCCACTCTGTCCCTGGACAGCTCCGAGCAGCTTCTCTACTCTGTGCCAAAGTCTGTCTTCCCTTCGTCTCTACTCCGTGCAATTAATGGATACTCTTCCTGGGAGGCTACATAGCATACCTCAAATAGCTTCTGTGTGGAAGCCAAACAATTGCTTTATACTTCTATTAATATCATCTGCAGTCACCGCTTTTTTTTTTTTTTTTGAGACGGGGTCTTCCTCTGTTGCCCAGGCTGCAGTACAGTGGTACCACCTCAGCTCACTGCAACCTCCGCATCCCAGGTTCCAGTGATTCTCCTGCCTCAGCCTCCTGAGTAGCTGGAACTACAGGCACACACCACCACACCCTTCTAATTTTTGTATTTTTAGTAAAGATGGGGTTTCGCCATGTTGGCCAGGCTGGTCTCGAACTCCTGACCTCATGTGTCCACCTGCCTCAGCCTCCCAAAGTGCCAGTCACAGCTTTTTTTGATACTCATATAACACTGTTAATTCATATTGATATTTTCATCAACCAAAACTTAAATGTTTGTTTCATTTTCTTTTTTCTGCCATCACATTAGTATTAACCTGTACTCCTGTGTCCACACTAGTACAGTTGATTTCATGGACCATTATAAGATTTTGCATTATTCCTATTAAACTTTCACTAGATGCTCATCCCTTGACTGGATCCTGCTGGATTTTGTTGCTGTGGTCCATCTGCTTGCTCTCCCTCCCACCTTCACTTCACCTGCGAGTATTTAGGGAAGCATGTGTTTTGTTTTTGTTTTTGCTTTGAGATGGAGTCTCACTCTGTCGCCCAGGCTGGAGTGCAGTAGCGCAGTCTCGCCTCACTGCAACCTCTGTCTCCAGGCTCAAGCAATTCTCCTGCCTCAGGCTCCCAAGTAGCTGGGATTACAGGTGCCCGCTGCCACACTGGTTAATTTTTGTATTTTTAGTAGAGATGGGGTTGGCCATGTTTCACCATGTTGGCCAGGATGGTCTCAAACTTCTGACCTCAGGTGATCTGCCCTCCTCAGCCTTCCAAAGTGCTGGGATTACAGGCGGCAGCCACCACACCCGTCCAGGGAAGCATGTGTTGATGGGGTCTCAAAATCAAATACTTGTAGATGCCAAGGATATAACGTAAGTGGACCCTCAGGGCAGGGCGTCCAAGTCTGAGGGCTTCTTCGGCACCCTCTGGACACCGTCCTCCCGCCCCTTTCTAAACCACCTCCCCGGGTTGACATCCAGCCGCTCACTGCCCATCCTACCCAGATACACTGGGGACTGCTTTCTAGAGGAAGTGCTGCATCTCAGAAAGGGCTATAGTGGAAGGGAGCCAGGCAATGCTGGGTTCTCGCCTCCCCTTTTCCACTCCCTGGCTGTGTGACATTGCCCAAGTGCTTTCTCTTCTCTGTGCTTTGGTTTTTCTGATCTGTAAAATAGGGAAAATATTGTCTACTTCATAGGGTTGAGGTAAATTACAAACTCATTCATTTGGCGTGTTTAGTTCCGGGCCTAGCACATAGGGATTACTTAATACAATTGACCTATACTAATGATTTTTGTGATCATTATAATTGCTACAAAGATTATTAGGAATCACACTGTTATCTCTGACATCTCCTACAGATAGTAGCAGCAGGACAATGGAAACAGCCCAGTGAGTACAGAAAGAGATGTTCTTGGACACATACCCAACCCTCTTCCTTCATTCACGACCCCGGCCTGATAACATGGGCACATGGCTATGCTCCTCTTGGAGAAAACTCCTCTCGCGTTGAGAGTGGAAACGCCAACTTGCCTTCGCATGACATGGAATGGGTCATGCCATTCTGCTCCTCAAAAACTTTCAGTCAGATCCCTTGTTTCTTACAGAACAAAGTTCAAACTCTGTCCTGTCATTGAACATCCCCTTCCAGGTGGCCTGTGCCACATCTCTGGCTTGTCTCTCAGGAGACCCTCTCCAAGTCCCTGCCTGTCCACACATAGGACTCACCACTCCCTGGGCGAGCCTGGGCCCTCCCCACCCCATCCTGTGCTTTGATTCCCCAGCGGAGGTGCCTTGCCGGACTCTTCACTGGCTAAATCCCACTTATCCTGCAAAACCTGGCGAAGTTCAAGGCCGCTCGAGGAGCTCTTCCTTTGAGACTCTCCAGCAGGACCCGCTGCCTCTGTACAGATCGTGTAGCAAGCCCTGCTTGCCATTGCCACTCTGTTGCTGCAGAATGAGTGGACTTGGTCTGTTTCGTGACTCCCCCATCACACACCCACCCCACCCCCCACTGCATAGCACAAGGCTGAGAACACGGGGAACGCTCAATAAAGAAATATTTTTGGCCTGAATGAATGGCCTGAAGGACTGTTCCTTTCAACAATTATGGCCCAATAAATTATACCGACATTACCTCCTGGAGGGAAAGGCCACACCAAGGCCCCCACAGATGGGGAAACTGCTCTGTCTGCCAAAACTCACATGCGGGACAGCCTTGGCCCTGCTTGGCTGTCTACCTGAATCTGGGTTTAACAACTCGGCCTGCAGTTTTACAGCCTGAATCACCAGGCTCGGCACAACAGCATGAGTTCTTTGTCTAGCATGCTGCTGCCAGGTGTTGAAGGAACTGGCTGCAGTGACTTACCCGGCTCAAGGAGACCTGCAGGCGGGGGAGAGGGGTGCCTGCACCCCAGGCTGGGAGGCCAGGGGACTCGTCTGCAAAAGGAACCCTTGTCTGGACCCTAAAGAGGAAAAAAAAAAAAAAGAGGTGATGAAAGTTTATAGCATGAGGACCCAGGGCTGGGTGCTGCAGGGGGGGTACCAGCTTGGAGGTTGGGGGTAGGGGGTTGTGGAATATAGTGTGACCTTCGGGGTCAAGATTCAACTGAACAAAGCGTAGAGAGCCTAGACTTGGTCAGGTTTTATTTCTGTGGCTGTAAGAGCTGTGTGGTCCTCCGAAGGATACAGGAAGCCATCAAACTTAAGCTTTTAGAGCCGGGGTTACATATCTTAAGAGCCAAAGAAATGCAGTATCCAAACAAGTGCTATAAGGCATGAATGCTTGTGTGAGGACAGGTTAGAGGGTCTCTGGCTGTCTGGGCGTTCCCTTCTTGGGTTATGAAGTCATTGGTGCAGCATCTATAGAGTTCACGGCAATGGCGTGCTGGTTTAACCACCAGTTCTTCCAAGAAAAAGCCCTGACTTGAGGCATTTGCAGATTTCTGTGGTGTAAATACACCCACCATGGCCCATTTCAAACTACCCACAAGGTAGTCCCAGAATGTAGGGCCAGGAAGAGATTGTACAGCCAGCTCTCGTGAGCCCGGGGAAGCTGGCTCCCGAACACACTGATTCCCAGGAACCTGTCAGTGTTGCCAGCAAGAATCCTACCAGTAGCCTACCTCCTCGGTAGTTCTGCAGCCTCACACACTGCAAGTCAATGAGGCAACCTCAAAAATTATGAGTTGGTAAGTCCCAAAATTGTGTGAGATAATATAATAATTCCCTTAGTGGGTAAGCGTCTTTCAAACTTGCTACTATTTATTTTATTTTTTATTTTTAAGGGACGAGGTCTCACTACGTTGTCTAGGCTGGTCTCAAATGTCTGGGCTTAAACGATCCTCCTGCCTCAGCCTCCCATAGTGTTGGGATTACAGGCGTGAGCCACTGCACTGTATTTTTTTATTTTAATTTTTTGAGACAGGGTCTTGCTCTATTTCCCAGGCTGGAGTGCAGTGGTGCAGTTATAGCTCACTGCAGCCTCAAACTCCTGGGCGTAAAGGATCCTACCTCATCAGCCTCCTGAGAAGCAGGGATTACAGGCTCATGCTAGCATGCCCAGCTAGTTTTTTTATTTTTTGTAGAGATGTAATCTTGCTACATAGACCAGGCTGGTCTTGAACTCCTGGCCTCAATCAGTCCTCTCGCTTTGACCTCTCAGAGTGCTGAGATTATAGGCATGAGTCACTGTGCCCAACCCACAAGGCTTTTGCAGATATTCACCAACATGCACAGAGTGCCAAAAAATTTGAGTCAACTGACAAGCACATTTCCAGCAGAGGCCGAACAAGGTAATGCTCTGACTTCCTGTTTCAACTGCCATTTTGTGAAGAAATGTACTTTTCACAGTCCATTTAGTGCCATGCTTTTCAGATTTTTGTTCTTTTTCTTGGGGATTGTGCTGTTTAAAATGGTCCCCACATGCACGGCTAAAGTGCCTTCTAGTGATCCTAAATGCAGAAAGATTGTGATGCTCCTTCTGGAAAAAATACGTGTGTTAGATGAGCTTTGTTCAGGCAAGAGCTGTAGTGCGGTCAACTTCATTCAGTGTTAATGAATCAGCAATATTTATTAATAAGGCATCTTTAAACAGAAATACACAGCTGGGAGCAGTGGCTTATGCCTGTAATTCCTGCACTTTGGGAGCCCGAGGCAAGAGAATTACTTGAGCCCAGGAGTTTGAGACCAGCCTGGGCAACATAAAGACCCATTGCTAGGGCTGGGCACGGTGGCTCACACCTGTAATCTCAGCACTTTGGGAGGCTGAGACGGGTGGATCAAAAGGTCAGGAGATCGAGACCATTGCAGCCAACATGGTGAAACCCCGTCTCTACTAAAAATACAAAAAATAAATTAGCTGGGCGTGGTGGTGCATGCCTATAGTCCCAGCTACTTGGGAGGCTGAGGCAGGAGAATTGCTTGAATCCAGGAGGTGGAGATTGCAGTGAGCCAAGATCGCGCCACTACACTACAGCCTGGGTGACAGTGAGAGACTCCATCTCAAAAAAAAAAAAATTTAAAAATTAGCTGGGTATTGTGGTGCACACCTGTGGTCCCGGCTATTTGGGAGCCTGGGAGGTTAAGACTGCAGTGAGCCATAGTTGTGCCACTACTGCATTCAAGCCTGGGCACAGCAAGGCCCAGCTTCTCTAAAAACAAAACAAAACCCCAAAAATCATAAATACATATAAAAGGCTATATATTAATCAGTTGACAAAACTGTTGTGACCAGAGGCTCTCAGGAAGCTAACCCTGTATCTCTGCTAGGAGCAATGGTTCAATATTCACTAATCCAGTGTCCATGGTCACCTTATCAAATGCAGCTACTATGAGTAATGGAAATCTATTGTATCTGCAGAAGGAGAGTAAGGTGCTGCCACGGCCCAGCCCCGAGTGTCAGATCCCAAGCAGAGTAAAGAGGGGAGGAGGGGATCCATGCCGGGGTGGCTCAGAGTACGGAGTTAGAGTCCACTCAGGGAAAATTCGGTGGCAGCCCAGGTGGGAGATTCACCACACGCATAGTTGGTAATGAAATAAGTAAACATATTAGGCTGGGTGCAGTGGCTCATGCCTATGATCCCAACACTTTGGGAGGCCAAGGCAGGTGGATCACGAGGTCAGGAGATCAAGACCAGCCTGGCCAACATGGTGAAATCCCACCTCTACTAAAAACACAAAAATCAGCCAGGTGTGGCGGCGTGCATCTGTAGTCCCAGCTACTCGTGAGGCTGAGGCAAGATAATTGCTTCAACCTAGGAGGTGGAGGTTGCAGTGAGCCAAGATAGCACCACTGCACTGCACTCCAGTCTGGCAACAGAGAAAGACTCTGCCTCAATAAAAACAAAAAACAACAACAAAAAAGTAAACAAATTGAGGGCAAGGGAAGCCAGGGTTCTGTTTCTGTCACTGAGGGGACCCAGGAGCGGCGTCACGCCAACAACAATGGGCCCCCTCAGAGCGCAAGTCTTGGCTCTAAATATTATTTTCCACAGCTCTTTTGAGAAATGGATGCTTCCAGTGTTAGAGCAGGCAAGGTGCCATGTAAACCTGAAACATCTTATTTTTCCAGAAAGCACAAAAGTACTCAAAAATATATATCTATATTATGGGGGCATGTCAAAAGGAACAAGCCAAGCTGGGCACAGTGGCTCACACCTATAATCCCAGCACTTTGAGAGGCCAAGACAGGCAAATCACTGGAGGTCAGGAGTTCAAGACCAGCCCGGACAACATGACGAAACCCTGTCTCTACTGAAAATACAAAAATTAGATGGGCGTGGTGGCGTACATCTGTAATCCCAGCTACTCAGGAGGCTGAGGCAGGAGAATCATTTGAACTGGGAGGCAGAGGTTATAGTGAGCTGAAATCATGTCACTGCACTCTAGCCTGAGTGACAGAGCAAGACTCCGTCTCAAAAAAAATGAACAAGCCAGCCTGATGAGAGACAATATGAGATTCAAAATAATGGTAGTAGATCATAACTCAAACATGGATAGATTAATTAATTGAAAGTTTTATTTGAATTATTAAAAATGGGATATTTGTATAGCTTCAAAATACATCTTTGCAAAATACTGATTAGTTACAAAGTGAATAAAAAGTTAAGTTTGGCTGGACACGGTGGCTCACACCTGTAATCCCAGCACTTTGGGAGGCCAAGGCAGGCAGATCATGAGGTCAGGGATTCGAGACCAGCCTCATCAACATGGTGAAGCCTCGTCTCTACTAAAAATACAAAAAATTAGCCGGGCATGGTGGTGCCAGCCAGTAATCCCAGCTACTCAGGAGGCTGAGGCAGGAGAATTGCTTGAACCTGGGAGGTGGAGGTTGCAGTGAGCTGAGATTGTACCACTGCACTCCAGCCTAGGCAACACAGCGAAACTTCATCTCAAAAAAAAAAAAAAAAATTAAGTTTACAGCGAAAGATCTGGTAGCACCATCTGAATCACATGATCTAGGTCAACATTATCAACAATGAGAAAAACCGAAATCATGCACCAATCAATAAGATGCAATAAAGAATATGGCATCATTTCTGTTATTTTTCTGCCTGACGGATAACCTGAATCTGATCATGAGGATCACACATACTCAAAACAAGAAATATTCTGCAAAATAATTGGCCTGTAACTTCCAAAAATATCAAGGACATGAGGCTGAGGAACTATTCCAGACTGAAAGAGAAGGAAGAGACAGGACAACTACATGCTACACAGGATTTGAACCGGGTCTGCCTGCTGTGCACGGCATTGTTAGGACTGCTGGTAAAACTCGGATGTGGTATTAGGATCTAATGTTAGTAACATACCGTGTTAATCTCCTGATTTTGATGGTTGTGCTGAGGTTATACAGGACAATGTCCTCATTTCCAGGAAAACACACACTACATATTCATAGGTAATGGAGTATTAGGTTAGCAATCCTCTCAAATGATTCAGATAAAAAGTTCTTTCTAGGCTGGGTATGGTGGTATAATCCCAGTACTTTGGGAGGCTGAGGTGGGAGGATCACTTGAGTCCAGGAGTTCGAGACCAGCCTGGGCAACATAGTGAAACCCATCTCTACTAAAAATACAAAAATTCGCTGGGTGTGTGATGGTGGGCACCTGGAATACTAGCTGCTCAGGAGGCTGAGGCAGAAGAATCACTTGAACCCGGGAGGTGGAGGCTGCAATGAGCCAAGACTGTGCCACCCAGAGCGAGATTCCATCTCAAAACAAAAACAAAAACAGTTCTTTGTACTGTACTTTCAACTTTCCTATGAGTTTGCGTTTGTATCAAAAACATGTCATCAAGTGATTTGTGGTTTTAACTAAAAACCTTACTAAATTTAACACAGTAGTGAAACATTTAAGGGAAATTAGGATGACCAGAACAATATATTTAATTTATTAGATTTATAAAAATTAGGTACTTGGGAGCATTTGTCAGTAATGTACTTTTTCTTTTCTTCTTCTTTTTTTTTTTTTTTTTGAGACTGACTCGTGCTCTGTCGCCCAGGCTTGAGTGCAGTGGGGAAATTTCTGCTAACTACAACCTCTGACTCCCAGGTTCAAGTGGTTCTCCTGCCTCAGCCTACTGAGTAGTTGGAATTACAGGCACGTGCCACCACACCCAGCTCATTTTTGTATTGATGTACTTTTAAAAGGAAATAGAATATTAAATTTATAAATGAAGTTTTAAATGGTTGAAGGCATTTAACTAAATGTGTAAATGGGACTAAATTATTATTTTAAAACTCCTTAAAAGTAATTGCTAAAATTACCTAGACTTATAAATAGAATAGGGGTTTCAACTGAACTTAAAAGTCTACTGAATATTAACTTTTTAAAACGAGAGTAAATGCAAATAGTTTTTTTCTGAATAATATAGATCCAATAATTCACCAGCACTGTTACAGCACTAACTTTGTGTTTAGAACTTCCAGGATCAAGAATAAATATAGGCCGGGCACAGTGGCTCGTGACTATAATCCCAGCTCTTTGAGAGGCTGAGGCAGAGGGACTGCTTGAGGCCAGGGGCTCAAGACCAGCCCAGGCAACATAAGTGAGACCCTGTCTCTAAAAAGAAATTAGCTGAGTGTGGTGGCGTGCCCCTGTAGTCTAGTCCCAGCTACTCTGGAGGCTGAGGTGGGAAGATCCCTTGAGCCTGGGAGACAGAGGTTAAAGAGAGCTGAGATCACACCATTGCACTCCAGACTGGGCGACAGATGAGACCCTGTCTCAAATAAATAAATAACAACAACAAAGAAATATGAAACATAATATCTGACCAGCTAAGGAGATCATAACTAATCAATACCACAAGACTAACTCATAGAAGGTAAGAGCAAATAAAACAATCTGGCAAGTGTCTGACAGTAAGATAATGTGGCATTCCTTATGTATAGCCCTAGAGGGCAGAACTCCAGTCCAGAGGAAAATAAATAAAGGCAATGCAGCCATAAATAGGAATGAGATCATGTCCTTTGCAGGGGCATGGATGGAGTTGGAAGCCATTATCCGCAGCAAACCAACACGGAAACAGAAAATCAAACACTGCATCTTCTCACTTATAAGTGGGAGCTGAATGATGAGAACACATGGACACCTGGGCGGAACAACTCACACTGGGCACCTGTGGGGGTTGGGGGAGGGAGGGCATCAGGAGAAATAGCTAATGGATGCTGGGCTTCATACTTAGGTGATGTGATGATCTGTGCAGTAAAGTTTCATGGCACACATTTACCTGTGTAACAACCTTGCACATCCCGGCACACATAATCCTGAACTGAAAAGAAAAGTTGAAGAAAAAAAAAAAAGAAATAAAACAATATAAACTTGAAAATAATAATAAATGGAGGCACTGATATTCAGCTTTCATAGGATGGGGTAGCCTACACCGCAAGAACAAACAGAGCTTGAACTCTCAGCAGCTCAACACAAACTTTTTATTTTTTGAGACAGAGTTTTGCTCTTGTTGCCCAGGTTGGAGTGCAATGACACAATCTCAGCTGACCGCAACCTCTGCCCCCTGCGTTAAAGCGATTCTCCTGCCTCAGCCTCCCAGTAGCTGGAATTACAGGCACCTGCCACCACACCTAGCTAATTTTTTGTATTTTTAGTAGAGATGGGATTTCACTATGTTAGCCAGGCTGGTCTCAAACTTCAGACCTCAGATGATCCACCTGCCTTAGCCTCCCATAGTGCTAGGATTACAGGCATGAGCTACTGCGCCCAGCAAAAATTTGTATCTTGCTCATTCAAAGTTCAATGCAAGCCAGGACAGCTGTTTGCCCTGTAGTGACT
The DNA here is from genome assembly GCF_009761245.1 of Sapajus apella. Taxonomy (NCBI): domain Eukaryota; kingdom Metazoa; phylum Chordata; class Mammalia; order Primates; family Cebidae; genus Sapajus; species Sapajus apella. The sequence continues at coordinate 5,964,912 of NW_022437034.1, forward strand.
TAGGGATCCAGGGTGACTTTGTTTTTTAATTTTTGTATTTTTGTTTTTTTTGAGACAGAGCCTCACTCTTGCTGCCCAGGCTGAAGTGCAATGCCGGGATCTCAGCTCACTGCAACCTCTGCCTCTTGGGTTCAAGCAATTCTCCTGCCTCAGCCTCCCAAGTAGCTGGGACTACAGGTGCTGGTCACCACACCCGACTAATTTTTTGGTATTTTTGGTAGAGATGGGTTTTCACCATGTTGGCCAGGCTGGTCTCAAACTCCTGACCTCAGGTGATCTGCCAACTTCGGCCTCTCACAGTGCTAGGATTCCAGGCATGAGCCACCACGCCTGGCTCACCTTTTATAGCTTCGCCATAACTGACCATTGCTTCCAAATTACTACAACAGGGAAAAAGAGAGTAGAGAACTCATACTTGCTTTTAAATGTCTCTGCCTGGAAGTTCCACGCACAGCCCCTTGGTTATAAATGGTAGCACTGTCCCAGAAACGGCAACACAGTCCCGCAAGGGCCATAGGAAGTGTAGGGCTCCTCTGTGACCACAGAAAAGGAGAACCAACGCTGTTCTCTATTGACAAGAGCACATTTGAAAAGAGTAGAGCAATTAAGAGCACAGATTTTAAAGTCAGAAGACCTGGTTTGAACCTAGATCCCGTGGTTAAAATAACTGTGTGACTTTCAGTAAATAACTTATCTGTGCTTCTCTGCAAAATGGAGTGAAAGTAACTCCCTTTGATGGTTGTTAAGAATTAGGAGAAGATAATATCTCTTACCACAATATGAGGGCTCAAAATATGGTGGTTATTTTATTGTTAGTATTACCAAGCCACCCACTAATCAAATACATTACTTAGAAAGTAATGAGATTCAGGCTGTGCCTGGTGGCTCACACCTGTAATCCCTGTTACTCAGGGAGGCTGGGGCACGAGAATCACTTGAACCCAGGAGGAGGAGGTTGCAGGTGAAATGAGATTGTGCCACTGCACTCCAGCCTGAGCAACAGAGGAAGACTCTGTCTCAAAGAAACAAACAACACTGTAACACAATCCGGCAGAAAATTATTAGCAAATGGTACTATTTACTTATGTAGAGACAGGATCTCACTCTGTGACTCAGGCTGGAGGGTAGTGGTGCAATCTCAGCTCACTGAAACCTCTGCCTGCCAGGTGCAAGCGATTCTCCTGCCTCAGCTTCCCAAGTAGTAGCTAGGATTACAAGCAGGCACCACCACACCCAGCTAATTTTTTTTTTTTTTTTTTCATTTTTTTGAGACAGAGTCTTGCTCCTGTTGCCCAGGCTGGAGTGCAAAGCCACACTCTCGGCTCACCACATCTTCCGACTCCCAGGTTCAAGTGATTCTCCTGCCTCAGCCGCCTCCCAAGTAGCTGGGATTACAGGCACACACTATCACGCCCAGCTAATTTCGTATTTTTAGTAGAGACAAGTTTTCCCCACGTTGGTTAGGCTGGTCTCAAACTCCTGACCTCAGGTGATCCGCCTGCCTCAGCCTCCCAAACTGCTGGGATTATAGGCGTGAGCCACTGTGCCCTACAGCAAGTGGTACGCTTTAAATAAAAGAAATTTTAAAATAAAAATTTAGCGAAGGGTCTGTGTGCTTGCCAACAGTGATGTGTCTATCCTCTCTTGCAAAGGACAAATTATGTCATGACACTGTGTCTCCCGCTTGCTACTCCAAGGTTCAGAACAAGACCACTGCCACCGCAGGCATCCAATGCTGCCCTGACCACCACAGGCAGCCAGGAACACCTCTGCTCGGGAGATGAAATTAGGAAAAACTGTCCTCCACTTGCAATGCCAAATCTAGTAGTCACTAAAAATTGTTCCATATCACCACCATTTGTGTTTCTTTTTGGTGTGTATCCATTTAAAACATGAACACATAGTAAGAGGCTCTCAGGGGCTCCCAAAGACTCCATCTTCTTGCTCTCCCAAGGCTGTGGCAGGGATACTGTCCCTGCTTGGCAGGAAGAAACCAAAAAATGCTTGGCCACTTGGATCAAATTGAGAAAAGGGCAAGCACTCTGCACACTGCAGGTGAATGAGGGCCTACAGGGCAGTGGCTGTCCACCCAGCTCTGCTTGGAACCACTTGGGGAGCCCAGCAAAATCATCAATGCCTGGGACCCACCCTACTTATTCAACAAATATTTATTTATTATTATTATTATTAATATTATTATTGAGATGGAGTCTCACTTTGTCACGCAGGCTGGAGTGCAGTGGCGTGATCTTGGCTCACTGCAACCTCCACCTCTTAGGTTCAAGCTATTCCCCTGCTTCAGCCTCCTAAGTAGCTGGGATTACAGGAGTCTGCCACCACACTAATTTTTGTATTTTTAGTAGAGACGGGGTTTCACCATGTTGGCCAGGCTGGTCTTGTTACCTCAAGCGATCCATCCACCTTAGCCTCCCAAAGTGCTGGGATTACAGACGTGAACCACCATGCCCAGCCTTAACAAATATTAAGTGTCTCTTTTGTGACAGGCACCATTCTGGACCAGAGCCTGGACAGCCTGTTGTGGTGCAAGACACAAGACTACAAAGTTTTCTGCTTTTGTAGTGCTCATGTTCTAGGAGAGAGGGAAAGAGACAATAACTATAATAAATTAGGAAATGATATGGCGTGTGCTCAGGAGACAGTGCTGTGCAGGATACACAGGCAGGGGACGCAGAGTATTAAGCAACACGAGGGAGCGGTTACAATTTTAAATCTGGGGTTCAGGGGAGGCCTCGCTGGGGGAAAGGGCTGCATTTGAGCAAAGCCCCAAGGGTGGAGGAAGCTGGGACCGCACTCCAGACTGAGGGGATGAGGCCTGGTCCATGTTAGTATCTGCAAAAACTGTCCTTGCCCGGATCCCAAGCATCTGTCCTCTGCCCTTAAACGATGGCCACACAAGTTTCCCTTCCTCTGTTCTTGGTATGTGACCATGAGGGACCCTTCTAACTGGAAACTTCAGTGGCACATTAGCACGAGGAAGAGAAAAATGAAAGATAAGAGGGGTGCTGGGCGTGGTGGCTCACACCTGTAATCCCAGCACTTTGGGAGGTCGAGGCAGGTGGATCACCTGAGGTCAGGAGTTCGAGACCAGCCTGACCAACATGGCGAAACATCATCTCTACTAAAAATACAAAATTAGCTGGATGTGGTGGCGCATGCCTGTAATCCCAGCTACTTTGGAGGCTGAGGCAGGAGAATCGCTTGAACCCAGGAGACAGATGTTGCAGTGAGCCGAGACGGCGCCATTGCACTTCAGCCTGGGCAACAAGAATGAAATACTGTCTCAAAAGAAGGAAAAGAAAAAGAAAAAGAAAGATCAGAGGGTTAATGCCAGTTGAAACAGGCTTCTGAATTATCAGAGTGAGTGACAGTGGGACAAAGGGGCCGGGGATGGCCACCACGTGCTGGCTCAGTAGGTCAAGTAAGTGCTGTGTCCCAGCAGAGGCAGCTAGAGCTTAAGGCGAACTTAACAATCAGTGTGGTCTCTTAAATAAACCTAACTTATTAAGTATGGAACACACATTGCTTTCACCTAGGTTAGGTTTGTGTAAAATATGCTATCACTGCATATATTTTCAACCATTATTTGAAGAGAAACCTATTGCTTTTGGGCATTTCATTTACAATGTTTATGGAAATGGATATGTCAGCTATTTACTTATAAAAACTCATGCCTTCTTGAAATATAAAAGGTGCTAAATAGAGCTCCATTTCACACCAGTCAGGTGCGAACAGCCCCCACCTCAGTGGTTTATGATAACAAAGGTTTATTTCTCACTCAAGTTCTGTGTGTATCATGGGTTGGCTGGGGCCACGGTGTCATGTCTCCTCATTCTGGGACCCAGGCTGGGGAAGCAGCTGTCATCTCAAACACTGCCAGTCGCCATGGAAAAGGGAGTCTTGGAAGGCTCTTGCATGCAAATGAAATGCCACAGCCCAGGGACACATGGTACTTTTTACCACTCGGGACTCATTGGCCAGAACATGTGACATGGCCCCACCCAACCACAAGAGGGTCCAAAATGCATTTCTACCGTGTCCTGGGAAATGCAGGGGGCTAGAAGTTCTTGGTGAAAAATCTGAACAACTCCCCTAAACTGCCAGAGGCGACTGGCATTTGACAACAGGGCTCAGCTGCAGCCACCCCATGCAGTTGTTAGGCCACCTCTGAGAAGTAAGTTACTTCTTGATATAACATGATAAAAACCGTTACCTAAGAACAGAGACAAAGGGGGGCAGGTGCGGTGGCTCAGGCCTATAACATCAGCACTTTGGGATGATGAGGCAGGAGAATTACCTGAGGCCAGGAGTTCGAGATCAGCCTGGTCAACATAGTGAGATTCCCACCTCTACAAAAAATTTAAATGTTAGCCAGGTGTAGTGGCGTGCACCTGTGATCCCAGCTGCTCAGGAGGCTGAGATGGGAGAAGCGCTTGAGCTCACGGGTTGGAGGATACAGTGAGCTATAATGGTGCTACTGCATTCCAACCTGGGTGACAAAGATTCTGTCCCTATAAACAAAACAAAACAAAAAGCAGAGACAAATAATCCAACAGTATGATTATGTTTCTCACCAAGGAATATCTGTGAGTAGAGAGAATACGGCTCTGGTAGAGTTTGGACTGGGTTGTGTAAAAAGACAGAAACCAACGGCAATGCCTTCTGCCTGATTCCAGACCCAGCCTCCGGAACATAACCACCTGAATGTCTTAGGAGCAAGAACTCAGAAGAGAAATGCCACGTTCTGTTTCAGGTGTGCTGAATTCTGGGGAAACAGAAGAACGTTTGGAGGAGACTGGATCTGGCTTGCTGTTAGAATGTACAGCAGGAGAAGCCTGGGGCTTAGAGACGTGGTGAGAAGTCACCTGCATTGAGGTGAGAGCCAGCCAGGAAGGAGGACAAGGTCCAGGACAAAACCTTGCCAATGTCATTGACACTTGTTGGAAACAGATGCTTGGTGCCACAAAGAAAAATCAGCACTAAGACAAAGGATCTCTCAGCAAGCAATTTTTACTTCCTGGACTGCAGGAAGGGTACTCTCCCTAGCCATTTTGCCATGGGAGTACAATGAACAAAGGAAAAGCAGACATATTTATCCCTTACGCATTTGGGGTAGTCCTTTTGAGACGGAGTTTCGCTCTTGTTACCCAGGCTGGAGTGCAATGGCACGATCTCGGCTCACCGCAACCACCGCCTCCTGGGTTCAGGCAATTCTCCTGCCTCAGCCTCCTGAGCAGCTGGGATTACAGGCACGCGCCACCATGCCCAGCTAATTTTTTGTAGTTTTAGTAGAGACGGGGTTTCACCATGATGACCAGGATGGTCTCGATCTCTTGACCACGTGATCCACCCGCCTCGGCCTCCCAAAGTGCTGGGATTACAGGCGTGAGCCACCACGCCCAGCTGGGGTAGTCCTTACTGCTGTCTGATCTCTGTTGGCTGGAGCCAGACCTCACAATCTAAACTAAAACCCAATTGGCTAACAACTTAAAACTTTTTTAAACAGGCAAAGGCAATGGTGAGCTGGGACATGCCTGTGAGCACAAGGATATAGAATATACTACGTGCCTATAAGCATGGCATGCTTAACAGCTACATAGGATAGGGCTTAACAAAGAGTTGTTAGCAAATTTATTCTTTAACAAGAAAGGAAACTTTAAAGAGGAACTTTTCTACTTCCCACAACACTGAAAAGAGAGAGAAGGAATAGCAGGAGGATAAAAGAGGAGAGCAGGAGGGCACAGGGCCCCTCGGGGACCAGACTCCAGCTTCCAGGAGTCCCAGCATGGACACTGCCTGCCCTGGAAAGCCTCCTGCCTTCTCCCAGTAGGTCTGCAGCCCCTCCCACAGTGGACCCTGTACTCCTGCCCAGCCCTCCCCTTGCACTGGGATCTGCTTGGCACCTGGGACAGAGTTTTGTTCACTGGGACCTCCCCAGTGCCTAGACTGGCACCTGACCCTTAGAAAGCACTCAATACATTTTCCATGAATGAAGAGATGAATGAATAGAAAGTCCAGAGTGGTGAGGATCAAAGCTAAGGGTTCAAATGGGGAGACAATGAAAATGCAAAAGTAGATATAATTTGGTTTAATTCAACAAATGATAAACTCAGCCCCCTGGGGGGATCCAGGCCAGAGGTGACACAGGTCTTATTTTCAAGGTGCACACAGCCCAACAAGTGGGTAGATCACAGAGGGAGGGAAGGTGTAGCAGAAATGAGAGGAGCTGGAAAGATGGGCATTTTGAATCTGAAATTGGCAGTTGAAACCAGGAATGGGTTTTTGCAGATGAAACAGAAGGAGGAAAGTCCCCAGCCCAGGAAACTGCAGCCACTGCAACACCTAGGACTCAGCGTCCAGAGAAGGGAGAGGCAGAATCGCCAGGTTGTTAACAAGCAGAGGAATTATTTCTGCATGAATATGAAAATGTGAGCACACGAAAATGACTCAGAGCTGCAGCTGTCCCTTGTCCCTTGGGCAGTCATTGATCTGCTGCCCGAGGAACAAAAATGCTCAAAATAAATGAAAACAAAAGGTATCCACGGGTGCCTCCCCTTCACACCCGTCTCGGAACACCCCCATCAGGGAAGCAGAAAACCACTTTATCATCGGCTTCACTGGAGCCCTCAAGAGAAACTTCTGACTAACATTCTTTGAAAGAGTCTGGATGAAATTCTTAGGCTTTATATTTCAGAATTAGTGACTGTGGTCTTTTCTTTTTGTTTTTGTTTTGAGACAGGATCTCGCTCTGTTACCAGGCTGGAGTGCAGTGGCATAATCACAGCTCACTGCAGCCTCTACCTCCTGGGCTCAAGTGATCCTCCCACCTCAGCATCCCGAGTAACTGGGACTACAGGTGCACACCTCCATGCTTGGCTTTTTTTTTTCTAGAGACAGGGGCTGGTCTCACTATGTTGCCCAGACTGGTCTCAAACTCCTGAGCTCCACTGATCCTCCTGCCTCAGCCTCCCAAAGTGCTGGAATTACAGGTGTGAGCCAGCACACCTGGCCTGACAGATTGGGTTTCATTTGTCACAGTCACTAGTCACTTTGGGACACTGGCAGAGTTACTAGCCACTCAGATTGGCCAGAGGATGATGAGACCCTCTCACAAGGGCCCCTAAAATCCTTCTAGCCAAACTCTGCAGAAGGCAAGGACCGAAGATGTGGGAGTCTGGAGGGTGTGTGGCCAAGAGACCCAGGCCTGCTGACATTTCAGACCATCCCATGCTAGTGCCAAACTGCAGTGAGCTTGGCCAGGGAACAGGGAAGAGCCAGGGGCACATCTCAGGCTTCAGCTCTCCCCATGCAGAGTGCAGAACAGCAGGTTCCCAGCCACCTGCATCCCAGAGGAGAGGCACCCTCCAGCTTTCAGCAGGGTTTGCCCCTGGGGACCAGTTTCTTCTGATAAAATAGCTGTCTATAGCTATGGGAAGCGGCAGGACCGAAAAGCATCTGTACCCTCTCCAAAAACTGATAAAATCCCTCCTTGATCTAAATAAAGTGACTTAACAAGTTCTCAATTAATTTAGAGTGAGGAGTTGCATCCAATTCAACTCGTACCTGCCAAAAAGATGCTTTATAGAAGCTAAAGCGGAGTTATGAACCTCTCAGCAAACTTGTTTATAACAGAAATTACAAATCAGCAGCAATGATATAATTAGAAAGTATATTGTAGAGAAGTCATTCTAGACTGTTTAGAGATACTTTGTGTTCTATAACATGCAACATGAACCCTGGGCTAATTGGAAACAATTGCATGGTATATAATAAAAAATGTTTCACTGCATTTTTCTTTTACTGATGGGTCTGAGTATTAACCTGAGTCCTTATCCTGGATTTCTGGGTAGTTAAATTTACAAATCATAAAAATTGAATGCTAGCTGGGCGCTGTGGCTCATGTCTGTAATCCCAGCACTTTGGGAAGCTGAGGTGGTCAAATCACTTTAAGTCAGGAGTTCAAGATCAGCCTAGCCAACATAGTAAAACCCTGTCTCTACCAAAAAATACGAAAATTAGCCAGGCACACATCTGTAGTCCCAGCTATTCAGGAGGGGGAGGCGAGAGAATTGCTTGAACCCAGGAGGCAGAGGTTGCAGTGAGCCAAGATGCCACTGCACTCCAGCCTGGGCAACAAAGAGTGAAAAATCCACGGGTGCTTCCCCTTCGCGCCCATCTAGGAACACCCCCACCAGGGAAGTAGAGAACCACTTTATCGTCGGCTTCACTGGAGCCCTTAAGAGAAACTTCTGGCTAACATTCTCAACAACAACAACAAAACTTGCTGTTTTACTTAAATGGTATCAGAAGGGAAATTGTTTATTTATTTTTTTATTTTGAGACAGAGTTTTGCTCTTATTGCCCAGGATGGAGTGCAATGGTGTGATCTCAGCTCACCGCAACATCTGCCTCCTGGGTTCAAGCGATTCTCTTGCCTCAGCCTCCTGAGTAGCTGGGATTACAGGTATATGCCACCACACCTGGCTAATTTTCTCCATGTTAGTCAGGCTGGTCTCGAACTCTCAATCTCAGGTGATCTGCCCACCTCAGCCTCCCAAAGTGCTGGGATTACAGACATGAGCCACCATGCCTGGCCTAGAAATTTTAAAAAGAAACTTGCTGTAGGCCTGGTGCAGTGGCTTCATGCCTGAAATCCCAGCACTTTGGGATGCCATGGTGGGTGGATCATTTGAGGTCAGGAGTTCAAGACCAGCCTGGCCAACATAGTGAAACCCCGTCTCTACTAAAAATACAAAAATTAGCCGGGCATGGTGGCATGTGCCTATAGTCCCAACTTCTCAGGAGGCTGAGGCAGGAGAATTGCTTGAACCTGAGAGGTGGAGGTTGCAGTGAGCTGAGATCATGCCACTGCACTCCAGTCTGGA